>NC_090648.1:326945908-327269033 GCF_040937935.1 Hyperolius riggenbachi
AGCGCTGCAGCTGGCTTTGGTCACCTGATGCTCCCGCTTGGAGGAGGGCTCATCCTTCACCTCAGTGAGAAAGACACACGGGATCTTCTGTTGCACTGCGCCTGCCATCTAGTCCCATCACACGCATCCCATCCAAACACTTCCGCCTACCACACCCGCCCCCCGTAACGCAGGCCAATCACAACTGCGCTAGTCCTCAAAGTAGCCAGGCCGTCCTTAAAGCATGACGGGACTTGTAGTTTTGTGATAACGGTGCGCATGCTGAATGTTATTTTTATTTACAATTAAGTATCGTGCTTAGCCATTCATCAGAAGCGTTTGCGACGGCTAACTCGTTACTCGTATTAATAAAATTAGTTGAGTATGCGGGTTACTCTACTCACGCAATTGACAACCACGGTTACATTTTACCTTTTTCTTCTTGTTACTTTGTTGAATGTTTAGAGGTTAACTTGAGTCCCACCACTTCCTGCGAGGACTGTTGTTCACTTCCACACAAGACAAGTGCAACATAATAATTATACTCCTAAGAGCTAAAAATTGGAGGGGAATATTATATTACTAGTGACCTTAGCCCATTTAAAAACGGGCTCTAGGTCTGTCATCGCAGCCACATGCGCGCACCCACCCACCGTGTGCGCACTCGCCCGCCACCCCCCAGGCCCATCCTGCTCCTGTCCCAGGCTGTCCCTACGGCACATGTGCAGTAGCGCAAACGCAGGGACACACAGGGACAGGACGCAGAGACAGGGCTTTATTATAGAGAATGTATTACTGTATATATTTATATTAGATCTTTGAAAACAAGATCGTATATATATATATATATATATATATATATATATATATATATATATATATATATATATATATATATAATCTTTGAAAACAAGATAACTGTACTAACAACATGACATATACAGTGGTTTGCAAAAGTATTTGGCCCCCTTGAAGTTTTCCACATTTTATCATATTACTGCCACAAACATGAATCAATTTTATTGGATTCCACGTGAAAGACCAATACAAAGTGCTGTACACGTGAGAAGTGGAACGAAAATCATACAGGATTCCAATTTTTTTTTTTTACAAATAAATAACTGCAATGTGGGGTGTGCGTAATTATTCAGCCCCCTTTGGTCTGAGTGCAGTCAGTTGCCCATAGATATTGCCTGATGAGTGCTAATGGCTAAATAGAGGGCACCTGTGTGTAATCTAATGTCAGTACAAATACAGCTGCTCTGTGACAGCCTCAGAGGTTGTCTAAGGCTACTTTCCCACCAGGACGTTGCATTTTAGGGGACATTATGGTCGCATAACGTGCCCCTAACGCAACGCCTGGTGGTGTTGGATGTGGAGTGAGCCGCGTTGTGCAGCTCGCTCTGGCATCTGTGATGCGTACTTTGTGACGCATGCGGCATCACATGGTCCCGCCAGCCAATTGCCGCACAAAGCGGCTGCTCCAGGAAGTAAACACTGCACGTCACAAAGTGCAGTGAATATTAATTAGCCATATGCCTGGCCACTCTCCCCTCCCCAACATTACTGAGCATGTGCAAGCAGTTTAACGCGGCTTAGCCGCCTATAACGTACTGCATGCAGTACTTTCTCTTAACGTCTATTGTTACAATGTAACGCAACGTGGGCACTGTGAACAGCCCATTGATTTTTCATTACTGTGCGGTGGACTGCGTTACAGGATGCTCTAACGTGCGCCTGTAACGTCCCACTGTTAAAGCAGCCTAAGAGAATATTGGGAGCAACAACACCATGAAGTCCAAAGAACATACCAGACAGGTCAGGGATACAGTTATTGAGAAATTTAAAACAGGCTTAGGCTACAAAAAGATTTCCAAAGCCTTGAACATCCCACGGAGCACTGTTCAAGCGATCATTCAGAAATGGAAGGAGTATGGCACAACTGTAAACCTACCAAGACAAGGCCGTCCACCTAAACTCACAGGCCAAACAAGGAGAGTGCTGATCAGAAATGCAGTCAAGAAGCCCATGGTGACTCTGGACGAGCTGCAGAGATCTACAGCTCAGGTGGGAGACTCTGTCCATAGGACAACTATTAGTCATGCACTGTACAAAGTTGGCCTTTATGGAAGAGTGGCAAGAAAAAAAGCCATTGTTAACAGAAAAGCATAAGAAGTCCCGTTTGCAGTTTGCCACAAGCCATGTAGGGGGCACAGCAAACGTGGAAGAAGGTGCTCTGGTCAGATGAGACCAAAATGGATCTTTTTGGCCAAAATGCAAAACGCTATGTGTGGCAGAAAACTAACACTGCACATCACTCTGAATACACCATCCCCACTGTCAAATATGGTGGTGGCAGCATCATGCTCTGGGGGTGCTTCTCTTCACCAGGGACAGGGAAGCTTGTCAGAGTTGATGGAAAGATGGATGGAGCCAAATACAGGGCAATCTTGGAAGAAAACCTCTTGGAGTCTGCAAAAGACTTGAGACTGGGCGGAGGTTCACCTTCCAGCAGGACAACGACCTTAAACATAAAGCCAGGGCAACAATGGAATGGTTTAAAACAAAACATATCCATGTGTTAGAATGGCCCAGTCAAAGTTCAGATCTAAATCCAATCGAGAATCTGTGGCAAGATCTGAAAAATGCTGTTCACAAACGCTGTCCATCTAATCTGACTGAGCTGGAGCTGTTTTGCAAAGAAGAATGGGCAAGGATTTCAGTCTCTAGATGTGTAAAGCTGGTAGAGACATACCCTAAAAGACGCACACCCCACTTTGCAGTTATTTTTTTTTTTAAATGTATGGAATCATGTAAGATTTTCGTTCCACTTCTCACGTCTACACCACTTTGTATTGGTCTTTCACTTTTTAAGATATTCCACAGTTTTAGTTTATGTTTAACTGTTTTATTGTTTTTGCTCAATGACACATTCATTGAAGTATGGCAGAGATAAAAATCTATGAACGTTTGACCCTTTTTATCTCTTTCCTGCACTCAGAAGCCATTTTTTGCTAGGAAAGCATTTTATAGTTGGAATTTCTTATCAGTGAGGATCACACTGTAGTTACTTCCTGTCTGAGTCAGGACTGAGTCAGCCACTTACATACCTGATATTCAACGCTCTCAGGCAGAGAAAGAAAAAAAAAGGAACACTGCATAGTTATTTGTGTGCTTGGCACTGTACATACGCATGTCTATCTCATCATGTCACCTCTGGTATCCTTTAATGCAGAGCAGGTTTTATCATTACAAGTTAGGAGGCAGAGACCCGCCTGGCAGCTGCAGCGAATAGAGGATGGACTGGACAGGAGACACGATGCTTGTAATGGTAAAATCTGCTCGCTCTCTACACTGATTAAGCACATCTGCTGCGCTACTCTGCCTTGGCAAAGGAGAGGGCAATATGAGGGAGGGAGGAAAGAAAACAAGTCCCGCTCCCTGTCTGCATCCCTTCTCCATCTGCAAAGCTTCCTCATGTCTCCTCTGCCCTACCTTTGTGTTACCCCTTCTAAGATCACACCCAGAGCATTCAGCACGTCCTTTGTGATGTTACTGTGGGTGTCCACCAACAGACACCCCCTTCCTCCCGGTGGTATTAGGGACCCCTTTGTTTCTTCCAAATTCCCCTAGGACCCCCAAGCCTGCTGCCGGTCTCCCCCAGGATTCTCCTCAGCTTCCCCCAAGCCCCAGCAAAGTTTTTGTCAGTGTAGCACCTCACCTGTCCTGGCTTACCCGGGACTTCCTCTAACCCCTTGCAGCCGACATGTCCCTCGGAGCATCTCCGCTTGCAGCCTCTGGCCCGGGGTCCCTACCGGTGCAGAGGCCGACTACTGCGGAAAACATGGACTTGATTGAAGCAGCGCTCACGCAGGGGCAGTAGAGAAGGCCGGCTTCTGCATTGGCAGGGACCCTGGGCCAGCGGCTATGAGCGGAGATTCCGCGAGGAACATGCCGGCTGCAAGGGGCTGGAGGAAGCCCCTGGTAAGTAGAGCGGGGGGGGAGCAGTATTTGATTGATAACTCCTTTAAAGTGAACCTGAACTGAGTAAAATTATCCTATACAATATCCTATACAATAATTTCCTATACAATAATTTCCCTGTGTCTCTGCGTCCCCTGTCGCTGTGTCCATGCGTATTCGCTACTGCGTATGTGTAGCATGCGAGTGGACGTCGGGATAGCAGGAGGATGGGGCTAGAGGGCAGGTGGCCGTTGGTGTGCGCCGCAGGGAGCGCACCTAGGCAGCAAAAAAGTGTCACACGTGTGGTATCGCCGTACTGGGAGAAATATCACTGTAAATGAAAAATTTTTGATTTTTTTTTTTTACACAATTGTCCATTTACAGAGATACAGTGGGTTGTAAAAGTATTCGACCCCCTTGAAGTTTTCCACATTTTGTCACATTACTGCCACAAACATGCATCAATTTTATTGGAATTCCCTGTGAAAGACCAATACAAAGTGGTGTACATGTGAGAAGTGGAATGAAAATCATACATGATTCCACATTTTTTTTACAAATCAATAACTGCAAAGTGGGGTGTGCGTAATTATTCGGCCCCCTGAGTCAATACTTTGTAGAACCACCTTTTGCTGCAATTACAGCTGCCAGTCTTTTAGGGAATGTCTCTACCAGCTTTGCACATCTAGAGACTGAAATCCTTGCCCATTCTTCTTTGCAAAACATCTCCAGCTCAGTCAGATTAGATGGACAGCGTTTGTGAACAGCAGTTTTCAGATCTTGCCACAGATTCTCGATTGGATTTAGATCTGGACTTTGACTGGGCCATTCTAACACATAGATATGTTTTGTTTTAAACCATTCCATTGTTGCCCTGGCTTTATGTTTAGGGTCATTGCCCTGTTGGAAGGTGAACCTCCACCCCAGTCTCAAGTCTTTTGCAGTCTCCAAGAGGTTTTCTTCCAAGTTTGCCCTGTATTTGGCTCCATCCATCTTCCCATCAACTCTGACCAGCTTCCCTGTCCCTGCTGAAGAGATGCACCCCCCGAGCATGATACTGCCACCACCATATTTGACAGTGGGGATGGTGTGTTCAGAGTGATGTGCAGTGTTAGGTTTCTGCTACACATAGCATTTTGCATTTTGGCCAAAAAGCTCCATTTTGGTCTCATCTGACCAGAGCACTTTCTTCCACATGTTTGCTGTGTCCCCCACATGGCTTGTGGCAAACTGCACTTATGCTTTCTGTTAACAATGCCTTTCTTCTTGCCACTCTTCCATAAAGGCCAACTTTGTACAGTGCATGACTAATAGTTGTCCTATGGACAGATTCCCCCGCCTGAGCTGTAGATCTCTGCAGCTCGTCCAGAGTCACCATGGGCCTCTTGACTGCATTTTTGATCAGCGCTCTCCTTGTTCGGTCTCTGAGTTTAGGTGGACAGCCTTGTCTTGGTAGGTGTACAATTGTGCCATACTCATTCCATTTCTGAATGATCGCTTGAACAGTGCTCCGTGGGATGTTCAAGACTTTGAAAATCTTTTTGTAGCCTAAGCCTGTTTTAAATTTCTCAATAACTGTATCCCTGACCTGTCTGGTGTGTTCTTAGACTTCATGATGTTGTTGCTCCCAATATTCTCTTAGACAAGCTCTGAGGCCCTCACAGAGCAGCTGTATTTGTACTGACATTAGATTACACACAGGTGCACTCTATTTAGTCATTAGCACTCATCAGGCAATGTCTATAGGCAACTGACTACACTCAGATCAAAGGGGGGCGAATAATTATGCACACACCACTTTTCAGTTATTTATTTGTAAAAAATGTTTGGAATCATGTATGACTTTCATTCCACTTCTCATGTGTACACCACTTTGTGTTGGTCTTTCATGTGGAATTACAATAAAATTGATTCATGTTTGTGGCAGTAATATGACAAAATGTGGAAAACTTCAAGGGGGCCGAATACTTTGGCAACCCACTGTATTTCTCCAACCCAGCATGGGTATGTGTAAAAATACATCCTAAAACACATTATACTACTAATGCAGAACAGATGAAAAAAGTCTAGGGCCAGTCCTAGATTATCTGTCTCTATCTGGACTCCAGACTGGGCGGTGAAAGGGGGCAGTACAGGTGCGGCGGAACCAGGGGATTGCCAATTGGGATTTGCCAGCACCTCTGGGAGACAATGGGTAGTATGGGCCCTTTTGCTGGTGGCTGCGACTCGGGTCTTAACCCCCTTGGCGGTATGAAAAATACCGCCAGGGGGCAGCGCAGCAGTTTTTTTAAAAAATTTTTTAAAATCATGTAGTGAGCCAAGGGCTCGCTACATGATAGCCGCTGCTCAGCGGCATCCCCCCGCCCGCTTCGATCAGGAAATCCCGTTCAAAGAACGGGATTTCCTGGAGGGCTTCCCCCGTCGCCATGGCGACGGGGCGGGATGACGTCACCGACGTCAGCGACGTCAGGACGTCATTGGGAGTCCAGCTCCAACCCTCGGCGCTGCCTGGCACTGATTGGCCAGGCAGCGCACGGGGTCTGGGGGGGGGGACCGCGCGCCGCACTGGATAGCGGCGATCGGTGCGCGCGGCGGCGATCGGGGTGCTGGCGCAGCTAGCAAAGTGCTAGCTGCGTCCAGCAAAAAAAAAATTATTTAAATTGGCCCAGCAGGGCCTGAGCGGCACCCTCCGGCGGCTTACCCCGTATCACACACGGGGTTACCGCTAAGGAGGTTAATGCACGTGCCACCGAACCAGTTTCTACTACCATGCTGGTGCTCGTCACTTCACAAGGGTCTACGGTAGTACTGGTGCTAGGTCCAGGAGATGCTACGCTGCTGGTGCATGCCGGCGGCCTCTTCAGCGGAATACCCTTTTTTTCCCATGGTGGACTGCTAAATTTAGAGGGTATTCCTCTGAAACTACCCAGGAAAAAGAGCACCTACCTAGCAAAAGGGAGTACTTGTGAAGTAGAAAGCTGTGGTCACTGAGTTTTGATTAAAAAAAAAAGTCAAAACTGATCTTTACAGTGCCACGGTTATTGAACAGTGTTTTTTGCAGTGATCAGGAAAAAAAATTCTGTCACTTTGGTGGGGCAGGTGAGGGTTTGGCCGGGTGATCAGAAGCCCGCAGGCCTGATCTGATGGGTAGGAGTGCTAAGCGATGACAGGTGGTGACAGGATGTGATTGATGGGTTTCTCAGGGGGTGATTAGAGGGGAGAATAGATGCAATCAATGCACTGGGGAGGTGATCGGAAGGGGGTCTGAGGGGGATCTGAGGGTTTGGCCGAGTGATCAGGAGCCCACACGGGGCAAATTAGGGCCTGATCTGATGGGTAGGTGTGCTAGGGGGTGACAGGAGGTGATTGATGGGTGTCTCATAGTGTGATTAGAGGGGGGAATAGATGCAATCAATGCACTGGGGAGATGAATAGGGGGGTCTGAGGGCAATCTGAGGGTGTGGGCGGGTGTTTGGGTGCCTGCAAGGGGCAGATGAGAGTCTGATCTGATGGGTAGCAGTGACAGGTGGTTACTAGAGATGTGGCGAATGGTTCGCCGGATGAACATCTCTGGGGGGTTTTTTACTACTTCCGGGTCGCTCTGACCCGGAGTAGTACACCTGCGCTGCCCGGCGGAGCGCGTCCTAGATCGCGTTCCTGTTGCCGGGCACTTTCTGCGCATGTGCATGACGTCATGAACGACATCACGCTCATGCGCAGAGA
Source organism: Hyperolius riggenbachi (assembly GCF_040937935.1). NCBI lineage: Eukaryota > Metazoa > Chordata > Amphibia > Anura > Hyperoliidae > Hyperolius > Hyperolius riggenbachi. The sequence goes on from NC_090648.1 coordinate 326,953,574, forward strand.
GTGCCCGGCAACAGGAGCGCGATCTAGGACAGACTCCGCCGGGCAGCGCAGGCGTACTACTCCGGGTCAGAGCGACCCAGAAGTAGTAAACCCCCCAGGGATTCAGAGATGTTCGCCGGCGAACGGTTCGGGAACGCCATATCTCTAGTGGTGAAGGGGGTGACGGGGTGATTGATAGGTGATCAGGATGTGATTGGAGGGGAGAATAGATGCAAGCAATGCACTGGCAAGGTGATCAGGGGGGTCTGAGGGAGATCTGAGGGTGTGGGCAGGTGTTTGGGTGCCCGTAAGGGGCAGATTAGGGTCTGATCTGATGGGTAGCAGGTGGTGACATGGGGTGACGGTGTGATTGATAAGTGATCAGGGTGTGATTAGAGGGAGGATAGATGCAAGGAATGCACTGTTGAGGTGATCAAGGGAGGTCTGAGGGCGATCTGAGGGTGTGGGCGGGTGATTGGGTGCCCGCAAGGGGCAGATGAGAGTCTGATCAGATGGGTATGATGGGTAGCAGTGACAGGTGGATGATTGATGGGTGATCAGTGGGTGATTAGAGGGGAGAACAGATGTAAATAATGAACTGGGGAGGTGATAAGGAGGGGGGGGGGGGGTCTGAAGGCAATCTGAGGGTGTGGGCAGGTGTTTTGGTGCCCGCAAGGGGCAGATTAGGGTCTGATCTGATGGGTAGCAGTGACAGGGGGTGACGGGGTGATTGATAGGTGATCAGGGTGTGATTAGAGGGGAGAATAGATGCAAGCAATGCACTGGCGAGGTGATCAGGGGGGGGGGGGGGTCTGAGGGCGATCTGTGGGTGTGGGCTGATGATTGGGTGCCCGCAAGGGGCAGATGAGGGTCTGATCTGATGGGTATGATGGGTAGCAGTGACAGGTGGTGACAGGGGGGGATTGATGGGTGATCAGTGGGTGATTAGAGGGGAGAACAGATGTAAATAATGCACTGGGGAGGTGATGGCGATCTGAGGGTGTGGGCGGGAGTTTGGGTGCCCGCAAGGGGCAGATTAGGGTCTGATCTGATGGGTAGCAGGTGGTGACAGGGGGTGACGGTGTGATTGATAGGTGATCAGGGTGTGATTAGAGGGGAGAATAGATGCAAGAAATGCACTGTTGAGGTGATCAAGGGGGGTCTGAGGGCGATCTGAGGGTGTAGGCGGGTGATTGGGTGCCCGCAAGGGGCAGATGAGGATCTGATCTGATGGGTAGCAGTGACAGGTGGTGACTGGAGATGTGTCGAACGGTTCGCTGGACGAACATCTCTGGGGGATTACTACTTCCGGTCGCTCTGACTCGGAGTAGTACGCCTGCGCTGCCCGGCAGAACACGTCCTAGATCGCGCTCCTGTTGGCTGGCACTTTCTGCGCATGTGCGTGACGTCATGATCGACGTCACGCTCATGCGCAGAGAGTGCCCGGCAACAGGAGCGCGATCTAGGACGCGCTCCGCCGGGCAGCGCAGGCGTACTACTCCGGGTCAGAGCGACCCGGAAGTAGTAAACCCCTCAGGGATTCAGAGATGTTCGCCGGCGAACGGTTCGGGAACCATTCGCCACATCTCTAGTGGTGACAGGGGGTGACGGGGTGATTGATAGGTGATCAGGATGTGATTGGAGGGGAGAATAGATGCAAGCAATGCACTGGCAAGGTGATCAAGGGGGTCTGAGGGAGATCTGAGGGTGTGGGCAGGTGTTTGGGTGCCCGTAAGGGGCAGATTAGGGTCTGATCTGATGGGTAGCAGGTGGTGACATGGGGTGACGGTGTGATTGATAAGTGATCAGGGTGTGATTAGAGGGAGGATAGATGCAAGGAATGCACTGTTGAGGTGATCAAGGGAGGTCTGAGGGCGATCTGAGGGTGTGGGCGGGTGATTGGGTGCCCGCAAGGGGCAGATGAGAGTCTGATCAGATGGGTATGATGGGTAGCAGTGACAGGTGGATGATTGATGGGTGATCAGTGGGTGATTAGAGGGGAGAACAGATGTAAATAATGAACTGGGGAGGTGATAAGGAGGGGGGGGGTCTGAAGGCAATCTGAGGGTGTGGGCAGGTGTTTTGGTGCCCGCAAGGGGCAGATTAGGGTCTGATCTGATGGGTAGCAGTGACAGGGGGTGACGGGGTGATTGATAGGTGATCAGGGTGTGATTAGAGGGGAGAATAGATGCAAGCAATGCACTGGCGAGGTGATCAGGGGGGGGGGGGGGTCTGAGGGCGATCTGAGGGTGTGGGCGGGTAATTGGGTGCCCACAAGGGGCAGATTAGGGTCTGATCTGATGGGTAGCAGTGACAAGTGGTGATTGATGGGTGATCAGTGGGTGTTTAGAGGGGAGAACAGATGTAAACAATGCACTTGGGAAGTGATCTGAGGGCGGGTCTGTGAGCGATCTGAGGGTGTGGGCAGGTGATCAGCAGGTTAGGGTCTGATCTGATGGGTGGCAGTGACAGGGGGTGATTGATGGGTGATTGACAGGTGATCAGTGGGTGATTACAGGGTAGAATAAATGTATACAGTACACGGGGGGGGGGGTCTGGGGAGGATCTGAAGGGGGGGGGGTGATCAGGAGCCCGCAGGGGGCAGTTTAGGACCTAATCTAAAATATAGCATTGACAGATAGTGACAAGGGGTGATTAGGGGGGGGGGGGTGATTTTGTGCAAACAGTGGTCTGAGGGGGTGATCGGGGGGGGGGGGTGTCTGAGGGGTGCTGTGGGCAATCAGGGGGACAGGATCAGTGTGTGTGTGTTTACATGCACAGCTGCCTCCTCCCCTGGTGGTCCCAGGAGGCAGCCTGTATAATACACTTTGTATACATTACAAAGTGTATTATACACTTTGTATGCGGCAGATCACCCGCCGGCGCTGCTAATTGGTCGGTGGGTTGACGTCACGAGTGGGCAGAGCCTAATGCTGGCGGATGCGTGCGCATCTATGCGCGCGATCCCCGGCTGATCAGTCCCCCAGGTGCCGCCGCCGATCGGCCTTACGCGGTCCTGGGGGTGCGTCTGCCGCCGCCAATTGGTAGTGGCCTTGCAGCCGACGCCGCGGACAGTATGCCACGGGCAACATGGCCATGATTGGCAGCGGCGCTTCGCACAGCCGCAGTAAGGACAACCTCGGAGTTGGCCTGAATACTGTGCGCGGAGACAGGGGGACGGTGACGGGGAGTGAATGTTACAGCATGGGACAGTCGGCTGCAAGGGGCTGGAGAAAGCCCCAGGTGAGTAAAGCTCATTTGTTAATTTTTCCCTGATGACTCCTTTAAAACATGAAAAGATGAAAAAAAGCCTTTGTATTGCTACTTGCTAATAATTACTGAAAATATATGTGGTATTGAGAATTTTAGTTAACGTTAATAGTCGTCCTTTAAGTTACAATTATATTGTGATATAGCTGGAGTGGAAGTTTGGCAAGTATGATGGAAGCATGACAATAGGCCAGTCATAGGACAATCATATACTGTATATAAGATACCCCCACCCCCCAAATTAAATTAGGCAGTAAACCCCCCAAATAACAAAACAGACAACTTGTTCTGCAAAATCTGGCTGCATATCCCACAAATAACAAGATTCAGCAACACGTTCCCCCATTTACAAAACTTGAAGCTTGTTCTCCAAATAACATATTGGCAAGCAGCTTGTCCTCTCATGAACAGTAGATATGCTCTGTTAGGCCTGGTTCACATTAGCGGTGGCTATCCGGAATCGCCGTGCCGGAGCCGCACCGCATGCGGAACGGACGAAACGGACGCACGGCATAGCAATGTAAGTCTATGCCACCGTTCACATGCGTCCGTTTCGTCCGGACCGGAGCCGGACCGGATCCGGACTCCGGCGTCCGTTCCAACATGCGCTATTTTTTGGTCCGGCTCCTCCGGCAGCCGTATCCGGGGCGGAGCCGGACTGCACCATCCGGCCAATACAAATCAATGAGAACCGGATAGCGCACAACACACTGGCTAAAAATCCGGATGTTCTACCCCACTTCCTATGAGGATTGTTGCGGCGATATTGGATCGGGGACACATGGGCAAGCATTTTGGAGTGGAGCAGCACGAGCTGGAGATGTTGGCAGCATGTTGGAGGTGGAGGTGAGTGCTAAACAGCGGAGGGCCTGATTCCACAGGTCCCCCTTCTGCTGACCTCCCAGACCCCAACATTTTTTTTGTTTTTTACGTAACTTTTGCCAAACGGATCCGGATCGCATCCTGATGAACACCTGATGCAACCTGACCGGATCCGGATCGGATCCGGATCAGAACCGTACGGTTCCGATCCGGATCCGGTCCGGATCCGGTCAGGTCATCCGGTCCGTTTGGCAGACAACCGCAAGTGTGAACGGGGCCTTAGATTGCAAAAACAAGTCAGTAACTTATCTACAGTGTTACATTGAAAATAGTGAAAATCGTTATTTTTACCATGAAAAATCATTTATTTTAACGTGAAACTGGAAGAAATGTTTATTTTATAGTGAAAATTCACAAAAAATGTGAGAAATCACAAGCTTATTACAAATTAATTTGCAATGGCATTTTTGCTCAAAAGTCGAATTTGACATTATTTTCACAAAAATGAATGTGAAAAGAATATCAGCATTTTCACTCATCACTGCTTATGTAGGTAATTTTGTGTTGGCGCCTCTTTTTTCATCCCTGTTGCAGCATTTTAGGTCATCCCACTTGTCCATACTTCTGGCCCCAGAGGCGTATTTACAGACGTGCACATGGGGCAACTGCTATAGGCGCCCCTTGCCGTTCACCTGGAGGGGGGGCGCATCTCTGACCAAATTAATCACCCCCCTCCCGTACCTACAGCACCTCCGCTCCTCCTGCTCATCCCCATGATCTGCAGCCACCAGCGCTGTTACCGCCATGCTGCCCTGCCCGGAGGAGAGGTCTGACACTTAACACAGTGGCCGGCGTATCCTGTAGCTACTCTCGTTGCCCTGGCAACATGATCGGTAACTTCAAACACAATCTGCACAGTCTCCCTTCCTCCCTCCTGTCTCCAGGAAGCCAGGCATACAAGCAGTGGAACGCAGGGAAGAAGAGAGGAACATCTGACGTCACCTCCTCCCACGCTGGAGTGAGCAGGGACTTGGAGTTTATAACGGCTGCTGCCTGCTGCAGAAATCGTCAGGATAACATGTCATACCAGCCCAGCATGCAGCCTGTAATTATCTGCACAGCGGGCTGTCTGTGAGGCTTCACTTCACTAGTGATTGGGCTGGGCTGATTGATATCTCCTCTCATCACTGTCCCGGAGGGGCTGCAGGTACTTTACACTCACACCTACCATCAGTCAAAACTTTTGCTGCACACAGAATTCATTTGGTTCACCACACTGTGCTAAGACTGTTTGCTTCCACAGGTTTAACTGTTTATTGTTTTATTTATTTTCCACTGAGGCTACTGCATTTGCCCTTATAAACACAGGGCAGCTCACCGATTACATAGCTCCCAACTGTCCCTATTTTGGAGGGACAGTCCCTCTTTGGGAGCCCTGTCCCTCTGTCTCTCTTTCCTCCTCGTGTCCCTCTTTCAGGACTTTGTCCCTCTTGCTATGTAAATATATATATTTCTCTACTAAAAAATGCGTTTGACTCTAAACTTTATGTCCATCCTTTAAATTGGTATAATATTAATTTTAAAATGTTAATATGAAGGAACATTAACCAGGATAGACAGGACTAGTTTGGTTTGAATTATAAAACACCATATTTTTCTTATGAAATCTTTATGGTATGCGTGCCTAGGAGTGTGATGGGGCAGGATCAGGGGTGTGATTTAAGTGTCCCTCTTTCTCATCTCAAAAAGTTGGGAGGTATGCAATTACCATTTGCTCTCAGAGCTGAAGCTAAGTTCATAAGGTATTTAGAGATAAACTGTAACCCATTATTATAAAATCTGTTCTGCAACAGCAGCAGCTGGCCACTGCTTTCCCACTGTCCCACATTTTATTTCAGTTACAATGTCCATGCTATAGCAGGCCCAGGCTTTACCACATTTTAATTCTTACAATTTCCATCCATTCTACAGCAGGCCACTGCTTTCCTATAAGTTCTGGGATTTTCCCAGAGAAAATGAAATTCTGTGGGTAAGCCCTGCAGTGGCCTGCTGTAGAATGGATGAACGTTTGTAAGAAGTACTGAAATGTGGGTAAGCAGGAGCCCGCTGTAGTATGGAAATTGTAAATGTGTGTGTCCTAAGGTTTCTTGCAGTTGAAAATAATGATTGTTCATGTGACAGCTTTTACTTACCTGGGGATTCCTCCAGAATCCACGTCCTGAAGTCTTGTAGTTCTCTCGCCCTCCCAGTCCTCATCCTTAATTCGCTGTGTGGCCCTGTAAACTGTGTACACTACTGCACATGTGTTGGCTTGGTGGGCGAAGCACTTTGATTGCACTCCTGTAGAGCGTTATATACAGGTGCAGAATGCTCCCAGCCACAGGAGCGCAATGAAATAGGCATGCTGCCAGGCTAGTGCATGGGCAGTATTGCACGACTTAGCTAAGTCACACACCTTACCGGGCCACAGCGGACCAAGGATGAGGACCAGTAGGTCAGCGAGGAAAGTACAAGATTACGTAAGCTCCAGATAAGTGAAAGATTGATTTATCTGGTGTTGGGGGGGGGGGGCGCAATTTCAGTGCTTGCCACAAGCGCTATTTTCCCTAGATACGCCTCTGTTGCTGAGGTTTAAGCTCCCCCATGCTATTCAGTAACACCTGTAGATCACCTCCATGATTACTGACTGCTTCCATTTCCACCCCCCTCCCTATTGGTGTTGGCTGATCTATTGTTCTCTGCTGCCCACATTAATTTGAATGTCCATGATGACCACGCTGTAGCTCCTCTCCCCATTTATCTGTAAATGTCCATACCGTAGCTCCGCTCACCTCTGTGTTAATTTCCATGCAACGTTGATGGGGGAGAGCAGGGCTGTGATGATCAGCTGCAGTTAAGAAGAGAGGGGGAGTCTGGAATACAGAAAGAAACATATGCACGCTGCCTCCGGGTTCTGGTGTCTGGCTCCCTGACCACCAGGTAGTCCCAGAGTATCTAGTCACCCACCATGGAATATGTAAGAGAATGCCTCTCACCAACTATTTTCTGCTACTACAGCTGTCTACAGTACCAATGCTTACTATCTGTAGTACTGCCATTCACTATCTGCACTACCATCACCCACTTTCCGCATGACTGTTGCCCACTTTCTCCAATACTGTCATCCACTTTCTACTCTACCATTACCCACTTTTCAAATGAATGTCACCCACTGTCTCCACTAATGTAACCCACTATGACTAATTTCTTCCTGTGTCCTCAATTCCCCTTCTCCTCTGTCCACCTTCCAGTCTATTCCTGTAGTCAGTATTTCACAAGTGTCCTCTTCCCTGTGCACCTGCAATTATTGTTCCCTTTAGCCATCTCCTGCAGTTAGTGTCTCCACATGTGCCCTCCTGCCTGTTGTTAGTGTCCTGAGTGTTCCTCTCGATGCTCGCTCTCCTGCAATAAGAATTCCTATCTCTCCTCCCCTTTAACTAATGCTTCATTGCACACCCCCAATCAGCTCACCTGTTGTGTCCCCACCAGCTACTGCCTGAAGCCTCACATAGCTTATCTTTCTCAGTGGCTCCCAGCACTATGAACCGAGAACGCCTGGCTTCCATGCACACTGCCAAGAGAGGTAAGCTCACTGCAGGGAACAGAGCACAGGGTGCTGGCCATAGCCAACACAGAAGGCCAGCAGTCACAGCTCATAAAACTTAAATCTCATAACAAATGCTTTAATTCCTCGACCAAGGCCATACCTGTCCTCCAGAAACAAGCCCCTTTCCTCCTCACACCCCCAATATCAATTACAGAAGGGAACAGAACAAGAGAGCAAGAAGGAAATGAGAATTATTGGCATCATGAAGACTAAGCTGTACATTTTTTGTATAAAATTGTCATTTCACAACATTTCTATAATGATCTAGGTGATGGGAGTATCAGAATGCTCCCTGTACAAACATCAAGCATTATAATGATTTAACCTGTTACTGATCTTTTGAAGTTTTTCCTGAGTTGGAGGTTTAAAGCAAACCTGAAGTAAAGATACTCACTTCAGGTTTAATACATTCATTAGTAGAGGGGAGCCTGCTAGGTCAAACAGTACTTCAGTACTCCTCAGTCAGCCTTCAGAACTGTTTGGTCCCTCATTAGTTCCAAAAACGAGCACATCCTTACTGTGTACATGCAATTTTGGGTTCACGCATGTGCGCTGGTCTTCAGAACTACTTGGGTATGCGAGTAGTTCCAAAGACTTAATAGAGGTGGTGCATGCCTGAGCGATTAACCAGTCAATTGCAGCATGTTTTCAGGGATGCGCAACCCCCCCCCCCCCCCCCTCCCTTTTTCAAAGTTCAGAATAGCTGCTTGAAGAGTAACGAAGACCTAGCACAGGGCACAGGGGTGTCAAACTTAATCACATAAGGGGCCAAAATCTAAAACCTAGTCTAAGTTGTGGGCCACGTTGTTCATTGAGATTTAACAATTATTGAATAGTCTCCCACTAAGTGGCGTAACAATAGCAAACATGGTGTGCTAGCTCCCCCCGTCCCCTTTTGGAGAGTAGTGCAGTGGAGCAGTTTAACAACTTTCGTACCAGCAGTCTCAGCCTCCTTAAGAACCAGAGACTGCTGGCACGGTAAAACGCCGCTTCCCATCGAATCCCACCGCTCTCGCCACCAGTCACGCTACTGCCCCATGACCGCAGGCTCCTCTCTCGGCCATCTCTATGACGGCAGAGTGCTGACAGCCGATCAGGAGCCGCTTTCATTGGCTCCTGACGCTGTCTATTAATAGGAGCCAATTTGATTCACTCTCCGTGATCACACGGTCAGGAGCCAATGAAAGCTGCACCTGACCTGCTTACAGAGCTCTGCCGTCTTATAGACGGCAGAGCGAGCGAATTGTAGTGTGTTCAGAGCGGCGAGATCGGCGGTAACGGTGGGGATGTGTCGTTCATCAGAACTTTGAATCTTACGTCCAGTCAGAGCAGCAGCACCACCTGCTGGTTGTACATTCAAACTGCATCGGTCCGGAACCAGTTAAAGGACTTACGAGTCCAAATAAAGGCACGGAGGACGCCATCCGCTCCCTTTGTGCAGTTCCGCCGGGTCCCCGCTGCTTTATTCCTCCCCGGGCCGGATCCCGCCCCCCACAGCCCGGGTCGGGCTCTCCTGCCTCCTCGAATATGGCCGCCAGGGGTTGCCACGGCTGCGCAGTCCGCACAGATGCAAGTGCGGTTGCGCAGCTCTAGGGCCTCCCACCTCCCCCCCGATCCACGCTACAGGAGACAGCCTGTAGCGTGAATCAGGGAGGGAGACCCTAGAGCTGCGCAGCCACACTCGTGTCTGTGCGGACTGCGCAGCTGTGGCAACCTCCGCCGCCCATTTTTGAGGAGGCAGGAGACCCTGACCCGGGCTGTGGGGTCGGAATCAGGCCCGGGGGGAATGAAACAACGGGGACCCGGCGGAACTGCACGGAGGGGTGGATGGCGTCCTCCATATCTTTTCATTCAGGTACAGAACTTTTTTTTTTAATTTGGGCTCGTAAGTCCTTTAACCTCCTTGGCGGTAATCCCGAGCTGAGCTCGGGGTATGCCGCCGGAGGTCGCCGCTCAGGCCCTGCTGGGCCGATTTGCGTTCTGCAAAAAGCAGCACACGCAGCCGGCACTTTGCCAGCCGCGTGTGCTGCCCGATCGCCGCCGCTCCGCGGCGATCCGCCGCGTGCAGCGGCGAAAGAGGGTCCCCCCAGCCGCCCGAGCCCAGCGCAGCCGGAACAAACAGTTCCGGCCGGCGCTAGGGGCTGGATCGGGCGGCTCTGACGTCAGGACGTCGACTGACGTCCATGACGTCACTCCGCTCGTCGCCATGGCGACGAGGAAAGCGAAACAAGATAGGCCGCTCATTGCGGCCTATCTTGTTACTTTCGATTGCCGGAGGCGATCGAAAGTACGCCTCCGGAGCGCCCTCTAGTGGGCTTTCATGCAGCCAACTTTCAGTTGGCTGCATGAAATATTTTTTTTTTAATTTAAAAAAAACCCTCCCGCAGCCTCCCTGGCAAAATAATTAAACCGCCAGGGAGGTTAATATTTACCTGCCTCAGTGCTTCTTCTGCAGAAAATGTTCAAGATGAAATGTGGCCCAAGGCAAGATGCTAGCCTTCACCTTCCCTATAATCTTTTAGGTAAGTTGGGGGGTATTTGTTCGCCACACAAGATGGGGGAGGGGGATGGCTCAAACTGACAATGTTTGAACCAGGAAATAGAAACGCTGTCGCCAGTTAGCTCCTCTTGATGGGAAGGCAGTGTACTGTTCTTTTACTGTTTACAATGGTGCATATTTAATGCTCTGGAGGGCCATATAAAATAGCAATGAGGGCCACATTTGACCTGTGGGCCTTGTGTTTGACACCTGTGTCCAGCAGGTCGAATAACTGCAACTGGGGACAGCACAGGAACTGGGGACAGACCGAGGATGGGAAGGCTCTATGGTATCCAGCACCTTCCCTAAGCTTAGTTCTCATTTTACAGAACACTCAGCCACTAGTCTCTTCAGGTGTGGATGAAGGGGGGAAGGTAGCGAAAGACTGATGGTGTTGGGGATATTTTGAAAATGCAGTCATCCTTTCACGTGCTCATAAACTACACTCTTTTTGTAGCTCCCTAGACAAAGCAGTTTAAGTGTTGAAATAATGTGCACATTATAGTACACTCTAAAAACTATTTTACAAATCATTGAATAATCATCTTATTTTATTTCCTTTGAGATTCAGTGCTAAGAATATCTTATTTTAGCTCCCTTTAACTCACAACATTCTTTTTATTTGTGAAGTTGGCAAGGGAATACAATTAGATCCAGGCAATGTTAATGAGAACAAGATTAATGCAGATTTGGTGCCTGTATCTATGTCTGTTTATCTCTTTTCCCATGACTCTCCATCTTGAGTCTTTTATACTGTGTGCGCTTCTTGCGGTTTTATTAAAGTTTCTCTTGTTATTATCCTTGAAACATCTTCCAGCCATTTCATATATCTGTGTTGCCCTCAACATGTCACAGAAGATATAATGAAGCAATGTCTTGGAATCCGAGCTTTGGCGTCAGCTACACTGTATTTTTTCTTGCTAGTAGGAACTATGTTTATGTGGTATGAAATATACATTGTATATGTGGCATCTATGAAATCAGTTCTTTGTAACAACTTAAACAACTCAGACTAAATTTGTCTAAACAGGAAATCATGGTAGATTTGGGGACTTTTAAGAGAGGCTAGTGTAAATTATATTTTGAAATAAATGAAACAGTAGCTCACCACTGAAATTCTGCTATAATTGTGTCCAAAGTACACATTTAGCCTTTTAACATTCTATAACTGTGAATAAAATGTTTTTGCACAGTTATCATTGTTGTTGCTATTCTGTGTGTGGAAATCCTGTCAGAGCTGCCAACACATATCCAGTTTTAGTGATAAGTTCTGTACAGTGCTGTCAGCATAGACTGAAACCAGAACCACCCATGAAGCAGAATCGTCCAACATAAACGCAACATCCTCAATAAGTACCCATTACACAGCGTATCATGACACTTCACCACGGTAGACAACAGCGACCCAGACTTATTCCAGATCACCCTCATCGAAACCATACCACAAAACCGTTCAAACTCCTTTGATCTGCTAAAAAAGCGAGAAATGTTCTGGATACAGATGTTAAAAACTTTAGTTCCAGAGAGACTGAACGAACAGCTGGAAAAAATCCACTAACACCCTACTATTAACAGCGTCTTTTAATTGCCCTCTCTTTTTAGCAAATTTTTATTATGTTTTTATGTTTTTAGAATATTCCTATAATTTCTTATAATTCCTTATAATTTTTTTTAATGTTTAAACATTTTTATATATATTTATATATTTTTACACATACATAGTTATACATTTATTATGATTTAGCCACAACAATATCTTTATGTACAGTTTCAAACGTGTACCAAAATACGGTTTATAAAGATTCTTTTATTTTGAAATTTTTTTGAGAAGTACATACATATAACGGGTATAACCACACAAATTCTGCCATATATGTTACAAGTCAGAGAGAACACCAATACAGTACATGGAGTTGGGACCAAAACATGTTCCATAACATCTTATAAACTATATTATAACGATCCACAGGACATTGTGGTTCCTTCAAAAATAATAGAGCATTGAGTATTAAGCCTGTGACTGCTTATTTATCCAAGGTCCTTTTGAAAAGGTTAAGACTTTCCATTGAATGTAAAGACTACTAAGGGATCAGTACCGGGCCCAGAGGGATCATACACCAGTGACCGACCCTGAATATATATTCCACCCATAGAGTGTAGAAACCTGGATGACGATGTCTTCCCATGTAAACCACGTCTGATTTAATATCAAATTGCGAATTATTCTCAAACTCATCCATATATGACTACCATACATGGACAAAATTTAAACATAGACAGAGATAGAAAGACGACATAGAGTGATAGTAAAGAGCAAGACAAATAGTAAGAGTTTTTTTATATCTTCTGACGGACCAGGTATTGTGATGGAGGAGGAAGAAGACAGGGGAATCAGGTGGTAGGAAATCTGTCATAATATGCATCAGCTCCCTCACATTCGCCCAATAGCCAGATAAATCCGAGCAAGACCAAAATATATGCACAAGGGTGCCCTGTTCTACCCCACATCTCCAACAGGTGCCCGTGGATCCAGGGAACATAATCTGAAGTCTAGAGGGTGTAAGATACCACCTTGTAAAAACTTTATAACCCACCTCTTGACTTCGCGAAGGAATGGATGATTTTTGTGAGAAAATCAAAATTTTATTCCACTGTTTATCAGTGAAGCGTTCTCCGAGTTCAGCTTCCCACTTAGATTTGAGTGCACCTGCCGGAGATTCAGAGGAGTTCAGGAGTGAGTATACCAAAGATATCATGCCCTTAGTCATTCCTTTTCCTAGGCAAGCATGCTCAAAAGGAGTCAAAGATCTATTAAAGCTTTCCTTCGTTTCTTGGGACCTTATGAAGTGTTTAAATTGGTTCCAGCTCCAGACGTCTAGATCAGGTGAGTTAAATTGTGTGCGTAAATCTGAAAGTTGGACCCAGTTCCCATTGGTGAGTAATTGGTGTGTTCTAATAGGTGGGTCCACTCGCCAGGCCAAGTAGCCTCTAGCTTGAAGGCCTGGGGTAAAAAGTGGATTATCAAGAATAGGGAGGAGAGGGGAAGGCCATGGAGATATGAGTGGGTTGGATCTATACTTTCCTAAAAGCTTAATAGTGTACGAAATTAAGACTGCCGCTGTGTCAGTTACTGGAAGTTAATGTGCAGACCAGGGGGCCAGAGCGAGGTGACCAGACATCAGTTCATTTTCCATGCCCACCCATACCTTTTGTTCCATGTGTCTGTGCCAATCTATTATTCTAATCAAGATCGATGCTGCGTGGTACAGGCGAGGACAAGGGACCGCCATTCCTCCCATTTCTTTAGGGGCAATCTGAAGAGCATACTTTAGTCTAAGCTTGCGACCCCTCCATATGAATTAAGAGAACAGTTGCGTAATCTTTTTAAAATATTGGGCTGGTATGTAAACCGGTAGCGTCTGAAAGAGATAAAGCAGGCGAGGCATTACTGTCATTTTTATTATATTTGTTCGCCCAAACCCCAAAATACGGTTTAAAACAAAAGTGAATAATATTACGGTTTACACTGTTTGTAAAACATGAAAATAGCTGCACAAATGTTTTCTCTCCAGCGTTCTGCTAAATAGACACTAGATGGCAGGATTATGCACCTCAAATGTACCACTAAGGGTTTTTGCCTTTATATCTATATTTATATTTATTTTTATATATATTATGATGGATTTTATTTTTGTGCTTGATTTTTTTTATTAATTTTTATTTATTATCATATTCATGTTTATACTCCATGTATTTACCTTATTTATTTGTTGTATTTATAAAGCGCCAACATATTACGCAGCGCTGGACAATAAATAGGGATACATACAATATTTAGGGGTGACATACAGCAAAATGACAATACCTGAATACAAGAAAGATAATACAATAATACAATAACATTTGTAAAGCGCCTTTCTCCCATAGGACTCAAAGCGCATAGCTGTGTCTCAGATTAAAACAGGGTTTCAGGCTGGGTTGTGTTACAGAGGAGATAGTCAGATGTTCATGAATGCCAGACTGAAAAGGTAGGTTTTCAGTTTAGACTTTAATGCTTCCAGGGATGGGGCTGTCCTGATTGGGTGTGGCAGGGAGTTCCAAAGTGTAGGGGCAGCATGACAAAAGGCTCTGTCTCCAAAGGTTTTGAGGTGGACTCTGGGGGTGACCAAGGTGTTACGTCCTTTTGATCTAAGATTGTGGGGGGTGTGATGTAGTTGCAACAAGTCCTTCAGGTATCCAGGGCCCAGATTGTGCAAGGATTTGAATGTCAGTAAGCCAATCTTAAACAGAATTCTCCATTTTATCGGTAGCCAGTGGAGTGAGCTCAGGGTTGGTGTTATGTGGCAATGGCGGGGTTGGCTCGTTAACAGCCTTGCGGCGGTATTCTGTACTAATTGCAGGCGGCGTAAGTCTTTCTTATGCAGGCCTGTGTAGAGGACGTTGCAGTAGTCTAACCTTGATGTGACGAAGGCATGAACTAGGGTTGGAAGATCCTGTGAAGGAATTAGGTGTTTAATCCTTGCAATATTCCTTAGGTGAAAGAAGGAATGTTTCACAACAGCTGAGATTTGATTCCTGAAGCTTAATTTCCCATCAATCAGTACTCCCAGGCTGCGCACACAGTCTGAGTTGTTCAGGTCTGAGCTCCCTATCCTTAGCGGTGTTGGTTGAGACTGGAGCTGCTTTGCTGTTGAGCCCTGGCCCTCGATAACAAGAACCTCAGTTTTGTCAGCATTAAGTTTTAGCCAATTATTATTCATCCACTCCTGAAGCTCAGCTAAGCATGCGTTTATTTGTGGAGTAGGGTCTGTGACATCAGGTTTGAATGACAAATATAGCTGGGTGTCATCAGCATAGCAATGATATGTCAGGCCATGTTTTCATCAGATCATGCAGCACAGTATGAGTACAAGGTACTTCTTAGTCAGTCACTGGATGGAGCATGGAGATTAGGCAAGTTAGGTTCACTCAGATGCCTAGCATGGGTTCACAGTAATGGAGGTGCATGATCAGGTTGGACACAAAGGAGGAGGACCATGCCCAAAGGCTTACAATCTAAAGGGAGAGGTAGGGACACAAGAGGTAGGAGACCAGAGTTCAACTGTGGGTTTAGAGCACTTGTGAGGGGTAGTAAGCCAGAGTGAAAAGGTGAGTTTTGAGGGCTTTCTTGAAGATGTTGAAGGAGGGGGCTGCCCTAATGGGTGGAGGTAGGGAGTTCCATAGTGTTGGAGCAGCTCTTGAGAAGTCCTGGAGGCATGCTTGGGACTGGGTGATGCGGGGGGCGGTTAGCCGAAGTTCATTGGAAGAGCAGAGTGAGCGGCTAGGTGTGTACCTCTGAGTAAGATCGGAAATGTAGGTTGGACAGGTTTTGTGGACAGATTTGTAGGTCAGACACAGTATCTTGAATCTGATTCTGGACTGGATAGGAAGCCAGTGGAGGGATTCAAGGAGGGGATCCGCCATGGTGGAGCGATGGGAGCAGTGGATAATTCTGGCTGCTGCATTCATGATGGACTGCTGTGGGGCTGTTCGGGTCATAGGGAGACCAGACAGCAGGGCATTGCGGTAGTCAAGGCGGGAAATTATGAGGGCATGGATGAGGAGTTTGGTGGTGGCAGAGGTCAGGAAAGGGCGAATCATACAGATGTTACGAAGGTGGAAGTTGCAGGACTTTGTGAGGTTTTGGATGTGGGGAGTGAAGGATAGTGCGGAGTCCAGGGTGACACCCAGACAGCGGGCTTGAGAGGTAGGGTGAATGGTAGTGTGGTTAACAGTGACATGCACATCTGGGAGGTTTATGGATGTCCGGGGTGGGAAGATCATAAATTCCGTTTTGTCTAGGTGTAGTTTCAGGAACCTAGCGGACATCCAGGAGGAGATGGCTGATAGACAGGAGGAGACCTCGTCCATGGTAGTGGTGGATATGTCAGGGGTGTGGAGGTAGATCTGGGTGTCATCTGCATACAGATGATAGTTAAAACCCATGGAGGAGATAACCTTGCCAATGGAGGATGTGTATAGGGTGAACAGTAGGGGGCCAAGGACCGAACCTTGGGGGACTCCCACCGAGAGGTGGTTGGGGGTGGATGAGGACTCATTGAAGGCGGTCGTGAAGGAGCGGTTGGAGAGGTAGGATGAAAGCCAGGACAGGACAAGATCGTGAATGCCCCTGGACTGGAGGGACTGGAGGAGTAGGGGATGATCTACTGTGTCAAAAGCTGCTGAAAGGTCAAGAAGGAGGAGAATGGAGTATTTACCTTCAGCTTTAGCTAAGGCAAGGTCATTGACCACTTTAGTGAGAGCAGTTTCGGTTGAGTGGGCAGGCCGAAATCCAGATTGCAGTGGGTCTAGTAGTGAGTTGGCATTGAGGAACTGGGTCAGGCGTTTGTGAACCAGACGCTCAAGGAGTTTTGAGGCAAAGGGGAGGAGGAAGATAGGACGGTAGTTGGAGGGTAGCGAGGGGTCGAGGGAGGGTTTCTTAAATAGGGGTAGTACAGTGGCCTGCTTGAAGTCTGAGGGGAAGGTGCCTGTGGATAGGGAGAGGTTGAACAGGGTAGTGAGGACTGGGGCCAATTCCGTGAAGTGAGGCTGGAGTAAATCAGAAGGGATGGGGTCAAGGGGGGAAGTTGTGGTATGGGAAGTCTGCAGTAGGTGGATGACTTCCTCAGTGGTAGTAGGAGTGAAGGATGTGAGGGGAGGATAGGGTGGAGGAGGAGCTGGTTGGGAGGGGGTGGGAGATGAAGATTTGAGATTGGATATTTCCTGGCGGATAGAGACAATTTTGTTGGTGAAGTGGGTGGCTAAATCTGTGGCAGAGAGGGAGGAAACGGAGGTCGGGGGGGGGGGTTTAAGCAGGGAGTTGAAAGTGGCAAAGAGACGCCGGGGGTTGGAAGCTTGTGCTCCGATGAGCTTGGTAAAGTATTCCTGCTTCGCATGAGCAAGGGCAGTGTGGAACTGCAGCAGGTTGGTCTTGTACTGTAGGAAATCCTGGTTAAGTCTAGATTTCCTCCATTTCCGTTCAGTGGCGCGTGTTTCCCTCTGGAGGTTGCGAGTATGGGTAGTGCGCCAGGGCTGGGGGTTAGGGGGTCGGTTGCGGCGAGATATTGGTGGAGCAGCTTTCTCTAGGGCTGATGAGAGAGTTTGGCGATACCTTGTCTGATTGTGCTACACGTACACTCACACCTCTACAATATGTCTGAAAAGTTGTTTTCCCTAGTTGCCCAATACAAACATGGCCATGCCCGTGCATTGATTGAGACGGCACAGGCGCGCACCACATTCCCCCCTCCTTCCCATCTGCGTGAGACGCATCACACGCATCCGCACATGTGCAACGTTTCATGCGTCACTATGGACGCGTTGCCCATACTATGACACGTAGGCAGTGCGACATTATCGTCGCACTGCCCTTACTATGACGTACTAGCTGTGCGACGTTATCATCGCACTGCCCTTACTATGACGTACTAGCTGTGCGACGTTATGGTTTGTGTACAATAGGGACCGGCTGGCCTATGCTGAACATAGAGAAAGGGAGTGTAAACCACGCCCCCTGCCAGCCGGTTCCACACCCTCTGTCAGCGGCTCCCTCCAGCCGCCGCCGCGTCACTCAGACCTCGATCAGGCGGCAACCAATCGTGCGGGCGCTAGGACCCAGTGCCCACACTGATATGCGGAAGTGACATCACTTCCGTATATAGAGCGGGTGCGGGTGGCACCCGCTCGTACTACTGGTCGGATCGCCGCTGATCCTGAGGTCTGCTGACTGCGAGGTAAGGGGGCGGCGGGAGCGGCGGCAGCTCCCTGCCACTCACTCACTACCTAATGGGCTCCCTGTCACTCACTCACTACCTAAAGGGGCTCCCTGTCACTCACTCACTGCCTAAAGGGGCTCCCTGTCACTCACTCACTGCCTAAAGGGGCTCCCTGTCACTCACTCACTGCCTAAAGGGGTTCCCTGTCACTCACTCACTACCTAAAGGGGCTCCATGTCACTCACTCACTGCCTAAAGGGACTCCCTGTCACTCTCTCACTCACTACCTAAAGGGCCTCCCTGTCACTCACTGGCTAAAGGGCCTCCCTGTCACTCACTGGCTAAAGGGGCTCCCTGTCACTCACTACCTAAAGGGGCTCCCTGTCACTCACTACCTAAAGGGGCTCCCTGGCACTCACTCACTACCTAAAGGGGCTCCCTGGCACTCACTCACTGCCTAAAGGGGCTCCCTGTCACTCACTCACTCCCTAATGGGGCTCCCTGTCACTCACTCACTGCCTAAAGGGGCTCCCTGGCACTCACTCACTGCCTAAAGGGGCTCCCTGTCACTAACTGCCGAAAGGGCCTCCCTGTCACTCACTCACTACCTAAAGGGCCTCCCTGTCACTCACTCACTGCCTAAAGGGGCTCCCTGTCACTCACTCACTACCTAATAGGCTCCCTGTCACTCACTCCTTAATGGGGCTCCCTGGCACTCACTCACTACCTAAAGGGGCTCCCTGGCACTCACTCACTACCTAAAGGGGCTCCCTGTCACTCACTCACTACCTAATGGGCTCCCTGTCACTCACTCACTCCCTAAAGGGGCTCCCTGGCACTCACTCACTACCTAAAGGGGCTCCCTGTCACTCACTCACTACTTAAAGGGGTTCCCTGGCACTCACTCACTACCTAAAGGGGCTCCCTGTCACTCACTCACTGCCTAAAGGGGCTCCCTGTCACTCACTCACTGCCTAAAGGGGCTCCCTGGCACTCACTCACTGCCTAAAGGGGCTCCCTGTCACTCACTCACTGCCTAAAGGTGTTCCCTCTCACTCACTCACTGCCTAAAGGGGCTCCCTGGCACTCACTCACTACCTAAAGGGGCTCCCTGTCACTCACTCACTACCTAAAGGGCCTCCCTGTCACTCACTCACTGCCTAAAGGGGCTCCCTGTCACTCACTCACTGCCTAAAGGGGCTCCCTGTCACGCACTCACTGCCTAAAGGGGCTCCCTGTCACTCACTCACTACCTAAAGGGCCTCCCTGTCACTCACTCACTGCCTAAAGGGGCTCCCTGTCACTCACTCACTACCTAAAGGGGCTCCCTGGCACTCACTCACTACCTAAAGGGGCTCCCTGGCACTCACTCACTACCTAAAGGGGCTCCCTGGCACTCACTCACTACCTAATGGGCTCCCTGGCACTCACTCACTCCCTAATGGGGCTCCCTGTCACTCATTCACTTCCTAAAGGGGCTCCCTGGCACTCACTCACTACTTAAAGGGGCTCCCTGTCACTCACTCACTGCTTAAAGGGGCTCCCTGTCACTCACTCACTACCTAAAGGGGCTCCCTGGCACTCACTCACTACCTAAAGGGGCTCCCTGGCACTCACTCACTACCTAAAGGGCCTCCCTGTCACTCACTCACTGCCTAAAGGGGCTCCCTGGCACTCACTCACTACCTAAAGGGGCTCCCTGTCACTCACTATCGGGGTCCCTGTCACTACCTAACTTGGGGGGCTACCATATTAAGGGGGCATTCTGCCTATTTATGTGAAATGCTGTATATTTATGTGCCTCATGATTACTGAATTTGTCTTGTTGGGGGCCTCATGATTTGTTGGAGGCCTCATGATTGCTGAATTTGTCTTGTTGGGGGCCTCATGATTGATTGCTGAATTTGTCTTGTTGGAGGTCACATAGTTGCTAACTGCGAGACTATGGGAAAAGCTGAAACTTTATCATATGAGACAATAGCATTAAACCTACTTTTTAGTTTTTTAAAACAGAAAATAAAACTGGGAGGTTTTAAAAAATTGAATAAATTGTTTATCTTCACAGTTTATTTTCAACTTGGATTTTCCATAATGTTAATGTATGAGTTAAAACGTTTGTACAGTATTTAGTTTAAATTGCTGTTGCCACTTTGCGATAGATAAGGGACTTTTAGGTTGCAGTTTGGGCACTCGGCCTCCAAAAGGTTCGCCACCACTGTCATAATCTAATGTTCCACCATTGCTAGGTTCATGTAAATTTGTCTCCACCTGTTACCACACCTATATTCTGGTCCATGGCCCACCCATTTTTTGGTGCGGCGCGATAAGCACGCCGCACAACGTGATCCTCATATTTTTGGCACGCTAGCTACAGTGTGCTGAATTCTGCTGCCTACAGTATGTACAGTATATACTGTTCTCTAGTGCCTGCACTGTGTGCTGATTTACCTCCAGTGTGTACAGTGTAAGGTGTTACTCTGTGCCTTTACTGGTTGTAAACCAGCTATATTTTATGCTGATCCCTGCTACTTTCAGTATGTACAGTATTAGCTGTAAAGCCTGGTACACACATACCATTTTGATTAGCCAATTTTAGCTCTGTTCATAAAATTCATTGTCTGTTGGCCCACTTACTGCACGGGGGTGGTAAAATTGGGGGTCAGTGATTGACCAATCAAAATTGTATGTGCGTAGACATCTTTGATCTATGCCTATACTGATTGTAAATTATCTAAATAAAGGACAGGGGGCTCCATCCAATATTTCGATGGGCAGGCCCGTTATCTGTAGCTTACACCGCTGCTAAGTTCATGTACATTTGGCCCCACCCATGGTCACGCCCACTCATCTCATGGCCACGCCCACTTTCTGCGGCGCGCGCCATATACCTCCCGACCTGATGCCCACAGGTGCCCCCGATCTCCAAGGACCCTAGAAACGCCCCTAAACCCCCACCAACACTAAACCCCCCACAATAGTACCACCACCAGCACACAGTTTTGACTATCCAAAGTCCACCACCACTACTCCAAAACCACCCTGTCCAACACCTCCCTCACATCTTAGGGTTCCCCGCATCCAACCCCCCACCACCATGAACACAGGTCCTTCCACCAACAACCCACCTACTGAGGATGGTAGAGCCAAATACAGTTCCTTTTCCACGACTCCAAATTTCCAGTTTTAAAACCTCAATCCTCCCAACTCCCTTATTCCACAGAAAAGTACCATCACTATTAACAATAATAATGACATTAGGGACCGTCTGGATGACAATCCCTCCCCCCCTAGTTCTCCAACATCAGTATCAAATTCCCCATTATCACAGACCAGTACTTACAACACACATTTAACCCCTCCCACTTCCCCTACGAAATTGATAGTACCCCCTAAACCCACAGAAATCACTCCCCAGAAGAGTTCCAAAAACACTAAAAAGATAACCAAACAGCAAATGACCATTGGAAAATTCTTCCAACCAACTCAACCATTGGATAACGAAAACAGAGACCAAATTAATAACTCACTCACCTCGTCTTTTTTAGATCTTCCCTCCACACTATCCCAGAACCTCCTCTCGACTCAATCACCAAGTCCAATAGCATCACGTACGATACTCCAGCCATCACATACACCCCCACCCATTAAACAAACAAACAAACGCCCACTCGAGAACGAAGAAAAAGAGGGTGTAGAGGGAGAGGGGAAAAAAAAGAAACAGGCTCTGACCAACCCTTTCACCACTGAACCCCCAATTCACAAACATACTAAGAGCATTTTTAGCCTCTCCAGCCACATCCTTACAAAACAGGAAATTGACTTACTAGAAAAAGGCCTTTCTTTCTGTCCCACCAACCAACCCAATATGTTCGAACTTTTCAGCGACCTCAACACTTACATAAGAAAACTCACTTTAAAACGTCATTTTGCAATAAAAAACACCTATCCCCCGCCCCCAATCCGATAACACTGCCCTCATCATTACCAGCATTGATACCCTCCCCCCTCCCCATATATTCAGAATCCACCACAGAACTAGAAACAGAAACATACATCAACACCAACCTAAAAGGACAATCCCACTTCTATCCTGTTGAATCCAAAGGAAATTATATCAACACTTTCTACTCCCTAGTCCTCCACGATTTACAAAAACTACAAAACGCTAACAGCCCACCACCGCCAACCTTACAAAAGGAGAAAGAACTGTGCTAAAAAAATTACAAAAAACCCGGGAAATAGTTATAAAATTGGCAGATAAAGGGGGATGAATTGTCATCCTCAATATTTCAGACTACATGGAGGAAGCCACCCGCCTTTTGGGAGATTCCAAATATTACGCAACGCTAGCTACAGACCCCACCTCAGAAATCAACAAAACACTTAAACACTTAATTAACATCGCTTATTTAAACAATATCATCATAAAAAATGAAAAAAAAAATTATAATCAACCATCATCCAAAACCCCCTTTTATTATCTTCCCAAAATTCACAAAAACATAAATAAACCACCAGGCAGACCCATCATCTCCGGCATAGATTCAGTCACCAGCAACCTTTCTCAATTCATTGATACACACCTACAGACATACGTACAAACATTACCCTCTTTCCTCAAAGACTCCCAACACCTCATTCAACTCTTACAGTCCATCTCCTGGCAGCCAGATTATGTCTGGCTTACCTGCGACATCACATCTCTATACACTAACATCCCGCATACGTTCGGCCTCACCGCACTACAACATTTTCCCAGCTCCCATTCCCTTATGCCACCATTACAACAAACCTTCATTTTACAATGTACAGAATTGATACTCAATAACAATATTTTCACCTTTTAAGATAAAATTTATCAACAGACGAGCTATGGGCAGCTCGTTCTCGCCATCCTACGCAAATCTGGCCATGGGATATCTTGAACAACTCAAAAGCCAAGATAATCCATTCACCAATAACATTCAGTTCTAAAAACGGTACATTGATGATCTTATCTTTATCTGGAAAGGAGACACTGCCAGTGGGTCTACAATTCACATCACACCATGACCCCACATCCATAGAATTTTTAGACCTCACACTGTTTATAGACACCAACAACAAAAAAAACCAGGACCTACTTCAAACCAGTCGATGCAAATAATTATGATCACTTTCACAGTTTTCACCACTGCCCTTGGACAAAAAACACACCGTACAGCCAATATAGGAGAATTTACAAAAACTGCACTGACACCCAAGATTATAAAAGCCAATCCAATATCTTAACTCAAGAATTTCTCGACAGAAAGTATCCCAAAAAATTACTCAAATATGCCAACCACAAAGCCAGAGCAGTAAAAAATCCCCCAATCACCGAGAAGTCTAAAAATACAGAAACCTTACCCATATTCATTACAAAATACAGTATGTAATCACTCTAGATGCCTAGCTTGTAAATCACTCCGACCAATACATTCCATTCTCATACCACACAACTTATCTATTCTATATAGGACACCATTACATGTGATTCCAGGTTTGTTATATATATCATATCCTGCCCCTGCCATCTGCAGTATGTGGGTAGAACCACCCAACAGGCAAGAAGCAGAATCGGCCAACATAAATGCAACATCCTCAAGTACCCATTACACAGCGTATCACGAAACTTCACCACGGTACACAACAGTGACCCAGACTTATTCCAGATCACCCTCATCGAAACCATACCACAAAACCGTTCTTCAAACTCCTTTAATCTGCTAAAAAAGCGAGAAATGTTCTGGATACAGATGTTAAAAACTTTAGTTCCAGAGGGACTGAACGAACAGCTGGAAAAAATCCACCAACACCCTACTATTAACAGCGTCTTTTTTAATTGTCCTCTCTGTTTAGTAAATTGTTATTATGTTTTTATCTTTTTAGAATATTCCTATAATTTCTTATAATTCATTTTTGTAATGTTTATACATTTTTATATATATTAATATATTTTTACACCTACATAGTTATACATTTATTCAGATTTAGCCACAACAATATCTTTATGTACGGTCTCAAACGTGTACCAAAATACGGTTTAAAACAAAAGTGAATACCGTATATACTCGCAAGCAAGCCGACCCGCATGTAAGCCGACCCCCCCCAACTTTCACCTGAAAAAACAGGGAAAAATTATTGACCCCCATATAAGCCGGGGGTAGGAAATGCTGGCCGCCTTATTCCCCTAGTGTGTCCCAGTATAGCTAGTATAGTGCCCAGTATAGCTAGTATAGTGCCCAGTATAGCTAGTATAGTGCCCAGTATAGCTAGTAAAGTGCTCAGTATAGCTAGTATAGTGCCCAGTATGGGTAGGTAGTGCCCCAATATAGCGAGTATAGTGCCCCAGTTTAGCTAGTATAGTGCTCAGTATAGCTAGTATAGTGCTCAGTATAGCTAGTAAAGTGCCCCAGTTTAGCTAGTATAGTGTTCAGTATAGCTAGTATAGTGCTCAGTATAGCTAGTATAGTGCTCAGTATAGCTAGTAAAGTGCCCCAGTTTAGCTAGTATAGTGCTCAGTATAGCTAGTATAGTGCCCAGTATAGCTAGCATAGTGCCCCAGTATAGCTAGCATAATGCCAGTATGGGTAGGTGGGTGGGTAGGTAGTTAGTGCCCCTCCCCGCTCCCCCCACGGCCGCCGCTGCTATTACCTTAAGCGGCGCCGCTTCCTCTATCCCCGTCCTGTTCCAGTAACTTATTCACAGCAGCGCTTCCCTCGCTGCTGTGATGATGGAGGAAACCATAGAGAGCGGCTTCCTGTAGCGGCGATGCCGTTACTATGGGAACCGCTCTCTATGGTTTCCTCCGTCATCACAGCAGCGGGGGGCGCGCTGCTGTGAATTAGTTAGTTATCGGAGCAGGACGGGGATAGAGGAAGCGGCGCCGCCTAAGGTAATAGCAGCGGCGGCCGCGGGGGGAGCGGAGAGGGGCACCTACCCATGATTCGCAAGCAAGCCGACCCCCCAACTTTTGGGCCACTTTTGGGGGGTGAAAAATTCGGCTTGCTTGCGAGTATATACACTGTCTGTAAAACATGAAAATAGCCATACAAATGTTTTCTCTCCAGCGTTCTGCTAAATAGACACTAGATGGCAGCATTATGCGCCTCAAATGTACCACTAAGGGTTTTTGCCTTTATATGTATATTTATATTTATTTTTATATATTTTATGATGGATTTTATTTTTGTGCTTGATTTTTTATACATTTTTATTTATTATCATATTATCATATTCATGTTTATACTCCATGTATTTACCTTGTCTGATTGTGCTACACAGACACCCACACCTCTACAACATGTCTGAAAAGTTGTTTTCCCTAGTTGCCCAATACAAACATGGCCGCGCGATAGTGCATTGATTGAGACGGCACAGGCGTGCACCACACTCTCCCCTCCTTCCCTTCTGCGCGAGACACATCACACGCGTCCGCGCATGCACAAAGTTTCATGCGTTTGCCCATACTGTGACACGTAGGCGGTGCAACGTTATCATTGCACTGCCCTTACTATGACGTACTAGCGGTGCGACGTTATGGTTGTACCGCACACGGGGTTCAGAAGAGGGTGGTGCGACGTTACAAGCGCTCAGCCCAGACACTGTTATGTAACTTAGTCCCCACACTAGGATTGGCTCACCTTTTTCCACATAACCCCTCCCCAAGTTCCCATTGGTCCACAGACAAGGGCAATTTATGCGTGTGAGGCGGAATTGTTCCAATATGGAGGATTATAGGGCACAATCAGAGATCCTCAAAACCAGATTTATAGAGAAGGGATATAATAGGGAATGGTTGGGTTATGTCCAGGATGAGGTGGGGAATATGGTGAGAGATTCTCTGGTGAACTCAACGAGGGACAAAAAAGAAGAGGTGAGTCCTTTCACTTTCTGTACCGATTTTTCCATACAATATAAGCAAATTGAACGAATATTTATTAAGCATTGGGATATCTTACAAGGGGATCATGTACTGGGGAGGGTATTACCCCCCAGACCACCTTTTGTATATAGGAAAACCTCAAATCTAAAGGATAAATTAGCCCCCAGCTGTGTGGCCCCCCCCTAAACAACAAAAACTACAGGGTTGGCAATCAGATGGCTTCTTTCCCTGTAAAGGATGCAAATGCTGTAGAGAGGCCAAGGGTGTGAAAACAAGGGAAGTTGTCTCTGCAGTAAACGGGAAAACGTTTAAGATACGTAATTTTATTAATTGTGCAAGTACATATGTTGTTTATGTTGTATGGTGTGAATGCGGCCTACAGTATGTGGGCCGCACCACCAGAATGTTAAAAGAACGGATAGGTGAACATATTAACAACATCAGGAAAGGATTTGAGCTGCACAGTTTATCTTTGCATTTTAAAAATGAGCATAATTCAGACCCTAGGAATATGTACTTTTGTGGTGTTGAGAAATTAAGACCATCATGGAGAGGCTGTAACAAGTTGAGGGAAGTATCAAAAAAAGAAACTGAGTGGATTTTCAATCTGGAGTCAGCTGCTCCTAATGGCATGAATATAGATCTGGATATTAATGCTTTTATTTGTAACAAGTAAATTTTTTACAATATTTTATAGTCTAGTTTACTCGGTTTTGCTGCAATTTTGTGAAGAATCGTTTACAACATTGCAGGTGTATAAGGGTGGGTGGAGTGGGATGGCATTAGTGGATAGGAGTGTATTTGTATAGGAGAGGAGATTTATGTAAGGGTGCCGCTCTACGGAGGTGTGCGGAGGATTCCGTATGAAATTTTAATATGGGCTGTGTATCTGACCAATGGGAAAAGGGTGGGAGGGCGCGCTGTTTACTATTTGAAATGCCGGTCTGCGCTGTACTGCGAGCCCCTGATGAGTCACTTGTGACGAAATGCATAGGGCGGAGCAGTAGTACACGAGACCGGAAGTTGAGCTGGAGACGCTGGAAGTGCAGCTTTGATCGGGCAGAAGGGAATATGATGCGGCATCTGCAGAGTGGTCACCCGGGGACCAGCGATGTCAGCATTACGTGCTTTGATTTACCTTACGCTTGTGAGTGCACTACTTTTTAAACTTTTAAATAAATTTACAGTATTACACTATGCTAGTGTGTTTTAAGTTGCAGTAAAGTTGGAAGCCTTGCCAGTGTTTGAAACGGACTGTTTCCTGGTATATACCCCCATATATGATCATTCCTGCCTCCGGAGATCTTGGAGGATATCTAGGGTGAGTGCGGGCACATTGGGGGGCTGTGTCCCGGCACTGGTGATTGGAAGGTGATCCTTAAAGGCACATGGTGTAAAATTCTCCGGGTGAAGGAGTGATTGGAGGAAAACAGTATTACGCTATGTTCTTTTATTTCTTTCTATTTACATGGTGATGATTGTCCTGGACTAAGGAGCCAGTTTTCTGGAATACGGTTTACCCTGAGGAACCAGTCTAAGGACTTTATTGGCCACTTGGTGTGAGACTGTATACTCCTGTGTTTTTTTGAGACAGAGAGCGCGTATATAATTCTAAGTTTTATTGCATTGTATCACACTATTTTATTACGCGAACCATCTAGTGTTACCTTATATCCTGAAGCGCATACTCAATTTAAGTTTTACAATTTTGGTCCACAGACATGCCCCTTGTTTCCAAATGCATTACCCACATAATACAGTCACCTGTCCATCACATGGTCCCCACCCCCCCTCACTGGCCTTGGGATTGGACAGTGTACACCCACACAGGTATTTAAACAGCCGATCCGAGACTGACCAGTACAGAGGCGCTTATCGTGACCGAAAGACTGTACTGGTAAGTCCAAATACTATTTGATGTTTGTTTTATAGTTGTTTTTCCATAAGTTATTAGTTTGTTCCCTCTCACTTTGGTTGAACAATAAACCCTCCCCCCCCCAAATCCCCCCTTTTTTACCTAAAAACCCCACCCTTTTTCAACTACATTCCCACTACCCCTGGTTCCCCCTAACACCACACATCACATTAACCCCATGGTTATCACTACTGTAACCCTTACAGGCACTTATCCACTGAAATCAGCGCTTTATACATAGAACAAATTTCACCACACACACACACACACACACGTACACACACACACAATTTTGGGTCTAAGGACACTGTACTTGTCTCTGTCTTTTCAGTGTACTCCTATCTGTTTATGGCCTGAGGAAGCGGGAAGATACCTGTGAAACGCTCTGCACTGTTTTGTTTGGAGTATATAAATAAGTCTGTTGTTATAAAAATCTGAGTATCCTGTCTGCTTCGGGGAGGCGAGTCCACCACCACCTCCTGAGGAATTTTAAGATTTGTATCACCTTTTATCCTGTTGGCGCCTCTCTTCACCTTTACATTACCAAAATCCACCCCTGGTGGAGGGGTTGATCCCCACCTTGTTTCCTTATCTACAGAGAGCGACTTTTAATCCTGAGTGAGGACAGGTCTAATCTCCTCACCTGCCTGTACAGTGGTAACCCACACTTGTGAGTATATACAGGGCCGGCCCTAGACTTTTTGCCGCCTGAGGAAAAAATGATTGCTGCCGCTGCCCCCCCCCCCCCCCCCGTGGGGGGGACCGTCGCCGCCGAGCTGGAGGGGTAGCGGGCAGGGCGGGGGTATTGGGCCTAGCGGCGGGGAGGGGAGTCGGACCCCCCCCTCCCTCGCCTGGGTCCCCCGTCCTCCGCTCCCCTCCAGCCTTAAATAGATAAGAAGCGCAACTCGTAAGAGGCAGTGGGCGCGGAGGACTCACCTCTTCCTCGCTCGATCCAGCGTGCGCTCCACTGACGTCCCTTCCTGCAGCGCCGTCTACTTACAATACAGTGGGCGGCGTTGCAGGAAGTGACGTCAGTGGAGCGCACGCTGGATCGAGCGAGGAAGAGGTGAGTCCTCCCCGCCCACTGCCTCTTACGAGTTGCGCTTCTTATCTATTTAAGGCTGGCGGGGAGCGGAGGACGGGGGACCCAGGCGAGGGAGGGGGGGGTCCGACCCCCCCTCCCCGCCGCTAGGCCCAATACCCCCGCCCTGCCCGCTACCCCTCCAGCTGGGCGGCCGGCTCCCCGCACCTACCGATGGGCGGATGCCGCCCCTAGAAATTTTCCGCCTGAGGCAAAAGTTTCACCCCGCCTCATGAGCGGGCCGGCCCTGAGTATATACATTATATACTTCTCATACTACTTTACTTGTTTTGCATACTACACTATATTGGGCTCTCGGTGTCCCCTTTCTTTATAGACTGAAACCAGAGTTAAGATCTACAGTATCCAATTTCTATATAGTAACTATATCTAAGTGAACATTTTTAGAGGAAATATTTAATTTCCTATGAAATGGCCATAATAAATTTGTGCTGCAATTTTTTTTTTTTTTGTAATTTTAGAATTATTAAAATGATCTTTTCATTTTGATTTGCAGCCAGCTAAGAATTTCCGAAGCTGACAGTAGGCACAAATTGTACGTCTTTGTAACCATGGCGATAGTGCTGTCATTGGAATACAGATTATGAACTCTATGGTTGCTGCACAAAAAATTAGCTTCACAAATCCTTTAACTGGTAGCAAATTTTAATTCTGCTATATGCTAGTTTCTGTTATAAAGACAGTGGAATGACTGTGTTTTATATGTACATAAGAACAAAGTAAACACATTGGTATGCTGTTTTGTATTAAGACAAGACTATCATACATTGTGAATTATTGCTTTTCCCAAAGCCCCAGTGTAAAGTGGACATCAGGCTTCACTATGACTGATACTCATCCATTCCACATAATCTCTTTATATAATTTTCCTGTGTCCCTGCGCCCCACGTTTCTGTGTCAGTGCTTTTGCGCTACTGTGCATGTCCAGCACCGACAGCCGCTGGCACAGGATGCAGGACAGGCCAGGGGGTGGGCCGGCCTGACGGACGGCGTGTGTGCATGTGCGGTGGGCGCGTGTGCACGCAAGCGGCCGCGCGCATGCGCGATGTAATGCTGGGCCGGTGACAGACCTAGAGCCCGTTTTTAAATGGGCTTACATCAGCTAGTATTATATAATAGCCAAATCAGGAATTTCTTAGGTAAAAGCTTTAGGAGAAAACTTGAAGTGAACTGAATAAGGTCCTATGATTTTTTTATTTTTTGTGTTTGATTTACTATTTGCAGAAGTATTATTCTGGCATGGGCGTTTTGGGAATGTGAATTAATTGTATGTATTGACACAGTACAGCATGAACAAATTCTATATTAAATATAATGCACAATAAATGCATATGCAATGTGGTGTTAAGTATTACATTAAGGAACAATGATGATGTGAGAAAGGATTATTTTTATTTACTGATGTATAAAGCACCATAATTTTCATTAGAGCTGTACAGAGTACAACACAGATAATTATGGAGAACAAAATAATAGTACAACTGTAGTGCATTTTGAGAAATTTAAATATATCTTGTTATGAATTCTGCGTGGCTTAAATGACTAGACTTGTAGTGGAAGTGTTGCCCTATATTTTCACAATGAATGTTGTCTCTGTTTCTCATCTTTGAAAGTTGGGAAGCATGAGGTCATGAGGTATTTCTCAAATTTGTTCTTAAAAGACTTCCAAAGCGAACTAAAAAATCTATTTTTCACTCACCTGGGGCTGCTTCCAGCCCTGAGCAGCAGTCTCAGACCCTTGCTGCAGCTCCTCAGTGTCCCCGCTGGCCGCCCGCAATGATTGCGACCTGCCGGCATTGTCGGCTCTTCTGCACCTGTGTCCATGTCATCTGACGTGTACTGCGCTTGTGCAGTAGTTGTGTGCAGTCGCAGTATGCTCCAGATGACATGGACGCAGAAGAGCCGACCCCACCATCATTGCGGGCGGCCAGTGGGGACACCGAGGACAACCGATGCTGTGGCGAGGCACCGAGACTGCTGCTCAGGGCTGGAAGGAGGCCAGGTGAGAAAAAAATAGATTTTTTAAGTTCACTTGGAAGTCCCTTAAGGCCAAAAAACAGATATTACTTTCTGTATTTTGAGACATTTTCAGATAAATGTCAGTCACAGCATAAAAGGAGCACTGTAATAATTTTAATTTTCTAAAGAGACCTGGATAATATGGGTTAGTGTGCCTTTAATGTACACTGTTCTAGTTCATTAGGGTTTGCAAGAATGTTCCCTTCTGGTTAGCAGCGTAATTTAGCGACCACAGGCAACAATGGTTCAATAAGTGAGCAAGCTGAATAATTAGGCCTTTGTGTGGTGGGCGGATAAGGGCCTTTTATGACAGTGTAGATTTTAAAGGACAGCTATCGTGAACATTTTTAAAATGTAAAATATGTACTTACAAGCAGTAAAGTGCTGACAGATTTTGGACTAATCCATCGCCTCATGGGGAATTCCCAGTATCTCATTTAAGTACTCCCAGAAAAGGACACAGGTGGACTGAGCAACTGCAGTTACCAAAGTGCTTTTAAAGGATACCTTAGCACTAAATTAAATTTAAAAAGGACGTCTAAGGGCCTGTACACACTGCTGCGCTTGCGTTGCGTTTTTAAAAACGCATGCGTTTTTAAAAACGCAAGGTCTTTTGAAAAAGAATGAAAATCGTGATGACTTGTACACACTGGTGCGATGCGTTTTTAAAAAAACGCAAACGCAGTGCCTGCTGCGCTTTTTTAAGCGCAGCGCATGAAAAACGCATTAAAAACGCATGCGCTTGCATTTTTGCCTGCGTTTTTCAGAAGTTTGTATCCCAGAAGACTCTGCAATGTCCTGATTCCTGTTGAAATGTAAACTAGAAAAAAAACAAAGGATTCTTTAGCCAATCAGCAATTACAAGAAAAACGCAAACGCACAAAAAACGCAGGCAAAAGTGCATGCGTTTTTAAAACTACAGGCACTTTAAAAACGCATGCGCTTGCGTTTTTGCCTGCGTTTTTCAGTGTGTACAGGCCCTAATGTGTGTATTTTTCCTCTTCCTAGTTGGCGCAGTCGGTGACCTCTGACTCGGGCTACTGTGCTGCGAATGTGCAGTATGTTCACTAGGGCACCTTGCAGCCATGCTCCCCGGCGACACCATATGACGTCAGCACATTTGCGTAGGCGCAAGTCGCCCTAGCGGACATACTGCGCAGGCGCAGTGTAGTATGTCCGGGTCGGAGGTCACCAACTGCCTCGATTATGAAGAGGAAGAATTTAACTATTACCAGAGAATAGAGGGAGACGCCAGGGCATGGGAGGTGCGGTAAGAATCCACACAGCTCCCCGTACACACAATAAGGTGTCCTTTTTGAATTGAATTTAGCACTTTGATATCGATTAAAAATAAAACAATATTTTAAAACTTTTAAAATGAAGTAGGTAGTGGTGCACTTACCCCTTCAATGCAGACCCAATAATTGCTGTTTTAGATAATAAAAATATTTGATTTACATACTCAATAAAGTGCAATCCGTTTCACGGGTATATCCCACTTCCTCAGGTAATATAAGGGAGCATATAACTCATGTGATCTGTCTTGTTAGCTTAGCACCTCTGTCTAAGCTGTCTCTAAGCTAATGTAATGATCTGCTCTGCTGTCTGCACAGGCAGACATCTTTTTGACCATTTGTTAGGTCTGAGTGCTGCAGGTTCCTGGAAAAGAGACCTGTCTCCACTCTGCAAGCTGCAGAGTTGCTGTTCTGGGGAGGAATTTGCATCCACTTGTCATGCAAATTGCTTAGCTGCTTCCTCTGATGGCTTGCAGTATAAAAACCATTTCCTCCCAGAATTCCTTGCTGGTCATGATGGTTTGTTCCTTCTAATTAACCTGGAGTCTCAGCCCTTTGCTTACTGTTTGCTAATATTGTTATCTTAGAGTAGTTCCTTGGGAGTGCCCTAGCATTCCTGTTAGCATCTGGGAGTACCAATAAATTGCTGATTTTTTGACTGAACATTGTGTTTTATATTGGTTCTTGGTCTGTTGGATGGGTGGTGAGTACGTCTCCCCCCAATTTTTAATCTTAGCATTGTTTTTACTCTTTTTGGCGCCTCTGGTCCTTATCCTTATCACAAAACAATCCACCTATGGTGGCAAGGATTCTTCCTAATTTCTTTCTACAGAGAGCGACATCTTATACCTGAGTGGGGTCAGGTTCTAATTCTCCCCACCGGCATATGGAGTGGTTGCCTAGGGGCAACCCGTGTTTGTGAGTATAACTTTTTCTACTAATCTTTCTTCTACTGTTCTGAAATACCGCACCATTTGGGCTCTCGGTCTTTTGTTTTTGTTTCTGAAGTGCATTCCTGTTAGCATAGTCAGGTTGTTTGTTACCTGTATTGTTTTGTATTGTCTATCTGTCGCGATTGTCTTGTCGCCAGCGGCGGTCGACAGGAAATCGTTCTGTCTGTTGGGATCGCATTCGCCCTAGCGGTAGAGGCGGTGGTTCCTTCTGTACTCTGTCTGGGAGTGTAGCCAGAGCAGCGGTTGCTACTGGTTGCTCCATCTGTCTGTCTGTTTGGATCGCATTCGCCCTAGCGGTAGAGGCGGTGGTTCCTTCTGTATTCTGCCTTGGGAGTGTAGCCAGAGCAGCGGTTGCTACTGGTTGATCCATCTGTCTGTCTGTCTGGAACGAACACTTGCTGTCGTCTCGGTGAGGTAACCGTTTAGCAAGCGTTCGCGTTCTCTTTTGTTTTCGTGTTTCTTTGGTTAGTCAGGGTTGGTACGCTTTGTCGCTATTGCACTTCTCGTGTGGCGACCGTGCCGCGCACACGCTTTGTCGCTATTGCGCCTAATCTGTGGTGACCGCGTGTAGTTAGTCCTGTCTGCTCCTGTGTGTTGGATTACTGTTTGTTATCAGTTCTGTCTTTATTCTGTTCCTTTGCTCTGTATTACTCAGTCTGGTGTCGCTATTAGCAATCGCCATTCTTACGATTGCGTTCCCACTTGGTTTTCGTTGTTGTGTGTTCACCGTCGCCGGGTGGCGACTAGATTGGTGGACACACATACATTCTGTCTCTGTGCTCTCTCTCTCTCTCCAAGGGCTATCTTGCCCTATATTGTTTCACAACATACAATTCCCATCTGCCATCTGTGGCAGTGCAGAGGGTTTATTCCTCTGCACTCCACAGCTGCATCTGCCAGTGGGAATTTCCCTCTACAGGTGCATAGCACCATAGCTGGGTTCTGTATTTTATACGCTTGTGGAGGATTTCCGCAGTGTCAGCGCGTATCTTGTGCGCTGACCACGGAAATAATTCCCCAATCGTTACAGCTAACAAGACAGATCACATGAGTTATATGTTCCCTTGTATTGCCTGAGGAAATGGCATATACCCGCAAAACGCGTTGCACTTTATTGGAGTATGTAAATACAATACTTTTATTGCCTAAAGCAGAAATTATTGGGTCTGCATTGAAGGGGGAAGTGCACCACTACCTGCTGCATTTTAAATGCTTTAAAATATTGTTTTACTCTTCTGGCACCTCTGTACCAACGTACCACTAGTGAGTCCACCTTTGGTGGAGGGCACTTGGCCCCCTTTTTCTTCCGATCTACAGAGAGCAACTTCTTAATCCTGAGTGGGGACAGATCTAATTCTCCCCACCTGCCCTTTGAGTGGTTAAATGGACGGTAACCCGTGTTTGTGAGTATAAACATTATACCTACAATTTCATATCCACATCTCCAGTGCATACTACACTATACTGGGCTCTCGGTGTCTCCTTTTTATCTTTAAAAATACAGAAATAACTGAGAATCTCTATAGAGGTGATGGACTAGTTCAAAGCCTTACAGATCTGTCAGAATTTCACTCCCTACTGTAAGTGACAGTTCACTTTACTCTGGGAGAAATGTATATTTATATGTATGCATATTAAATTGTACCTTATTTTTTTTTTTTTTTTTTTGCGATAGTGGTCCTTTAAGTATACATCTTTTGAAGAGACTCTGTAACAAAAATGTCATCCTTTTTTCTACTATCCGACAAGTTCCTAAACCTATTCTAATGTGCTCTGGCTTACTGCAGCACTTTCTACTATCACCGTCTCTGTAATAAATCAACTTATCTTTCCCCTGTCGGATTTGTTGCCCTGTGTCTGGAAGGCTGCTAACTCTTCAGTGTTGTTGATCTGTTATGTACGCCCCCCCCTCCAGGCCTCCTCTATGCACACTCCTGTGTGTTATTTAGATTAGGCAGGGTCTCTGCTCTCTGATATCCGTGAGAGCTTCTTCTGAGGCTGACCAGGGAGAGAGCTGCGTATAGAGTGACATGCTGGTTGTTTCTTCTGAGCCTGCAGACTCGAGCAGGCTTTTTACAGCTTGTAAAAACAAGCTGTAACAAGGATAAATCGTCCTCTGTGAGGCTGTGAAATGAGCTGCCTGGACTGTCACATGCTGAGCAATCCCAGTAACAGGTAGAGTTGCTTGAGTCTGCAGGCTCAGAAGAAACAAACAGCCTGTCACACTTCAGTGGATTAGAGCTGCAGGGGAAAAGAAGCTCTGCTGATGTACTTCCGGTTTTGGCTGCCATTTATTTTGTTTATAAACAAAGTTCATAAAACTGTTTTTAATTATGCTTTATGCGGCGGGGAGCGGCAAAATGAAGACAGAGGGTAATAGGAGATGTCCCCGAACACATAGGTATGTTTTTTTTATGCTACATTTTTTTAATACAGATTCTCTTTAAGGCCCAGATTGATGAACACTGTTGTAAAAGACCTTTACTATAGGCTCTGACACACGGTAGGTGGACCAGCAGGGCTTGCAGCACCTGCAGACACAGCATTGCCTCCTTTTGACCGTGGACAATTGCAAACCTGTTTCTGATGTTTGAAACACAGATCAGGTGAAGAGGACACTTCTTATCTTGGTAGGTGGCAACATGAAGCATCTGCAGCTCCAGAGCAAGCGATGACTGATAGGTTGTCATAAAGAATTTGACCGAATGGCTTTCCTTTTAAAACATTGTACATAATACATACATAATAAAGCTGTGAGCAGTCATTATCACTTCACATTGTCTTTTCTTATTCTTCCATTACTGGATCTTAAATGATTTAGACAAGTGGTACTAAGAACCAAACAAATGATGTGCATTTCAGTGTACATCACTTTGTAATTTGCTGTCTTGATCAGCATCCCAGGCAGTGCACATAATTGTTGGAAAATAGCTTTCTGTATTCTGCGCCATTACAAGCATTATCAAATCATATGTAATTACATGGTAGAGTCCCCTGCAAAGCGCTATATTGTGATATTGTGCTGAGATGTTCAGAGGAAGCACATACAAATTGATCTTCCTAACGTTATTTCTCAGTGAAATAAAGGAAATTCTGCCTAAATATTCTATTGTATGATGTAACAATTAAAACCCGCTGAGTGTAATTACTTGGCTATTACAAACTTTTTTTCTTCTTATCATATTTCTTTTGTGTTTGTTATCTGTCAACTAAAGCAAATGGCATGCTTTTAAAAACCACACTATGGTTAAAAACTGGATAATACATATATAATTGCTAAATAAGCCTTTTTTTCATGTAATGCTATTAGAAATTCTCTTTGATCTTTAGTGCGTTAGTGTGAATTTAACCATAATTTTAAGAAACAGCTGAAAGAAAAAGGATTGTATTACACGAGTTTCAGAATTCTCATCTCAGTGTAATTGGCTCACAGTTTTTCCAAAAAGTCTCTACAGTATGTGAAGCAAAATAACTTTTGCTCCTGGCACTGTGTTTATGCATACTGCAGTGTGCTTTTTATCTATATTGCTGTTCATGGATGCTTCATACTAGAGGTACTGTAAAAAAAAGTCACATGTCTCTGCATACTAGAGATGTAATTAGAAGGGAGCAACCCCTGCGATCGTATGGGGGACCAGAGCGTTGGTGTCTCAGCCTTGGGTGCTAGAACATTTTCCCAGCTCTGGTGAGCTGGGCCCCAATGCCATGAAGGGCACCAATCAGAGGCAAGGGAAGGGGTGTGAACATTTAGGGGGCCCCATCAAAGTTTCACTGGGGGCCTCATGAATTGTAGTTAGGCCACTGCTGCATACAAAACCACCAGTAATGATCACAAGGCTGTGGTAAACTTTCAGACATAACTCTTCCACCAGATATTTACTGGAGAGTATCTTATGGTGCAAAGAATGATCCAAATGTCATCACTCCAGACCCACCTATTACTGAGCATGCCTGTGCATGGAGATGGACAAGTGTCTAAAAGCAAGGGAACTCCTATTGCATAGAACTATGATAGCAATCAATCAGACAAATCATTTATTTCATAGATAAAGGGGAAGGGGTGTGGGACGGGTGGAACGTAGGTATAAATCTCAGAGTCACCACCCTACAATCAGGGTTTTTGTCGCGAACCAAAAAGTTTCAAAAACTATCAAAAAGATTCCTATGGACAACCGGTGTACACAGAGAGAAAACCTTTATTGGCACAATATACAACAGCGCTGTTGTCAATTAAAACCAAGCTGCCATACACACCTCACTGACACACATCATACACGGGGTCCCTTCACACAAAAAGCAGTCCGCCCGTGGACTTCAAGCTCAGGTAAAGGCAAAAAATAGGGACAAAAAAGAGTTGAAAACCGCATCCTAGGAAGAGTAAGGTAACACTGACATATTGCATCCATGTTCTGACAGCAAGCATCAAAGTGCATATGCGCCTGTTTACTCACAAATCTATAGTGCCGAACACAGGAACCCAGAAAGTCCAAACTACTTCACCTGGCTATGTTTATACAGCCACTCAGGCAGGTTGTAAGCGTAAAAGCAGGGGGCCCCTGTACGTATTGGCGTGTAGACCGTGGACTGGACCGCAAGCATTCACTGTAGCAGATTGCACTGCGGAAAGCAGATCCTTCTCCAATAGACAGTGTCTCGGTATAACAAGTCCCTTACTTGGACCTCTAAGCGTGATTTATACCCATTGGATCTCCGCATAAACGTCAAGAGCTGATAGCTTGATAATCCACGAGAACGCCGTATCCAGGTCTCAGCGTGTCATCACCATTACAGAGGAAGGGTCAGCGAGCCGGAAGATAGCAGCCAATCACTGACTAGTTTCGCTTGGTATGGCCAAAAGCTTCATCAGGACGGAGCCTCATTCATTTCATGCTGGATTTGGGCCAGAGGCCGTGCAAGGTCTATTGAGATTGGTCAACAGACCAGTGTGTGAACTTTTTGATGCCTTTTAAACCAACGTGTAAACATTTGCACACAAAATAAATCTTTCAATGTTTTCAGCTATAATGAATGGTATTTCCTTAAAATGTGTGAAAATTGTGTCTTGATCAAAAATATAATTTACTTGCATTAGGTACTCTATGCCTGTATATTGACATATTATCAGTATGCACAGTGTAAGCTGTCCATCTGTAATTGAATATGTGTGAACTAGCTACAGTGTATGCTGATGCCTGTTCTCCACTGCTTTTGTTTTTCATATACTTTACTCTTGTTTGTCTGTATTGCTTGCTCACCATCCCTTTGTAGCTTTTATCAAAAAATCAGTACATACTGAGTAAGGACTAATAAGGGCTCAAACCTACTAGCAGCTTTTTCTAAGTGCTAGTGATTTGAAAAGCTCTTGGCAATGCAATGCTATGAGGATTTTTATATAATCACATCACTCTAGTGGGATCACACCCATAGCATTACATTAGCAAGAGCTTTTCAAATCACAACTGCTTAGTAACCGCTTAGTACTGCTTAGTAACCTACTGCTAGTGGGTTCCAGGCCTGATAATGAGTCATTCCTTAAGTTTGATAGAAACATCCAATATTGATTGAGCTTAACTACACAATATTGTTCAAAATCTGTTGGCCCTTAAACTACATCAAGGTGGTAAAATTGGTCAGTGATTCGCCAATAAAACTTGTATATGTGTAAGTACCCTTAGTGTAAAGCAATAAATCAAATGCCAGGATTTTGCTATTTTAAAGCTGAGCTACAATCAGAAATGCAAGTATATTGTGTTATTGATCAGGGCCTCATTTTAAAACATTTTGGTAACACTTCTTTAAGAGTACAGTAACAAAAAGGGTACTTTCACACTGACACGTTGCATAGTAATGAACACTTTTGCTTACCTTATCAGTTGTACATAAACTACAACTGCAATTCATGACAGTTTTAATTGGTGATGACGGGAAAAAGTGGTGAGCATAATAGGGAGCAGACAATTTAAGCGCATGCGGCTATCCGACAACTTGTGTGTCACTGAGTATAATGTTAATTAGCAGCAACCAGGCACCAGGACAGAAATGTGTGTGCATTGAAAAATAAGCGGCTACAGCTAGCAGTTGCAGCAGCTGTTGCAATAAATAGCGGATAAGGCACTCCTGCTATCGGGAAAGCTACAGCTATAAATTGCTGCTGCAGCACCTTTGGTCCAGGAAAAGCAAAGCGTCTTTAGCGGATAGTGTAAATGGAAAAAATACCGGCTACAACAAAATCGTTACAGCAACCACAGCAATGAATAGTGGCTGCAGCACATTTGGCACCAGAGCAGTAAAACAGGTGTAGCAGAAAGTGTAAAAGCAAAAATTAGAGGTTACAGCAAAACGATTATAGCTGCTACTGCAATAAATAGCGGATACAGCACACTTGGTATTGGAATGTGGCGTTAGGATTAAAGTGAGTCTGAAGCATAAATAAAACAAACACATACTCACCTAAGGAGAGAGAAGGCTCTGGGTCCTATAGAGCCTTCCCATTCCTCCTACAATCCCTGCGTTCCAACGCTGGATCCCCTGTTAGAAGTCTCCAACTGAGAAGTCAGAACTGCTCACTTCTGCCGCTGTAGGAGGCTTCGCCAATCTTCAGGAGCCCGCTTCTGAAGACTCTGTACTGCGCATGCTCGAGTGCAGGAGAATGGGAAGGCTCTATAGGGTCCAGAGCCTTCCCTCTCCTTAGATGAGTATATATATATTTTTTTTTATTTACGCTTCAGACTCTCTTTAAGTAGTATAGGGGTAGTGTGAGAGGAAGGACAGGTAAAGCAATAGTAGAATGACAGCAAGATTAACAATATCCTGACATCAGTATTATCCAGCACCCAACAGCAGAATATCTCTAATATTGCAGATACTCTAATAGCAGCTTTGCCCAGTGCTCACATTTCCGGATGCCTTTTTAATAACTGCCCCTGTTCTCCACTCTACTCCATAGATGTCATTAGTGGTCTGCACTGTCAAAGCAGCCAACAATATTTGATAATAAGAAATATTGAAGAGTTGATTGTGTTATTTGCTCTTTTAGGAATCTGGCAATTGTCACTAACTGCTGATAAATGTTGACAAAAGAAGCAATCGATTGGTTCCCAGAAAAATGTCATTTTTGTAGAAAAATCTGTGCCATTATTTCTGTGGTAATAACATCACATTTCAGGTAATCTGCAGACTTTCTCTGTTGTAAATAGGCTTCAAAGTGATAAAGGCAGAATGTCAGCATTACAGCCAGGCAAGTACCATTTTTAAAAGGGAATAAACATGACAGCCTCCATATCCTTCTCACAATGGATTGATGTTTTTCTTTGTATTTTAACCTCAGTGTGTCTTTAAAATAATATATAAGTGAATTTCTCTTATTAGATTTACAGTCAGCAAGGAAGATTTTGATTCTGTCACTTTACATTTCCAGCTGTATAGCAGAGAGCTACATAGAGTCAAGAGTAGCTGACCCCATTCTATCTCTGGAGACTGTAGATAAATATTCAGAATGACAATGTACAAAGTGAGTTTACTATTACATTGCAGCATTAATCCAGACAGTGACAGACTTGACATAAACTTTATCATATTAGTGGAGTATTGCATGGCCAGCCACAATTTTTTACAAACGTCATTTAACATGCACACGAGTGAAAATGAAATGTTTAAACTAAGAATGGCCCTAAGTAGTAAATAGGCAAACTCAACTGTGAGAGCAGTCGCTTAAAGTTTAACCACTTAAGGATCGGCTGATTCTTAGTGATCTGTGCTGCGTGGGCTCTTCAGCCCGCAGCACAGATCAGGTTTTAGGCAGGGCTAACAGACTTCCCCTCTTTTTTCCCCACTAGGGGGATGTCCTGCTGGGGGTTCTGATCGGCGCCGCTGCCTTGTGCCTAGCGGGGGGGCTCCTCAAAGCCCCCCTCCGCAGCGCTATTCCGCCCTCCCTCTCCTTCCCTCCCTCCCCTCCTCACTATGGGCGGTACAGGACAGCAATCTGTCCTGTACCGCCTCAGATAAGCTTCAGCCTATCAGACGGCAGCGATCCCCGGCCAATCAGAGACAGCAGCGCCGTATGCTGTGAACACCGGGTATTTCTTCCCCGGGTGTTTACATTTAGACTGCGAGCCACGATCGGAGGCTCGCAGGCTGTTCACGGAGGCCCCCGCCGTGAACTGACAGGAAACGTTTCCATGGAAATCCACATGCGACCAGCCGCCGCCTATCGGCGTTGGCTGGTCGTTAAGTGGTTAAACCTTACCAGCCTCTCGATTTACAGTAAGTCATTAATACCTACCCACTTTTATCTTACAGCACTGGTAATAAGAAGATTGGAGGGGATTGACATCACTTGGAAGGAAGAGTATGGCACAGCAATTAGGGCAAGCTTTGACTAGAAAGTAATTGGGACATTTCGCAGGCATGAAGGTGTATACATAGTTGCTGAAGCAGTAATAGAAGGCCATCTTTTATCCATCATCATCTCAAATCTGAACCAGATTGGAAGCAATATGGAGCTCTAGCTTTAGTGAACACTTTGGTTAACCACAAGCATTGGTCATGGAACAGAGACAATGGGTACCAGTTTGTGACTCTGACCTTGTTTAATTCTCTGTAGTATCCACATGAATGCAAATAAACATGTTTTTCCACAAAGAAAATACCAGCCCTGGTTAGAAAGGTGGATAATTTTGGAAATGTTGGAACTATTGGAATGTACGGTGACCCCCTGCAAATCTGTTGGGCAAGTTGATTAAGTTGCAGAGAAAGGAGGTGGTTGGACTAGTGCTGGAGCAGAAAAGTGAGACACCACCAGAGATTGGAAGCATCCT
The DNA here is from genome assembly GCF_040937935.1 of Hyperolius riggenbachi. Lineage (NCBI taxonomy): Eukaryota > Metazoa > Chordata > Amphibia > Anura > Hyperoliidae > Hyperolius > Hyperolius riggenbachi. The sequence continues at coordinate 326,995,590 of NC_090648.1, forward strand.
TCCAACTGATATAAACCATGCTGGGCCTCTTCTACAGAGATTCTTAACCACATAACAACCAGCTAACGCCGATAGGCGGCGGCTGGGCGTTTGTGGGTTTCCATGGCGTTCCATGTCAGTTCACGGAGGGTGTCTCCGTGAACAGCCTGCGAGCCTCCGATCGCGGCTCGCAGGCTAAATGTAAACCCGCAGGAAAGAAATCCCCTGTGTTTACATCCATACGGCGCTGCTGCGCAGCAGTGCCGTAAAGTAGATTGGTGATCCCCGGCCTCTGATTGGCCAGGGATCACCAGCATCTGATAGGCTGAAGCCTATCAGAGGTGGCGCAGGACGTATCGCCATCTTGTGCCGCCCAGGGGAAGGAGGGGAGGGATGGAAAGGGAGCGAGGCGGAAGATCACTGCGGAGGGGGGCTTTTGAGGAGCGCCCCCCCCCCCCGCTCGGCCACACAGAGCGGCGGCGATCAGACCCCCCCAGCAGGACATCCCCCTAATGGGGAAAAAAGGGGGGAAGTCTGATCGCCCTGCCTCAAAGCTGATCTGTGCTGCGGGCTGGAGGGCCCACGCAGCACAGATCACAGAAACCAGCCCCAGTCCTTAAGTGGTTCATCTGGCTAAGTTCTTTATTATGGTTTATATCTCTTGTGGCTTTGTGGTGATGATCAGTTGATATTAACTTGGACACTGGTAGAAGGCATGACCTTACTTAGAGAGCAGAGGGTAAGTGACAGTCTGGTCTTCAGCACTACATCCGGCAAGGGATGATCAGCTAGTGCTTCTGGTGGGCACAAGATTTTTTTAAGGGAATAGCCAACAGATTTTGGCCCTTAGACTTGCTTCACTGGCGGCAGTGAGGACTGATGAGCCCCCTTTATGAGATGGGAATGGGAACAGGAAACAAAGGAGTCCACAGCACCACGTCTGTACTTAAAGCTTTTTGTTGAATTAAAACAATAAGAACGTCATGCACAGCTGTGCATGGCATTATCATTGTTTTAATTCAATACAGAGCTTTAACTATAGACATGGTGCTGCGGACTCCTTTGTTTCCTGTCTATGACCTTGGAGGGTAACAGGGTCCTCTCCACTGAGCACACGTCATCTTTCCTTTGGGTGCTGTTCCTCTTGTACTATTACGGCACGAAGAACAGGCAGTGGTTTTACAGGTAGGCTGAGATTGGGGCAGGCAGCAGGCAGAATGATGCCAAGTAAGCCAGGGCAGGAAAAAGGAGTAATGAGGAATGTTTGAACAGCAGGAGAATGCTGTCAAAAGGGGTATAAGCACCTTCATTGACACTCCAGTAGTGATAGTCATGTCTAAGAGAACTCATGGAGAAGCTTGTGATTGGTGCGATTGGCCAGGTGATAGATATGTAAGTCTCTGATTTGCTAGTCATAATTATGTGCTAAAGCAGGATGTGATCACAGCAAATTAGAGCTTTGCAAATCTATCAGCTGATCAGACAAATCACATGCTTATCCATGAGTTCTCAGAGACATGACCATTACTATGCTCCAGAAATGACAGCAGCAGGCGGGGATATGCCCAGTGATTATTTCCTGTGTGCACATTTTTATGTGGCTGGATAGTGTAATGGTTTAGGGCTCTGCCTCTGACACAGGAGACCAGGGTTCGAATCTCAGCTCTGCCTGTTCAGTAAGCCAGCACCTATTCAGTAGGAGACCATAGGCAAGTCTCCCTTACACTGCTATGCCTATAGAGCGCGTCCTAGTGGCTGCAGCTCTGGCGCTTTGAGTCCGCCAGGAGAAAAGAGCGATATAAGTGTTTGTCTTTTGTCTTTATGAATAACCATAAAGTGTGAATGTAGACTTACGTGAGGCAGATGGACCCAGAGGCCACTGCAACTGCAATTTTCTGCTAGTTTAATATTTTTTGTAGAAACTAAGATTTTTTTTTCTTTATGTGCAATTTTTAAAGATGGAAATATCTGTTATACACTTTCTGCTGTTGCTTTTAAACTTAGATGTATAAGAGTCTTGGATCAGAATGAAAGTAATAACATATTTTTGAAAGAAGAATTGTCTCTATGCAGTGTTACTTTGGATACGTACATTTTCTCAAACTCAATATCTAATTTTCTCACAATACCAAAAGCTGTTATTTGGACAAATAATACAGCTTTTTAGCAACAGCACAAAACAAACATCAAACTTTACAGATACAACTTTGCAGCAGTGAATATAAAGGCTGTCGGAGACCAGAGCATGAGCAGATTTACAAACAGGAGAGAGTGCACCTGACAAACCAGTCTCCCTGCACCTCCTTGCAGGCTCCGAGCAGCTTTCTGTATTCCCCCGTGCATGCAAGCCAGCGTGTCACCTGACCCACATTTAACATTTTTAAAAATAATTTTCAAAATTTGCTCCGAATTCACACGCATGCGCACTCCCACATGCATGCATGCTGTAGCACGTACACCATAACTGTAACAGTGTACAGGTACTCCCACATACTGCATTAAAAAACCCTTTATCTGTGCACGTGAGCATATGCCAGGGGATGCCAGAGGCAGGTACTATAACAACTCTGGGGAAGGATTGGCAGCACTCCTAATCAGGCTGCAACTGCAATGAAACCAACAAAGGCATGACAGATGCTGTTTAACGTGCATTCAAAGGGACTAAAACCCTATCCAAACATAAACTTTGCCAAACTGTGTTAAAAAGAACCCGAAGTGAGAGGAATACAGAGTTCACCATCCCCATTTTTCAATAAACAACACCAGTGGCCTGACCTCTGTGCCGATGCACTGCCTCTGATACTTCAGATCACGGGTCCAGAATGAGCATGCAGATCAGATGCCTTGACACTGGTCTGACTCTACTGGCTGCAGCGTACATGTGTTTGACTCAAAAACAATTAGTACCTAAAGCTCAGCAGGACAGCCAGGCAACGGACATTGCCCACAAGGGAATGAAGATGGGAGCCTCCATACTCTGTGTTTCAATCAGTGTTTGTAAACGAGTTTTTCATTGACATATAAACAATACTATAGTGTTTTATGGCAACTACTACAGTAATTTTAATGAAGAAAATGATATGTTGTTGTTCCCTGGAATAATGTAATTTAGCTGAATGGGTCATGGCTTGAGAGCACCTAAAACTTGTCTGTGGCCCACCAGTGCATGGTTCTTGGAATAGATTTAGAGAACCAGTGATCTCTGAGATGTCCAGAAGAGGAAATATGATGATTGGACCACATTCTGTGGGGGATTCTAGATATAATATTCCTTATGTATATGATGACTTTCCGATATGTATGAGTAAGAACTGGATTAACATTACAGAACAACATGGACAGGGAGCACAGGCTGTCATGAATTTCATTCAGGTACCGTATATTCCGGCCTATAAGACGACTAGGCGTATAAGACGACTCCCCAACTTTTACAATTAAAATATAGAGTTTGGGATATACTCCCTGTATAAGACTACCCCTCTTCCAACGCACACCAAATAAAAATAAAAAAAAACACTGGTGCTATGTATGAACAGATACTGGTGCTGTACTGTATGTGGTACCCAGTATATAACAGTATATAGGCGATTGGTTGGATTGGTGAACTCTCCGTCTCCCTAAGTGGATTGGTCAGCTCTCCCTGCCTCCCTGTTTATCAGAGGGGTATGGAAGAATAGATTGTGCTTTGCCCATAAAACACGCCTCTTTCACCCTTCTGGCCCACCTTTGTATCCTATTTACCTCCTTCTCTGCCTCTCAGATCTCGCACATGTGCGCCTGCACCGCTTCACTACAGTCCTCAGCAGTGAGATCTGAGAGTCAGTAACAGGATAGGGCCTATCACCCAGCATCAATAAGACCTGGCGTATAAGACGACCCCAGAAGATTTTCAAGGGTTAAATAGTAGCCTTATACGCCAGAATATACAGTAATTCGCTGAATAATATAGCTGCTAAACTCCAAGAGGGTTGCACAAGTAGCCCACAAAACTAATAAATACTCTTGACTATTATTATTTAGTATTTCTATAACACCGTTATCTTCAGCAGCGCTGTACAGAGTATAAATAGCCTTGTTGTCACTAACTGTCCTTCAAAATAGCTCACAATCTAATCGCTACCATAGTCATGTCCATTGTAGTCTATTTTACCAACAACATGCATGTTCCTAAACTGCAACCACAATTGTACGGAAATAAGTTTGTTACCGGTAATTGTTGTTACACTCGGGTCTGTACGTAACCATTACATTACTTCAGACAGAAATAATCCTATCTAATATGCTGTATTCTTAATGTTTGCATGCTATAAGAAATACATTTAAGGCCCGTTTCCACTATAGCGGTGCGGAATCGCCGCGGAGGAAATCGCATTTGGGTGCGATTCCGCATGCGTTTTTGCCGCGATTCCACATGCGATTCCGCATAGGTTAGGGTATATGCGATTTCAACCATGTCACTGCCTGTGTAAATTAACATTGATTTTTATGCGGAATCGCAGGGAAAAACACATGCCAAAAACGCTTGCAATTTTACTATTAAATACATTGCGTGCGATTCACGAATTCTGAGGGCTCTGCCGTGCAGAAAAATCCTGTACAGAAAATCGCTCAGGAAAACTGACAAGTGGAAACAGGCACATCCACTTGTATTGGCTATGCGAATCCGCATGCAGACAACACATGCGGATTCACAATAGTGGAAATGGGCCCTTATTATGAGTAGTAGACATCTACTCATTAAATCCAGCTAAAGTCTGGCAAATATTTCTTACCTTTTCAACAGACATTCAAAAATAATTTTGTACACATGTTTTGCAAGAGTCAATTTTATGTGCTGTAATAACTATCTGTAAAAAAAAATGTGGATTCTTTAATATAGTTTTGGATAAAATGCTCAGTGCTATCACTTGACTGTGTCACCAAATGCTACAGAGAAAAAAGTACTTAATATTTTAAAAGATAGAAAATTTGACTATAGGTATTGAAGAAGATGAAACATTATAATGAGCTTAAAGAGTTATAAATGGCATTTTAAGGAATATTAAAGTGATATAATGTTCAGCCTCTTACACACTCATAGTTCTGATTCACTGTGAGCTTGCTGGGCAATCTGTAATTCTGGGTATTTCAAGTCCTACCCCATAGAGCAATATAAATCCATGCCATGCACTGATGAGGATCAACCAATCCAAAACAGTCTAAATGCATGTTTGATTAGTTTAGCTCTGTAATATTAACAGCTGATACATCATTACATTCCAGCAGTTCTGGAGATGTGGTTAACTACCAGGGACAATGAGATGATTTGCATATTCAGCAGTGATGCATTGGCTATCATTTATAAAGCATTACCTCATTCAGTAATGCAGAAAACAACTGACTTTACCGAGCACTTAGCAAAATGCCAATTCATAATAGCAGTTACCGCATTAGAAGCTGAAATTACCGAGCAGTGAGGTAAATTATCGACGTGTTCGGTAATTTACTCAACACATGTCAATTCTTCATAAAGATCAGAGCAGGCGGTAATGGCACTGAACATACCGCCTGCTTTGAAGTGGTGATAAGAGAGCGATAAGAGCTCGGGACTGTGTCATGTTAATGGAGACTCACAAGCAGAAGCAGTGAGATCTCCCCTCAGGCAACAACAGAGCAATCAGAACAAAGAAGGCTTCCCCTGAATACCCTAGGTTGTGTTTAACCTCTTGAGTTCCTATTTTTGAGATGTCTTAGCGCTGGATGTGAAAATAACAAAGCGTGGCATATGTAAAGTTTCTTGAAGTTCTTTTAAGCTGTGTCAATTAAATAGATTGTAAAGAAGGACAAAGACAGATTCAGAGCAGATTCAGGGCAAGCAGAGGCAGTATAACAAAACATGCACATCTAAAGGGAAGTTGGGATGCCTCTTTTATTGTAATGCTGTCTCTGCACTGAGAAATGTAACAACTCAGGCAGCTACTCTTCTCATGTTACCGCCAGTTTAGTTCTGTAAATCCCTGCACTTCTATCACAGCCGTAAAGATTTTTATGAATTAGCACACAAAAGTCTAAAATACTGATTGCGGTATTTTCCCGACCAGATTTTTTTTTACTGCACAGTCTTTTATGAATGATGGCCAAAGTGAGACACCTCAAAGCTCAAGCCTACCTAGATAATCACAAATACCTTCTGTTTTTAAGAATACAAACTTCTGTTTTGCATAACATTTTACTGAGGAGTCTTTTTGATATCGTTCAGCCCCTTACATGCTCCTAGGGGTTCTGGTAAATAGCTACATTGATTTACATAGTGTACACATGTGCAACAGAGAGAAGGAGGTGCTAGTAGCAGCTTGATGTAGAGTCTCTGTGACTGGGATCAGACAAGGGCGTTGCAATCACCCCCTCTAAACATTGGAGGGGGAAAAATGAGATTGCTGTTTGGCCAGACGGTTTCCCACGTCCCTGAGAAGGACAGAGTAATCTCATTGGATCACTAAAAGGTAAATGCATGTTTATGTACATTGGCCTTCCACCCACCCTACAGGCTGTTTTGGAGGCATGATTTAAAATCAGTAGGGAGAGAGTGAGTTGGCTGCTGAAGGTCACTGAACAGGAAAGATCTGTGAATCAATAAATCAAATATTTTGCTTTTTTATTTTGCAGTGGAATTTTTTACTGAAACTTTTTCATGCATGATTTATGCAAAATTATGCTCAATAAGAGGAATATAAATAAGACTTTGCCTGAACTGGGTCTTTACCCCTTAAAGCAAAAATAAGAATACGATATTCTAGGAATGTTCAAATAGGATTAGTATTATACATATGAATATTTATCTCATCATGCTTTATTTTATTTCAGATTGCGACAGTGAAGAAGCTAGCTTTGGAACCCTGCGTGTGTTTCTCATCACAGGTTTCCTTTGAAGTTCTGATTTGCCTTGCATACCAATTCTCTCCCAAAATAAGCTAATTTATGTATGGTTCAGGCAATTGTCTGTAGCTATGTTCCTCATGCTCACTTAAAATCGCCATTAAGATATATCAGGGAAACACAGCAACTGCAAAAAGTCCACTGATTTTAATTTGTGCCTGGTTATAAGTACTTTTATATGACGTAAGTGGATTGACCAAAGTGTTAAAGAATCATTTCACTTTTATAGATTATTCTGGCTATTGCTATGTAAAGACATAAGATAATTGCCAAACATGCTAAACGCAAGCTGACTGTCACCTTCAAAGATTTCAAAGATCAGCTTATGAACATGCTGGGCAGCTTGACCCTATTTCTACAGGTCATCAACTCCTCTAGTGATTGTTATTCTTATGCATAGTGGTGGAATATGGATTTTTGTGGGGGAGAAGCAGTGCCACTTGCTGGACCTGCTGGGAACACTAATGACTGGTGATGGTATCTTAATTTCATGTGCAGCTGCCAATCAGAGATATCCAATTTCCAGATATGATTGGAGGTTATCTTATTGCAGACAGAAGAGACTGGGTACTTGGAAATTGCACTCGAAACTCCTGTTTTTATTCATAAATCAAATGTGACAGAGAAAGTGCTGCAGACATGTAAAGCAGCACACAAAAAAGGTTTTTAACACTGAAATTCATATCTCTTAAAATAATACGTGGAAGAATCCTATTCCAGTTATACATTATTTTGCCTATTTCTAATATAATGTGCAGATGGCAGAATTAACATACCAGCTCCTCTGCTGACTTCAGCTGATGATGTGAAATGGTCGGTGTGCAATCCACATGTTACGCAGCCCATTAAAATTTTTGAAGGTAATAGTGTTTGCAATATATTGTTCATCCCCAAGGTTCTTATATTATGAATTATATTCCTTTCATTTCCTTTCGCTTTAGATGGCAGTCATTGTTAGAATCTCAGTTCAGGCACAAATTTTAATATGCCTTTAATATTAATAGAAAATTATTTTAAACTAAGAAGGCATAATAAAAAGGATTTGCAAAAAATGTAGTCTTTTTCCATTAAAAAAAATGTTATGCTTGAATTGGATTGAAAGCTGGTTTTACACTTATTTTTTAAGTTTTGGTGGGGATGTGATGCTCCCATCGCAACACAAAAAATGACAAACATATGACCCAGCAGCAGAGTGTGGTGACAGGATCATATGGATAGCCCCTCTCATAAACGTGCTTCCTGCTGGGCAGAAGTATATCACAGGGATTCCTCTCAGTCTGCACGGCTCCATCATTTACACTATGCGCATCGCTCATTGACTTACAGTACATTACCCAAGCACCGTGCGTTAAGTGCGGTGCTTGCGGTAATGCACTGTTGCCCTTGCATTGGATTGGCAAGGGACTGCAGTAAGTGTGAAAGTCTCTATAGACTTTCATGACATTTTGGCCCCTTGTGGTAAAATAGGGTAACACAACGCATGTTTAGCCTGCAAGTGTAAGCTCAACTGTACCTGTAGTGAATAAAGTGCCCCAAACGGGTAATTACCTAGTTGGGAGGGAAGCCTCTCTATAACCCAGAGGCTTCCTCTTCTCTCTCCTCCTTGCCACTCCAGTGCTGGGACCGCTCGAAGCTCATCAACAAGGGTTTGTCAACAGAACTCAGCCGCACTGCACAGGTGCAGACAGCTCTGAGCTGTGCTCTAGCAAAGAGCCAAACAAGCTTGACTTTTTCTGCCCAGCCGGGGGAGCAGCAGCTCTGTGATACTGTGCAGGGACGAGCTGCAGTGTGGTTGTGCTCGTTATCATACAGGAGTGTACCAAACACACAATTGGAGAACCTCACTCCCAAACAGTTCTCTGCTGCTTTATAAAGCCTGCAGGCTGCTTATAAGCCAATGAGAAGTGCACACATAATACACCTAGCTTGCAGTGATAATCAAGCAAAAGCTGAGCAAGTCAGCCAATTAGTAGGAGAGGGCTTCAGTTGCATATAGACAATGACTATATGACCAGCAGGGGGCACCAGCGTGCAGGATATTCCCTCTCATCTGCCCCCCTCCTAACTAAACTGCATGGGATACTACAATAATTAAAAACAATGGTGCATGAGCCAGCCTGGGGCCCCGGGAACTCTCACTGCCCGGGGCCCCAGAACCAGCATCTAACACCATATGTGAGCGCAGCCAAAACCTTGGAGCTGCCACCTCCAAGGCCTGTCTCCTACTGCTCTAAAACTTACCAAACACACAATTGGAGAACCTCACTCCCAAACAGTTCTCTGCTGCTTTATAAAGCCTGCAGGCTGCTTATAAGCCAATGAGAAGTGCACACATAATACACTTAGCTTGCAGTGATAATCAAGCAAAAGCTGAGCAAGTCAGCCAATTAGTAGGAGAGGGCTTCAGTTGCATATAGACAATGGCTATATGACCAGCAGGGGGCACCAGCGTGCAGGATATTCCCTCTCATCTGCCCCCCTCCTAACTAAACTGCATGGGATACTACAATAATTAAAAACAATGGTGCATGAGCCAGCCTGGGGCCCCGGGAACTCTCACTGCCCGGGGCCCCAGAACCAGCATCTAACACCATATGTGAGCGCAGCCAAAACCTTGGAGCTGCCACCTCCAAGGCCTGTCTCTTACTGCTCTAAAACTTACCAAACACACAATTGGAGAACCTCACTCCCAAACAGTTCTCTGCTGCTTTATAAAGCCTGCAGGCTGCTTATAAGCCAATGAGAAGTGCACACATAATACACCTAGCTTGCAGTGATAATCAAGCAAAAGCTGAGCAAGTCAGCCAATTAGTAGGAGAGGGCTTCAGTTGCATATAGACAATGGCTATATGACCAGCAGGGGGCACCAGCGTGCAGGATATTCCCTCTCATCTGCCCCCCTCCTAACTAAACTGCATGGGATACTACAATAATTAAAAACAATGGTGCATGAGCCAGCCTGGGGCCCCGGGAACTCTCACTGCCCGGGGCCCCAGAACCACCATCTAACACCATATGTGAGTGCAGCCAAAACCTTGGAGCTGCCACCTCCAAGGCCTGTCTCCTACTGCTCTAAAACTTACCAAACACACAATTAGAGAACCTCACTCCCAAACAGTTCTCTGCTGCTTTATAAAGCCTGCAGGCTGCTTATAAGCCAATGAGAAGTGCACACATAATACACCTAGCTTGCAGTGATAATCAAGCAAAAGCTGAGCAAGTCAGCTACAATAATGTGAGCGCAGTTTTGGCTGCGCTCACATATGGTGTTAGATGCTGGTTCTGGGGCCCCGGGCAGTGAGAGTTCCCGGGGCCCCAGGCTGGCTCATGCACCATTGTTTTTAATTATTGTAGTATCCCATGCAGTTCAGTTAGGAGGGGGGCAGATGAGAGGGAATATCCTGCACGCTGGTGCCCCCTGCTGGTCATATAGCCATTGTCTATATGCAACTGAAGCCCTCTCCTACTAATTGGCTGACTTGCTCAGCTTTTGCTTGATTATCACTGCAAAGCTAGGTGTATTATGTGTGCACTTCTCATTGGCTTATAAGCAGCCTGCAGGCTTTATAAAGCAGCAGAGAACTGTTTGGGAGTGAGGTTCTCCAATTGTGTGTTTGGTAAGTTTTAGAGCAGTAGGAGACAGGCCTTGGAGGTGGCAGCTCCAAGGTTTTGGCTGCGCTCACATATGGTGTTAGATGCTGGTTCTGGGGCCCCGGGCAGTGAGAGTTCCCGGGGCCCCAGGCTGGCTCATGCACCATTGTTTTTAATTATTGTAGTATCCCATGCAGTTTAGTTAGGAGGGGGGCAGACGAGAGGGAATATCCTGCACGCTGGTGCCCCCTGCTGGTCATATAGCCATTGTCTATATGCAACTGAAGCCCTCTCCTACTAATTGGCTGACTTGCTCAGCTTTTGCTTGATTATCACTGCAAGCTAGGTGTATTATGTGTGCACTTCTCATTGGCTTATAAGCAGCCTGCAGGCTTTATAAAGCAGCAGAGAACTGTTTGGGAGTGAGGTTCTCCAATTGTGTGTTTGGTAAGTTTTAGAGCAGTAGGAGACAGGCCTTGGAGGTGGCAGCTCCAAGGTTTTGGCTGCGCTCACATATGGTGTTAGATGCTGGTTCTGGGGCCCCGGGAAGTGAGAGTTCCCGGGGCCCCAGCCTGGCTCATGCATCATACAGGAGTGTGTCTGCAAGCTTTGAGGATCGCAACGCTAAGGAGGACAGGGAAAGCCTCTGAAGGATCCAGAGTCTTCCCTCTACTCAGGTAAGTCTATATTTTTTTTACCTCAAAACTCACAAGTTTGCTTTAAGTCGTAAATTAACCACTCCCGTATCAGAAGTCTCTGGACCCTTAAGGACCACAGACTTCTTGGTAAAAAAAAACCGGGGCTCACTGGCATCACACTGCACTGACCCGTCTCTCTCGCTGTTTGCGCCACTCTCCTTTTGCTGCAACCCACTCGCTCTGCTGTCGGTATGACAGCATAGCTCCATGAGCCAGTCAGGAGACGATTTTATTGGCTCCTGACCCTGTGATCACTATGAGCCAATCACAGCCAATCACAGAGTCAGGAGCCAATGAAATCAGCTCCTGACTGACTCACGGAGCACTGCTTTCATACCGACAGCAGGGCAGGTATAACAGATTTCTATTACCAAGGTTTCAGAAGTGGTTAATGAATATTTTAATGTTACTTATATTAGCTTAATGCAAGTGTGGATTTCTACTATAATAATACCTATTTTTCTTGTATTATGTAGAAAAAATTAATGAAAAAGCAATTAATGCATCACTTTTCATTCACTTTAGCTATTTACACATCCTGATAATACCACCTCTCACTGCTCCTATTCTCAGTCTCTTTTCTCTTGTCGAAACAAAACAGTAAATGTTAGGAAGTTATTACTGTTTTGTTCTTTGTCTCACTGCACTGGAGCTAATTCAACCATTCTATTCTTTTTTTTATAAAGGATGCAACGTTATAACTTATAATACATGCAACCAGTGTCTTGCATATATTTGTCAATAAACAATTTGCACTGTGCTCCTCTTGATTAGTTAGCATTTAAATGAGTCACCGCTCCTTGCTAGTCTCTGCTAAAGAAGCTGTGGCCTTGGATCTGATGGAGCTAATGTCTTGCTTTTAAATTATCAACACAGAGGTGGAGTGTGCTGATACTCTGTGCTAAAAACCCTTCTGGATCCCACACATGCATCCTGCTGTAATGTGCTACCAGCAAAGCTAGAAATTCAAACATACCTTCAATGTCTAGCTGAGAACAGAAATATGAGAGTTAATTTACACATTACTGCAGTTATCGCCTAATCTTTTGGCTTGTTTGCAAGAGACTTCTGTGAATTGAAGCTAATACTATATCAAGTTCAAACTCAAAATGAGCTTTATTGTCAGGACCAAGATACTATAAATATTTGCATTGCCAAAGCAAATAAATGAATAAATAGGATAACATGGAATATTAGAAGCTGAGTCTTGAGATGGAAAGGAGGGATAGAGTTATATTGGGTGTGCAGTCTGTGAACATATCAGATTCCAGGTGGAATATTTCTGTTGATATATGGCTTCTCTCAATCTTGAGGTGTTTACTCCATTCCAGGTGGAATAGTTCTGTTGAGATAGAATACTATTATTGATTTGAGTTGGTGATCACTGCTATCGATTAGGATGAAGGTGGTGACACTCATAGATTTGAAACTACATTTTTACCGGTGGTGTAAGATTATAAAGTTGTTTCATGATGACATAATAAGATTTGGCACACTTGCTTTTTACAGCGTCTATTGCTTGCTTAAGACTTCCAGGCTACTTGTTTATCTACTTCATGCCATGAAGGTTTCAAATGTGCACCTTGCAGGGCGTAATTATAGGGAATATTATTTTTCTATTTACAGTGGGTTGCAAAAGTATTCGGCCCCCTTAAAGTTTTCCACATTTTGTCACATTACTGCCACAAACATGCATTCATTTTATTGGAATTCCCTGTGAAAGACCAATACAAAGTGGTGTACATGTGAGAAGTGGATCGAAAATCATACATCATTCCAAACATTTTTTACAAATAAATAACTGCAAAGTGGGTTGTGCGTAATTATTCGGCCCCCTGAGTCAATACTTTGTAGAACCACCTTTTGCTGCAATTACAGCTGCCAGTCTTTTAGGGTATGTCTCTACCAGCTTTGCACATCTAGTGATTGAAATCCTTGCCCATTCTTCTTTGCAAAACAGCTCCAGCTCAGTCAGATTAGATGGACAGCGTTTGTGAACAGCAGTTTTCAGATCTTGCCACAGATTCTCGATTGGATTTAGATCTGGACTTTGACTGGGCCATTCTAACACATAGATATGTTTTGTTTTAAACCATTCCATTGTTGCCCTGGCTTTCTGTTTAGGGTCATTGTCCTGCTGGAAGGTGAACCTCCACCCAGTCTCAAGTATTTTTCAGTCTCCAAGAGGTTTTCTTCCAAGTTTGCCCTGTATTTGGCTCCATCCATCTTCCCATCAACTCTGACCAGCTTCCCTGTCCCTGCTGAAGAGATGCACCCCCCAAGCATGATGCTGCCACCACCATATTTGACAGTGGGGATGGTGTGTTCAGAGTGATGTGCAGTGTTAGTTTTCTGCCACACATAGCGTTTTGCATTTTGGCCAAAAAGTTCCATTTTGGTCTCATCTGACCAGAGCACCTTCTTCCACATGGTTGCTGTGTCCCCCACATGGCTTGTGGCAAACTGCAAACGGGACTTCTTATGCTTTTCTGTTAACAATGGCTTTCTTCTTGTCACTCTTCCATAAAGGCCAACTTTGTGCAGTGCACGACTAATAGTTGTCCTATGGACAGAGTCTCCCACCTGAGCTGTAGATCTCTGTAGCTCGCCCAGAGTCACCATGGGCCTCTTGACTGCATTTCTGATCAGCGCTCTCCTTGTTCAGCCTGTGAGTTTAGGTGGATGACCTTGTCTTGGTAGATTTACAGTTGTGCCATACTCCTTCCATTTCTGAATGATCGCTTGAACAGTGCTCCGTGGGATGTTCAAGGCTTTGGAAATCTTTTTGTAACCTAAGCCTGCTTTAAATTTCTCAATAACTTGATCCCTGACCTGTCTTGTGTGTTCTTTGGACTTCACAGTGTTGTTGCTCCCAATATTCTCTTAGACAACCCCTGAGGCCCTCACAGAGCAGCTGTATTTGTACTGACATTAGATTACACACAGGTGCACTCTATTTAGTCGTTAGCACTCATCAGGCAATGTCTATAAACAACTGACTGCACTCAGATCAAAGGGGGCCGAATAATTATGCACACACCACTTTGCAGTTATTTATTTGTAAAAAATGTTTGGAATCATGTATGATTTTCGTTCCACTTCTCATGTGTACACCACTTTGTGTTGGTCTTTCATGTGGAATTCCAATAAAATTGATTCATGTTTGTGGCAGTAATGTGACAAAATGTAGAAAACTTCAAGGTGGGCGAATACTTTTGCAACCCACTGTAATTTCAGACATCATACTGCATTGATGGGAAGTTGCTCCACATTATTTATTAATGAAAATGATCTGTTTTTGGGCAGTAGAATCCCTGTCAAACATTTTGCAAACTGCTTTTATGTGCATGTGTACATGTCCAGTGTATTAGAAAGTAACAAACAAAACAGTGTAACCTACCTCCAAGTCTCTGTAATTGCCCAATCCACATCAACCATGTTGGTTGGGTGTCGAAGAAGGTGGAGCCACTGAGTGTGAAGATACTCCCCTGACCAATTTACACATAAATGGCCTCAATATTAGATCTGCCTTAAAGGGAAGAAGGAAGGCAGACCCCTCCCCTTTGCCAAGAACCCTTGTCTCAATGTTAATGTCAAGAGGCATTTCTTCACTTCCTTGTGCATCAGTAACATGGGAACACTTATTATGCTACCTGCTAGCATCCTCCCTTACAAGGGTGGCAAAAAAATAGTCTCCCCGGTCCATATAAATAGTAAAAATCTGCCAATTCTGACCTCTTACCTATTTACAGAAAAGGTAAAAAGTAAAGAAAAACCCCAACACTGTAAAAATTAAATCAATGAAATAAAACACACCTACCTGTGTTTTTTTTATCCACTATCTCACTGTTTATTTTCCAGTATTATTTTCTTCATCTATATTCTTCTGGCCATCTTCCTTTTTCTTCTTGCTTGCAAAATCCTCAAATGCATTCTTTATACACTACAATACAATACAATAACATTTGTAAAGCGCTTTTCTCCCATAGGACTCAAAGCGCATTCTTACCTGTCGCTTTCCCAAAGAAAACTGACTATTAACCCTGGAATTAGACTATTCCATTTTCTCAACAAGGCTTCTGATTGGTCTATTCCTCTGGACCAGTGAAAGTCCTTGGTAGATAAGTCAAACAAGCTCTAGTGAAATGGATGTTTTTTTACTTTACTGGAGTCATTTATAAATACTTTCCTTTACAAAAATCAGGTCTAGAAATCAGTATTGCCAACTCCTTGCTGAAAAGCACAGCAGCTATTACCATGAACATGTGTGTAAGGATAAGGATGATAACTATGGTTAATGCTGCACAAATCTTTTTGTAACTTAATGTTTTTAAAATTACTTTTCCTTTTTAGTTCATTGCTAGCTAAAATGTTTTAAAATTGCCAGTAAGGCCAGCCTGGTCTTTGCCACCTTGGCAGCAGTACTCTGGAGTGCTGCTGCCATTATATCGTCCAGAAGCTCCCACCTTGCTGCAGGGATAATTAATTGCACAAGGCAGGAGGTTCTGTTATTTATTTTGAAAACCTGCACTAATCCATTGACTGTAGCAAAACAACATTACGATCTGCCCTGTACTGTTAGCACGGTGTACTATACGCATGTACAAACAATATAAGTAAACTCAAACATATTTGCCATTAATCCTTGCGGTGTGAAAGCACTGAGGTTGTTTTCATTACTATTGGATTACTCTCTTAAATAACAGAGATATTTTTACATAACAGGTTGTAGAGTAAAATTGCCTAGAGTTTAAAAAAGATAATAACTGTGACAGAGCGTTACAGCTGCTTATATTTTGGACACATTCCAGGAATGTTTGCTGTTGAGCTGGTGTAAATAATCTATGTAGAAGAATCATATAAGATTTCAGATGTGTCAGTTCTATTCAGAAGAGTTGTTGGTTTTCAGAAAATCTAGCCCTGTGCTCTCTATCACATGTAATGACACATTAGTGCAAAGATAGGAGGATGACATCACAGAGGGTCATGGCTGCCCTTCCACTATTCAGAAATACAGGGAATATTAGGAGTGCATATGTTCCGGCCATGTGTAATTTGGGCATAGGGAGAAGTCAAAAGACGTCTCTCCCTGGGTTAGGTAATCTTAGGGAATATAGACAGAACCCTTACATCTATGGTCTACTCATTGGAAACAAGGAATATAAAACAGCTGCTTTTGCAGACAATATGATCTTTCATGTTAATCAAGCCTTGATCTCACTTCCAAACCTGTTGAAGGAAATTGACATCTGTTATGATGTCTATTGATCCTGCCACTATTGGTAGGTGTGGACTTTCCCGAAGTGTGGAGTCTAAGTGGCTACAGGTCTTCACCAGAGCACCCCACAAGGGATGATGTGCTGCTACCCCTAGTGGGCTCCGGACAACTTAGCTGCCTAGTAGCCACCAGGTCATGACCCCTGTAATGCCCCACCATTGACAAGAGAGAACAGGTGACACTGTGATGAGAGGATCGTAGTGAGCAATGCGACAGTACAAAGTTGGCAAGAAACAGGTGTAGTATTGTCAATCCAAGATCAGGGCAAACAGAGTTCAATCATAAACAATTAACAAGCCAGGGGTCAAGACAGGTGGAGTTCAATCAGTAACGGCAAATGGGTCAGGGCAGGTGGAGATCTAAATCGGTCAGGATAAGACAATCAGGAACTAGCAAGCAGAGTAGCAAGGTACAACTGCTAGCAAAACTACATGAACAGACAGCAACTGCAGAGTGCAGGAGAGGCAGGCTTTTATAGCTAGCTGAAAGTTTTGTCACCAATTTTTGAATGCGCTCAATTATTCACATCCTTACAATCGTTTACGCATGTGCGAACCCTCGTTCACGGCAGTACTAACATTGACATCATGCTGAACTGTGTGACTTCCTGTCTTGTGCACACACGCTTGAGCCAGAACACCAAGGAGGACCACAAGGAGGAAGACAGTGAGTATAACATCTTTGGGAAGATATCTAACTTTAAGATATATTTCTATAAATCAGTCACCATGGATGTAACTCTGCATGCACAGACCTTAGAGTTGTGTCAAACCAATTTTCCATTTGCATGGAAATGTACTTATCGTAGTATACAAATTGGTAAGGATGCCCCAGACCTTTTTAAATACAACTTCCAATTATTAAAAGAGCGGGTAAGGGTGGTGTTCGGTGAGTTGAGAGAGAGGCCGCTATCCTGGTTTGGTAGGGTGGCCAGTCACAAGACAACTGTCCTCCTTCGGATTTTCTACCTGTTTCAAATTATTCCCACCATCCTAATCAAGAAGTGGGAGAATTGCAAAAGATGTTCTTGGACTTCGTCTAGGCAGGTAAGCCTGCCATATGTATTTCCTTTTTAACAATACCTGTTGCTTGGCAGCCCTGCTGATCTATTTGGGTGCAGTAGTATATGAATAACACCAGAGACAAGCATGCAGCTAATGTTGTTAGATCTGACAATTATGTCAGAAATACCTGATCTGCATGCTTGTTTAGGGTCAATGGCTAAAAGTACTAGAGGCAGAGGATCAGCAGCATAGCCAGGCAACTGGTATTGCGTAAAAGGAAATAAATATGGCAGCCTCTACATACCTTTCACTACAGTTGTCCTTTAAAGACAGTGAGGTCTATTAATCTTTTATGTCATATGCATCTAGCTCCTCCCCCAGAGGCTTGGGCATGTTTGTCTTCCCTGCTTTGGCCTATCCCTGATAATAAATGTATGTTAATGATGTCCCTATGGGATTACTCTGAAGAAAATAAAGAACGGGGATTATAAATAAGTCAATTAGCCCAAATTCTTCAAAATGTGGGAAAAATGTAACACTTTATTAATAGCTTTTTCAGCAAGATAAAAAAACACCTATAAAAATTAAAATCTTTCAAGTTCCTGAACGTAATCAGGGCTCACATACAAAAGTTGGTAAACGAGTGTGTAAGAACAATAGGGACCATATTAGTGTGGCTGAGTAGTATAATTTAAAATACAGGTTTTAACAATGTCCATTCAAAAATCATGACACAACAAAGTGCAAATCCAACATCATATAGCAAACAAAGTGTCTAGTGCATCAATAAATAATCAAAACCTTAAAAAAAACACAATAAGTAATGAATGCATACGTCCCTGTGCAAAGGATGCATATAAAGTGCAGTCTTGTAAGAAAGTGCTGCTGTAGAATGAGAGTACAGAGATGAGTGATTAGCTTACCAGTGAGAGAACCAGCACCGAGGAGAGATGGGGAGACAGCCCTACACGCTCGCAGCTTCCGGCTGCTTCTGAGGAGGCTGACTCCCTATGGGATGAACAATTGGGAGTGGGGACCTCTGGAGAAGGATATGAATGTTGTTGGTTTTTTTCATACACCTGACAGTTCACTGCCCCATTTTCATCTTCATTCTCTCTGGTTCTTCCCACTATAATGTGAAAATGCCATGGGAATGTACTTACTGTATTCAACCTTATATCTGAGTAGAATCAAGGATTTGCTTTGTGATCTGACTCTTGATCATGCATGTATGGCACTCCTGGAAATGACACATGATGAGATATGGCACTTAGTTCCCCCCTTTGTTGTATGCTGCTACGTTTAATTGATATCATATATAATGTAAAACATACACTTTTGAAGATCTCTATTGTATAGTCAGGGCCGGCCCTAGTCTTTTTGCAGCCTGAGGCAAATTTAGGAGAGAGCTGCTGCTGCTACCGCCCCCCCCCCCCCCCGTCCGTGGGTGCGGGGGGGGGGGGGGGCGGCCGCCGAGCCGGAGGGGTAGCGAGCAGGTTGGGGGTATTGGGCCCAGCGGTGGGGAGGACTTACCTTATCCGCGTTCCATCGTGCGCTCCACTGACGTCACGTCCTGCATCGCCGTCCACTTACAATACAGTGGGCGGCGATGCAGGAAGGGACGTCTGTGGAGCGCTCGCTGGAACACGGAAAAGGTGAGTCCTCCCCGCCCGTGCCTCTTACGATCTGGCAGCGGCTTCCTAATTACAGGCTGGAGGGGAGCGCAGATCGGGGGACCCAGGCGAGGGAGGGGGGGTACGACCCCCCTCCCCACCGCTAGGCCCAATACCCCCAACCTGCCCGCTACCCCTCCGGCTCGGCAGCCGGCCCCCCCCGGGTGGGTGCCGCCCTTAGAAGTTTGCCGCCTGAGGCAAATGTTTCACCCCGCCTCATGAGCGGGCCGGCCCTGTGTATAGTTTTGTACTTTTACGCTGCTTTTTATTAAATAAAAGATTGTTAGAAAAAAAAGATAAGATCCAGTTTGCTTAACACCAACTGGAGATACTTCTGGACGTTGTAGTATATTCACTTTGTTATTAAAGAGTAACTGTCAGGCTGCAGAAGCTAATTTAAACCTCTATTCTCCTGTGTTAAACAGTTTAGACGGAAGCTGAAAAGGCAATAGTGAAGATAAAAATCTCTCTTACATTTGATGTGTGCTTATCAGCAAAGCTGTTAGACCCAAGAGGACGCAAGCCGCATACCATACTGCAAAGCATTCTGGGGCCCTCCCCTCGGCTGCTAAGGAGAAGTTACAGGATCAAGTTTCAGCAGCTTGTAACTCAGTCCAGCGCACAGCACTGAAAAATCTCCGGGCAGAGTACACTGCAGGAGTCCGCTATTGTTCCTAGCCACATGGCTAATTAATATTCACTGCACACTAGTGTTATTCAGTACGAGCTTTTCTGTGATCAGGAAGCAGGCAGGACATGACGACACATTTGGCTTCATAGGAGACAGACAAACATGGAACCTGCAATGAGCTGTCAGGAGCATCAATCTCTGCATATACTATATACAAATTCTGTGAAGTACAAACGTGGACAGTGAAATGCATATGTAATGTAAGTACAGCCAATCTTTAGCTACTGATATATGTGTTTATTTTCTCTGAGACCTTATACCTAACAGCTCCTCTTGAGGAGTGTTATTTGAATGGTTTATCTTAATGTTGAACATATTAGAAATAGTTTAGCTTCAGTCTAGCAATGCACAAGTTGATTAGAAAACATTCAATGCAGTACAGAGCTATTCAACGGTTGATCGCACACTGTTTCCACCGCCCTTGGCCCCACCACTGTGGCCGTTTTGAAAAACAATAGCCTTTACAATCATTATTCGATTCATTAAAAAAAAGCAAACACTGACTGAAAAGGCTTTTCTGTAAATAATAACCTGCTGTGTATGAACGCTAGATAATAATGTTAATATTTTTTTTTCTGTAGGAGATTTACTCGCTTTGCACAATTACAGTCCCACAAATGAAATTATATATGGTAATTATTGTTGTTGTTTGAATCCTGGTTTCCGTACACTGCACTTCAGCACCAAAACTAGAGAGGATCACATGGTTGCGGTCCACGTCGTGCTTCATGTGACTGCAATGCTTCCTTTTTCCAAGCCGGAAGGAGGAAGTATGGGATCTCCGTAAAGCACGGTGTGAATCATGTGTGGGTGTCCTCCCCATGACCCTCCTCTCCAATAGTTTTGGTGTTGAAGTGCATTGTTTGGCATAATTCTGAATGCAGAACCCCAATCCTAGTGGCAATGTGTTCCGTATAAGATAAGAGTGATAAGTATATTTAGGAGTGCAATTGTAGAGAACAGCATCGGCACTGCAGTGACGGTGAGGGAGTTGTTAGCAGTGGCTTGGCTGCCACTACATGTAAGCTGGTTAGTGATTGTAACCTCAGCATGCTCTGACTGTAAGCAGGCAATCTTGACTTAAAAGGAGTGAAAATAGAAGTCGGCACTGCTTCTGTGGCTTTAATAGGCCGAAAGGGCGAAATGGCCGTAAGGCTATCAGTGCACAGCACTCCCCATAGTGTTTGCCTCACTAATACTAGTATGTGCACCCACATTCAATATTTGTCTTTTTTGCACGTTATGTAAATGGAACTTTTGAAATGATCATATTGAAGCCACAGAAGCAGTGGCAACTTCTATCTTCACTCCTTTTAAGATAAGTATATTTAGAAATGGGCACTGTAGAATTATAGAGATGAGAGGGCTCGGATCAAAGTTACTTTGCCCTCTTTTGTCTTTAATTTAAAATTATCATCCAATGCTCATGGTTTTTCTTGGTTATTGTAGTTAAAAAATGCCATTTAGAAGAACTAAAGCATTCATGATTTCAACAAAATGGGGAAAATTGTAAATCTCCCATTCTTAATCTGTAATTCTTCTTTCCTTCACCTTTAATTATTTATTTCTTAATTTGTGTTCTTTATATGTCTTGTTGTTTTTAACTACTGTATTCATTCTTCCATTCTTCATCTGTATATTTGTTATTCTTCATCTGTATTTTGTTTTTGTATTATTTTGATCTTTGTTTGTATTACTTCTTATTTCTTTGCTTGCATAACCTCATACCTGCCATCTGTCTCTTCTCCACTACTAAATGACAAATAACCTTGGCGTATTGTAATTTCTTATTTACAGTATGTTTTTTCATTTTTGCTTTTTAGCTCTTTATGGTATATAGACAGGAGTTCATAGAAGAAAACCTTTACCAATTTATCTTGGTTGGGCAGATATTGGAGAGCACCATATTACTAAAGACCTTTGTCCTCAACAGCAAGTGTGCTTTGCAGGGGAGTGAGGAAACTCTTGTACCAGTGTTTAAATTCATGTAAGTTGGTATTGCTAAGGAGGTCTCACTTTTCATATACATGTGAATGCACATGTGCAAACAGTGTTAACAGAAAAATTATTGCTCTGTATCACATAGTAAGACTGACACACATTTATATGAAAATTATATGGTGGTTTGTGTGTTCACTGTTTCACCAGTTAATTTCATAATTTGCACGAAAATGAGGAGCACTAGACTTAAAGTGGTCAGAAACTCTGACATAGCATTCATTAAAAAAAGTATTTTCCTACTTGTTATTACCCATGCAGCTATTACATTTGCTTTTCTGCACAAGTAATATTGTCTGTTTACAAATTACAAGTTCCCACAGTTCAGTTTATCTGCTCTGAAAGCTGCCATTGCATTTTATTTAAGCTGCTTTTTTATTATATATTAAAATCTTCTAGTGAGCTCATCTGAACTGTGTGTATGCGTGAAGCACAGAGAGCTCGTTTTCAGTTGTTACACGTAATGTAACAACTGAGGAATGTAAACAAAAGATAATATTATCTCCTTATCGGATCCTAAGCAAAATGGGCTTTCCATGGCAGGACAAAGTGCTGTGTTTAACTGTTTGAATTCTGTTCTGCTACAATTTTTGTATGTGCTAGTAGGTTTAAAGCAAAAAAGAAATGCTGAGTTTCAGACCACTTTAAACATCAAAAAAGTCACCCTATAAGGGCTGGTTCACACTGGCACTTACGTGATAAACGGATCTGTGAAAATCCATTCAAACAGATCCGTTTCTGTTCCCATTCAGTTGGTTCAGTTCCATTTCCCCATATCCCCCAGACCCCCTTTACCAAAGTGGATTTGCTGGCTAGAGCAGTACGTTTGTTAGCCAGTGTGTTGTTTAGGAACCAGCAAATTGGGGCAAGCACCGGTCTTAATAATAAATAAAGCTATCCAATATAAACCAATAATACTGAGTGTGCAGAAAGGGATTATATACCTATGATAACCTTAAACTGAAGACTCATCCCCATAAGACCGCACCACACATAATGTAAATGAGTACAAAAAGCTTTATTAAATGTAATAGGTTCCATATGATAAAATCAATTAAAACATCGATCCAGGTAATGCACCAATTATGATAACATGTAATATTCATGTATGGTAAACACCTCCAACATCAGTAATGATTACATTAATAGTAATTACAAAACAATAATGGATGTAGAATTCAGAATACCAACATACATCTAAGGTAAGTAGAGGGTAAAGTGCACGTGCAAACAATGTAAACATCCCACAAGGGGAACCAACCGCTGCATAAAAATAACAGTGACAGTGTGAAAAGATGAAGTGTAAGGAGCAATTGCACAAGTAAGTGCCCAGTGTAAGAGCTGGACGCGGCCAGCTGAAACAACAGGAAGGTGAGCTGAGTGTAGGCTTACCAAGAAGGAGGTATCAGGAGGAAGCGTGGTGCAAACCGGACCAGGGCCGTCGCGATTCGCCGCCGAATGCGGCCCCGTTGAAGCCGCATTCGGCGGCGAATCGCGACGGCCCTGGTCCGGTTTGCACCACGCTTCCTCCTGATACCTCCTTCTTGGTAAGCCTACACTCAGCTCACCTTCCTGTTGTTTCAGCTGGCCGCGTCCAGCTCTTACACTGGGCACTTACTTGTGCAATTGCTCCTTACACTTCATCTTTTCACACTGTCACTGTTATTTTTATGCAGCGGTTGGTTCCCCTTGTGGGATGTTTACATTGTTTGCACGTGCACTTTACCCTCTACTTACCTTAGATGTATGTTGGTATTCTGAATTCTACATCCATTATTGTTTTGTGATTACTATTAATGTAATCATTACTGATGTTGGAGGTGTTTACCATACATGAATATTACATGTTATCATAATTGGTGCATTACCTGGATCGATGTTTTAATTGATTTTATCATATGGAACCTATTACATTTAATAAAGCTTTTTGTACTCATTTACATTATGTGTGGTGCGGTCTTATGGGGATGAGTCTTCAGTTTAGTGTGTTGTTTAGGATCTGTTTCTCATTGCCCTCAATGCAGTACTCCATTTCGGTTCCGTTAGGATCCGTTCCGTTATGATCCATGAGCGAACCGTTTCTTATTGCCAGTGTGAACCGGGCCTTATCAAGGGGAGCCACAACGTGATGATGCATTATCCATAAATACAACCAGTATCATGAATGGCTTCTTAGACAATATAATGATTTTATTGTGACAATGCAAAAATTCTATCCTCATCCCGATATATAGAGGGCTGTTAGACAGTTTGTAAAGGGGGGTAAGGTGTTTTTACGCTTTTGTACTGTCTCAATAAAACCATTATACTGTCTAAAAAGACATTGGTGATACTGGTTGTATTTATCAAATCATTTCATATTTCAGACAATTTTCAGCCAGTGTTACTTCACTTTGCACACATACCTTTGGCTGGTACTGTATTTATATGTTTTCAAATGTATTCATGCAAAAAATAAATAAGTTAATACATGTATTGTAAAGTTATGTTTTTGTGTGTGTTTTAAACACCTTTCTTATTCAGTTTCAGCAACAGAAGTCCCTTCTTTTTGTATTGATGATTTTATAACCCTTTCCAACCATTTCACGGAACAGTGCATTTTAAATGAACAGCGGCTGTTTCCCTCTAGGATTAACTGCTTGCAGTATAGTTTTAAACCTCATGATTCTTTTCATGTGCTAAGCAGATAAGGGAATTCTGCTAGATCCAGGCAATGAAAAACATCATTACATTGATGCAGATTTGGTTCCTGCCTGTTTCAGTTGTCTACTCTTCATACTTTCCATCTATGTTTTTACCTTGTTATTACTGTTGCTTCCTTATTATCTTTAAAACATCCTGACAGTTCATATGAATTTTGCTTTCAGCTTGTCACACGAGACCTGAAGGAACAGCATGGTGTCTGCTGCATTGGAGGCAACTATATATATCTGATTTGCTTGTGAAATCAGCATTTCCGTGGTTCCATATGACATTGCTATGTTATGAAACATCAGATAAATTAATATCTTCCCCGTGGGTACAGGTGCACTGGATATATGTATATATGTACTGTATATGTTGTATTTTCCCTGATGTTTAAGTCAGCAAAGTGGCTAACTTGCTAGCATGTGTCCTTGTAATGGAAGAGTCTGAGATTCTAATTCTATTGCAGAGGGTTTTTTTTTCTGTTCTTAGCATGATTACGGTACATAGCTTTCCCCCCAAACTGTCTCTAGACTGTTAGTGATGCAGGTCTCGGGAGATCACTTAACAAAAGTAGTAGAAATCCCAGTTCCTATGAAAAAAAGACCGGGAGCCCAATGGTGCAGTATCGTTAAGTACAGATGAAAAGCAGAATGTCTGGATGGTGAATTCTCACAAAGGCGGGTTGCAGTCCTGCAACCACCGTATAAGCGTGTGGAAATGTACCGTTCCCGCTCGGTATCCCCGATCCACTGGATCTGGGTGGTCGCACTACTCCTATGGTCCTTTCCACTGGTCGGTTACTCTACGAGTAGGAAGGGCTAACTCCTCTATTGAGGTGTGGGGTAACACTTAACTAGGGTGGTTGGGGAGGCACCCAAAGGAAATAGTGGATTATTGAGGTTTAGTTCCTAAGGTATAAGTGATAAGGAGGTATCTTACCTCCAATGAAGATTTACATAGATGGAAAAGGAAGTCTTTATTGTACAACACTGTTATATTGTAGACACTGTTTTTTACAATAAAGACTTCCTTTTCCATCTAGGTGAGTCTTCATTGGAGGTAAGATACCTCCTTATCACTTATACCTTAGGAGCTAAACCTCAATAATACACTATTTCCTTTGGGCACCTCCTCAACCACCCTAGTTCAGTATCTCTAGACTGTGTTAGGGACGCTGAGTGTGAGTAGTTGCAGCTCAGATCGTCTAACTATAGGCAGTTTGTTTTGGCCAAATTAAAAGAATGCAAACGCAAGGCCAGATTTGGAGACACGGGGTGTCCCACACATCATTTTGATGTAGTTAGGACATTTTGGAGGGGAAATATAGGATTGTACTCCTGGGTGTAGAGTTCAACTTCTGCATTCCACACACCGACTGTTCCTCTGTATCATTACTCCTAACTTTTTGAGATAAGAAAGTGGGACACTTTAAGACACACCCCTGCTACACCACTTACCAACCCCACAAGCACAAACACACACCCCTAGTCACTGATAACCAATAAGGATTGAGACGCAAAAGACTTAGTTTTATAAATTATACCTCACTGGTCCTTTCTCTCATCATTTGTTCTCCTTTAATTTAACATTTACAAATAAATATAGCAATTTAAATAATAAAAAATAATAATTAGAGTCTATTAAATACGTTTCAGTAGAAAAATACATATATTTACACAGATCTGTACATGAGTCCTGTAAGACAGACAAATGAGGAAGAAAGAGGGCTGGAGGGATTTAGTTCTCAAAGAGTCCCTATGAAAAAGGGACAGTTGGGAGCTATGCAGTATCTTGAATAAGTGTAGTGTACACCTGCGCTGATAGATATCAATATCACAAGCATTGGTTTTTGTCAGCAGTGAGTAGGCATGGAACATTTTTCAGACAGCTTTGATTAAAGGACAACTATCAAAGTTAGCTAAAATTCTAAATGCCACATATATTTCCAGTAATTACTAGCAAATAGCAATACAAAGGCTATTTTCATCTTTTCTTTTTTTTGTGAAGTGTAATGATTTGCTCAGCTGTCTGCACGGGCAGACAGCTGCTGTTTGTCCATTCTTTAGGTCTGAGTGCAGGTCTCTGGAAAAGAGACCTGTCTTTGCTTTGCAAGTTTCAGAGTTGCTATGCTGGTGAGGAATTTGCATATACTTGTCATGCAAATTGCTTAGCTGTCTCCTTTGATGGCTTGCAGTATAAATACCTTTTGCTCCCAGAATTCCTTGCTGGTCATGATGGTTTGTTCCTGCAAACTCTCCTGGAGTGTCAGCCTTGCTGTCGTTTGCTAAGATTATCTTAGAATAATTCCTGGGGACTGCACTAGGCATCCCTTCTAGTGCAGTCAGGTTGTATTATCTGTATTGCCTTTTTCTGTCTTTCTGTCTCGATTGTCTTGTCGCCAGCAGCGGTCGACAGGAAATCGTTCTGTCTGTCTGGGAGTGTAGGCCAGAGCTGCGGTTGCTACTGGCTGCTCCATCTGTCTGGATTGCATTCGCCCTAGTGGTAGTGGCAGTGCTTCCTTCTGTATTCTGCCTTAGGGGTGCTAACCAGAGCAGCGGTTGCTACTGGTAGCCCCATCTGTTTGTCTGTCTGGATCGCATCCGCTCTAGCGGTAGCAGCGGTGGTTCCTTCTGTATTTTGCCTTAGGGGTGCTAGCCAGAGCAGCGGTTGCTACTGGTAGCCCCATCTGTCTGTCTTGTCTGGTACGAACACTTGCTGTAGGCTCGGTGAGTTAACCGTTTAGCAAGCATTCGCGTTCTCTATTTCATGTTTGTGTTTCATTGGTTAGTTAGGGTGGCACGCTTATCACTGGGTGCCTAACGCACGGTGATCGTGTCTTAAACGCGTTCGCTGTTGCGAATGAGTGCGGTGTTCGCGTTTAGCTAGCGTTTGTTATTTTCCCTTGATGTTCTGATCGTTGTTGTTCGCTGTGTCTTTCTTGCTGCACTTGTGCTCTTTTTAATTCGGTCTTGTGTCACTTTTGGCAATCGCCACTCTCGCGATTGCGTTCCCACTTCGGTTCTGTTGTTGTGTGTTCACCGTTGCTGGGTGGTGACTAGATTGGTGGACACACATACATTCCGTCTCTGTGCTCTTTGATTCGGTCTTGTGTCACTTTTTGCAATCGCCACTCTTGCGATTGCGTTCCCATTTCTGTTCTGTTGTTGTGTGTTCACCGTTGCTGGGTGGCGACTAGATTGGTGGACACACATACATTCTGTCTCTGTGTTCTCTCTCTTTAAGGGCTATCTTGCCCTGCATTGCTTGAACTCGTACAGTTCCCAACTGGCATCTGTGGCCGTGCAGAGGCTGTGCTCGTCTGCACTCCACAGCTCCATCTGCCGGTGGGAATTTCCCTCTACGGGTGCATCGCACCCAAGCTGGGTTCTATCAAATTACACGCTTGTGGAGGATTTCCGCAGTGTCAGCGCGCGTCCTGTGCGCTGACCACGGAAATAGTTCCGCATTCGTTACATGAAGAAAATGACATTTATATAGAACAGGTGTAACCTGTTTTGACCCTTATTCCTGCCTGACTGAGAGGAATCTACTAGACACTGACATAAATGAGAATATCAAGAATTTATTTATGACCAGAACAAATGGTCAAAAAGTAAGTATCTCACCAAAGAAATCAATTCACAATATTTCTATCTGGTTTACACTACATATATCAATCTTATCTTCCTTTCTTCACAGCCGGTGCACCGGTAAAAGCTGAGGAAGAAAGTTCAAGTTAAATAAAACTTTTACAAGTAAGTACTTCTACATATGTCTCATGTTTCATCATATGCCTACATTCATTAACGGTTATTCACTATCTATCAATATATCGTAGTACCATAAACTCTCAGCTGCAAACTTGGGTAGGAATAGGTCTACTGAGCAATTTCAGTTCTATTCAATCTCGGTCCCTTGCTACGAAGTCCAAGCTATATTTCTCAGCAAAACCTTCTGTAGTATCTTGTGTATGGTACTTAAGCAACTTCCAATCTTTGGCATTAAGGAATTTCTCAGACTCCGTCTCTTGTGGCACAAAAGAAAGAAACAGAAAAAAAAATAATAAAGGAAATTAAATAAGAAAAATGAATTAAATGAATTAAAGAAAATAAATAAATAAATAAAATAAGTTAGGTATCAAGTATATCCAACTCGGGTCACATAGGCTCCTCTTTTTCTTTACTTAGAGTTCACACCAGATGAAGTAGAAGTAAGGGTAACAACTGGGTTTAAATGACTGGTTAAATTCTTTATTAGATGCTGTCTCCTTTAACTGTAGTTCCCCGTATTCAACAGGTTTCTCGGCGACTCAGCTACACAATCTCCTTCTCTGTTGGTAAGTTACTACACATGTTGTGTCTTACTGATAAGTTTACTTGCTTTAATTTCCTCTTTCTCACTTTTCTTCTTTAACAGGACTTGTTTCTGGCAGACCATCTATTAAAATATTTTCACTTCACTGACTGGTCACAAGCAGCATGGGACTGAGGGTATAACACTGTTTAACGGGAAAATGTCCCTGTAACAAAATAACAGTTGGCGGCTGAGCTAAACATCAATTGAGGGTTTCAAGGGAGGCCATGCACTTTCTGGCAAAATTTCAAGTCATACTGGGATGTGCCTGGACACAGTCTTAGTCTTCCTCAAACATAACAGTGTTATAGCGTATTATTAAACTGTTCATCATGTTAAAGGCTACTGTTTCTCTAAGTTCATATTTAGATAGGCAGATCCTAATTCGCCACTCTAATCAGAGGAAGATAGTTCAGTAATCCTGCTGTTAACTGTCACCTTCTTCTGGCAATTAACACTGAATTCTTGCTCTTTTGTCTTTCTTACTATTGCTCTGAATGCTAACTGTGGCACTTTGAAATCACAACACTTATGCTCATACTCATCTGTCATATCTGATTTTCTGCTTTATAGTTGGATCTGGCCTCTCTGTCTCTTTCTCTGTTTCCCAGCTGTCGCCATGTCATTCCTCTTTGTATTAGCATTCTCTCTGCGCCTGGATAGCTGCTAGCTGGACCCCCTCTGTCATTCTGAGGTAATTGCCGTGGCTGCTGCGCGGTGTGCCTCCTCGCCCCTTGCTCTCCGTCGCCTACCTGCCCACTTTCTGTGAGGAGAACTGGTTATAACCAGTTCTCCTATGCTCCTGTCTCGCGCTGTCCCCCTCGCGCTGCTGCTCGCGCTCTCTCTCGCGCTGCTGCTCGTGCAGTCTCTAGAAACTTCCCCGCTCTGTTTACCCAGGTTGCTATGCGACCGGCGAAAGTGCATATATATGCTTGCATGTACTCCCTTTCTATGCGCCTGTTTGGCTCCACCTGTTGACCATCTCCAGTACAACAACACATATATCAGAAACAGAAACAATAACACTTTGTCCCCTGAAAGGGCTAAACAGGTTTCACTGTGTGCATTACTATGGAGGATTGTGTCCAGAACATCCAGAATACAGAAACAATCTTTACTGGCTGTAATACTGTGACTGAAATCTGTTCAGAATTATATAAAGCACAAATATAGCTTCTAATGTGTGCAAATAATCATCAGCTGCAGCTCTGTCTATGTGTTCCTGTGTCTTTCTCTCTGCCATGCAGTGTAAAGTTTACAGCCAGGTTACAGCCAGGTTACAGTTCAGTTCTGCCTTTCCTCCCCCTGATGCCGACACAAAATTGTTACAAACAGCTGGTAAAAAGGATTTTTTTCACACAGTCTGTGCTGAGAGACCTCTGAAAAGCTTTCTAGTGTTGCTGGCTAAAAGCTGTATAGGTATGTGGGGTTTACAGAAAAACAGTTTCTTTGATAGTTGTTTTTTAACTATGTATAGAAATACTGCAGTTATTGGTTGTCATGGCTCAGCAAGTTGTTGCCCATGGCAACCCGCCAGCTCAGCATTCTGACTACAGAACTGTTTTCCCTTCTAGGACCTTCAGACATTCCCATGCCATCTAGTGGCTGGAATGTGCTATGCATCCCTGTTTACACGTGAGCTCACTTGCTGGACTATGTTTTAAAAAGACTTCCTGGTCTCAGGCTGATTTCCTGAGCAATAGGTTTCCTGTTTTCCTGTGTCCTGAAAGATTTATACCTTTATGAACTGACATCCTGGCTTTGATCCTTGGCAATACCTTGACTTCCCCTTTGTCCTATGTTCCTGTACCTCACTTGTTTCGGACTGATTCCCTGTTAACGAACTTCTGGCTGGCTTATACCTAACTACGTATACTGTCTGTTGTACCTGTACCTCGCATTGGATTATCCAGTTGCACTCAGCAATCGCCTTTGGACACACTCACCTGGACTCCAGGGCTGCGCCCATTCAGCCACACAGAGGATTCACGCTCCCCAGGTACGTGACATTGATATTGCGTTGACCCAATGTAAAGCTACCCAAGGTAAGCACAGAAATATGTTCATGCTGGATGAACATACATCTGTGTGCTGTCTGTTCCTCTCCTCCCCACACTCCCCCACCCCCCGGTCCCTGTAGTCACTCCTTGAGAAATATGGCTTCTGGCTGAAGCCATGCGTGCTATAAGTGGAGCAGGGTAAGAGTGCTAACCCCTCAGCCACCAAGTATCTTGTTTGTGAATGGATCAGTTAAACATCATGGTAATTTTGGGGAAGATTTATGTCCCCATTTGTGTTGGTGGCCAGTTTGGCTTATGTCTAATATGTTACTTAGTGCTAGGACACCATACAGAAGCAGTCTACACCTTGGTCTTTGAGGAAGTGGGTTTCCTGCGAAACCACTGTAAGGCCGGTGTCTTTGTGCCTGTACGCATTGCTATGCCTGTACTGTAATCTTCAATAAACCCTAATTGCATAGACTGATGCCTCATCTACTACCAACTGCCTACACCAATCTATCTACATTGAGTGAACGTCTATGTGAGTGGATTGCATTCTAACCGCCGACTTGTGTGTTTGGTGCTGGCCTAATCTCTATACACTACCTAAAGTCTTTAAGGAGAGCGACCATGCAGTATACAGTTTGGCGTGGAGAACCGAGCGAAGATTGTCAATTCCTGCAGGCTTATACAGGGGTTGTAGTAATCTGCAATCTATATTTGCGATTATATATCACATTTGCTGACAGTATTGCAAGACTGGGCTTCTGGCCTCTCTATTTTCTTTAGGGGAGTCTGAGTGCCCACCACAAAGATTACAGATACTTTGCCATGTGCATTTAGAGTCTGGACTGGAGGAAGAGAGTAAAAAATGGCAATTGTTTAGTATTTGGTGCAAGACAACCTTTTTAAATACAGTATGATTCCAGTCCTTCCAATCAGACAGATCTGAAGATATTGTGCAAAAAATCTTTCAAAATGCTCTCTCTTTAGCTGGTAATGACTGCACTATATGTCATCAGCTTTTTACTACAGTCAAAATTAATCGTATATATTATAGATTTCTCTAACTTGTTTCCTTCTTGTGCGAAGGACATTTATTATGTAGTATAGACATCTGTTCATTAAAACTAGCCTCAAGACTGCCAAATATTTCCTGTTACCTTCTTAATAGGCTTCAGAGGAGAACTGTGCACATGGCTCATGTGTAGCTATTTACAATAACGCATTACTGTCGTCTAAAAAGTTCAATTCGCCTTGTTTGCTTGTGCGGCTGCCAGTTTTTGATAGGAACAGATGACAGATGGGTGGCTGCTATAGCTCTAGGTATGCGTTGTAAATCTAGGAATGAGCGCATTAACCAAAACCCATTCAAACATTATACAAATCTACATAAGAAGTCACCATGCCAGTTAAGGCAATTAACTTTTAACAACAAAAACACTAAGTTGGCTAAAAAAGTTGCACAGATCTCAACAAGGAAGAGAAATCGGAAAGGTTTTTGCCAGGAGACTCTGATCTTTGGTTTTTAGTAGAGTTTTACCAGCTACAATATTGTCTGTGCTCTATGTTATTGGTCACATGTGAGCCATCTCATGATACCAACATGCAGCAGAAGAAATATTCATGCTTATAATGATGGCATCGATCAAGCTTATCAGACTACGTGGGAGTCACAAACACGACACACAGTGCAATAACTCTCTATTTCAAAACGGAACAACATGTCCTTGTGATCTTTTATTGCTGTAAAGCTGTCAGGCAGCCAGGGCATGACTGATGCAGGCTGACACACATTGCTGCATTATTTAGAATTCCAGGAAGCTGTTATTAATAGTGATGAGTGAGGTAAGGGAAATTAGATAAGTTACACTTAAGCTAAGTACCCACTGCAAACCAGAATTGCTGGAAACCACCAATGAGTGAAGTTACCACGATCTTTACACTAAAGATCCTTAAGGATGGCATGTGCTAAGCAGTTATAAGATTACCAACGATAGGATCGTTAACCAAAGAATGATGCAGAGGGAAGTTCCCTAGACTTTAGTGGAAAGATAATTTAAGGATCTGTACACACAGGTGACGTTAAATGATTTGGTCCAATGTGATCTGTCATGACGATCTTTCATATTGCACAAGCATCGTCGTATATGGTCCCTATTTAACCATACTGCTTTTTCATGAAAGATAGTTGAAAGATAGTTACACGATGTCGGTTGGAATGATCGTTTATCTGTTATTTTAACATGAAATCTTGCAGTAGCTGTGGACCTTTGTTGTTACCATCAGGTTATCATTAATTTTAGAAATACAGATATAGGGTCCTCTGCTTTCCTAGGTAGTGTGTGCCAGTACATCTTGCAGTAACACTTTTTCTGTGGCAATATATAGAGAGATGGAACAAGTAACATGGCTCACACTGGAGTCTCGTGATGTTGCAGCCACAGTCTGGGGGTCTATCTGTGCCACAGCCAACTGACCTACCAGGATGTTTTCACATTGTGAGGGGGAAAGCCAGAGAGTGTTCTGGCCTGGATGTGAGCCTAACTCAAGATTGATGATGCCATTAAAGGTGCCCATTAATGGTACAATTATTAGTGAGAGATAATATTATTATTGGAATATAATTCCAATTGAAAGAAAAACATTATTTAATCGGTCCAAACCACTAAAGACTCCAACTTGTGATCATATCTCGACTAGTTATGGTCATATCTATAAAAAAAATCTGCAGAAAAAAAAGCAGAATGATAATTTTTTTAACCACTTCAGATTCTTCAATGTGACTCTTACATCCTAATTTGCCCTGAGTTGCACAGAATAAACAAAGAAGGTGAGTGCTACCAAACCAGGTATCATATGGCTTATAACTGTCTGCATAAGCGTTTCTCAAACCATATAAAGGCACAGCACATGCAAATTGTATGTGCAAGCCAGAATATGTAGGGTCTAAACTGACTATTCTGCTTTTTCCTGCAGGAGTCAGCCCACACAAAATCATTTTCATCTCAAAAGGGGCACCTCGTGTAGGCCTCCTTTTTGCCCCCCACCTCTCTCGAGTGTTACCCCAAGAAAGGGGAGCAATCCTAATTTGTTCATGTGCACGTGCGCTCCCCTATGTACATGCGCATGCCCCTTTCATTACTGCTTGTGCAAGTGTGTGTGCCCGTGCACAGGAACCAGTTTAAAAGTGAGTGCTGTAAAAGCAGTCACTTATCAAAAGTATATAAAAAAAAAGTTTAATGGCTTTAAGTGACAGTGTCACAATAAACAGTCATTTTTTTTTTAAGTTTTAACCCCTACCGAACTAATTAACCCCTTGTGTCAGCTATACTTCGCCTTAAGATTCATGGACGCCTGTAATGACTGCCACCAGTAGTGATGTATTTATACAACACTGGGGTCCCCAAACTGTGCTCCCTAGCGATTGCATCCAGTCGCTACAGACGCACAGACTGGCGATAATGGAACGCTGCATGCTCAACTAGTGATGAAATAGGACATGTGGTATTTTTTTAATTAAAAAAATAAGCCAAATAATATATTTTGGGGTGTTTTATAACTGTGACCCCAGTCATTTGAAAAATAGGAAGGCTGAAAAATGAAAAAAATCTATTTTCTACCCTACCCTGCCCCCACACCCACACACACCCACACACACACACTAGAGATGGCCCGAACGGTTCGCCGGCGAACGGTTCGTGGCGAACTTTGGTGGTTCGAACGCGAACATTATGGTGGTTCGGTTTGCCTCCCATAGTGCATCATTAGGGTCAACTTTGACCCTCTACATCGTGTGCCTCTACATGTGCCTGCAGTAATTAGAAAAGGGACAGCTGCTGCAGACTCTTTTAGGGAAAGCTTAGTTAGGATCTTGTAGGCTTGTTAGCTTGCTCCTTGCTGATTCTTATTGCTAAAGAAGCACCCCTCAACAGCTCTTTTGAGAGCTAATCTTGTTCTTGTGATCTATTTTTTTCTTTTTTGTGGCCCACTTGCATTTATATACAGCCCTGTCAGTCAGTCGCAGCTGGCCGTTGGCCCCTTGGTGGTATAATTACTACTGTGCCAGGTGCACATTGTAATACCCATCACTGCATATACCTACCTACCTGTTGTTCACAGTGCACCCACCTACCTAGGTGAACGCACGCAGTGTCACTATGCCTGTACGGTACCTGTCTGTGTGTGACAGGTGCACATTGTAATACCCGCCATCACTGCATATACCTAACTACCTGTTGTTCACAGTGCACCCACCTACCTAGGTGAGCGCACGCAGTATCACTGTGCCTGTACGGTACCTGTCTGTGTGTGACAGGTGCACATTGTAATACCCACCATCACTGCATATACCTACCTACCTGTTGTTCACAGTGCACACACCTACCTACGTGAGCGCACGCAGTGTCACTGTGCCTGTCTGGTACCTGTCTGTGTGTGACAGGTGCACATTGTAATATCCGCCAATACTGCATATACCTACCTACCTGTTGTTCACAATGCACCCACTTACCTACAGGAGCGCACGCAGTGTCACTGTGCCTGACCGGTCCCTGACTGTGTGTGACAGGTGCACATTGTAATACCCGCCATCACTGCATATACCTACCTACCTGTTGTTAACTTCAGTGCACCCACCTACCTACGTGAGCGCACGCAGCGTCACTGTGTCTGTCCGGTACCTGTCTGCGTGTGACAGGTGCACATTGTAATACCCGCCATCACTGCAAATACCTACCTACCTGTTGTTCACAGTGCACCTACCCACCTACGTGAGCGCACGCAATGTCACTGTGCCTTTCCAGTACCTGTCTGTGTGTGACAGGTGCACATTGTAATACCCGCCATCCCTGCATATACCTACCTACCTGTTGTTCACAGTGCACCCACCTAGCTACGTGAGCGCACGCTGTGTCACTGTGCCTGTCTGGTACCTGTCTGTGTGTGACAGGTGCACATTGTAATACCTGCCATCACTGCATATACCTACCTACTTGTTGTTCACTTCAGTGCACCCACCTACATACGTGAGCGCTCGCAGCATCACTGTGCCTGTCCGGTACCTGTCTGTATGTGACAGGTGCACATTGTAATACCCGCCATCACTGCATATACCTACCTACCTGTTGTTCACTTCAGTGCACCCACCTACCTACGTGAACGCACGCAGCGTCACTGTGCCTGTCCGGTACCTGTCTGTGTGTGACAGGTGCACATTGTAATACCCGCCATCACTGCATATACCTACCTACCTGTTGTTCACTTCAGTGCACCCACCTATCTACGTGAGCGCACGCAGTGTCACTGTGCCTGTCTGGTACCTGTCTGTGTGTGACAGGTGCACATTGTAATACCCGCCATCACTGCATATACCTACCTACCTGTTGTTGACAGTGCACCCATCTACGTGAGTGCACGCAGTGTCACTGTGCCCGTCTAGTACCTGTCTGTGTGTGACAGGTGCACATTGTAATACCCGCCATCACTGCATATACCTACCTACCTGTTGTTCACTTCAGTGCACCCACCTACCTACATGAGTGCACGCAGTGTCACTGTGCCTGACCGGTACCTGTCTGTGTGTGACAGGTGCAAATTGTAATACCCGCCATCCCTGCATATACCTACCTACCTGTTGTTCACAGTGCACTCACCTACCTACGTGAGCGCACACAGTGTGATATTTAATACCACCCGTCACTGTACCTGTTCATGGTATGTGTGTGACAGGCGTCATTTGTAATACCCCTCACTGCATATACCTACCTGTTGTGTTCAGTGCACTATGGACGTGTACTATGGACGTAACGTGTGAGGAGGAGGATGATGAAGTACCTGCTTTTGGTGCAGTTTTGGAGGTGTCTGAGGCAAGCAAAGCTGGGCAGGATAATTATGATGATGACGATGATACGGATTCCACGTATGTTCCCAATAGAGGAGATGAACAGGGGGACAGTTCGAGGGGGAGTCAGAGAGGAGTAGGAGGAGAGTTCCTGAAAGAAGCAGGGGGAGCTCGTCATCAGAAACAGCTGGTGGCAGTGTCCAGCGCCATGTATCGCCACCTATGTACAGCCAGCCAACATGCTCTTCAATGTCAGCTGCTGATGCCACCACACTGCCATCACTCCAGGGGGGCTCAGCAGTTTGGAAAACTTCATCTTCAGCCGCTTTCTCCCTCGCACCTTCACAGCCACCCTCCTCCACTCCGCCTTTGACCTTGAGCGGTTCCTGCTCCTCTGCCCACAGCAGCCAGATGTCTGTGAAGGAAATCTTTGAGCGGAAGAAGCCAATGTCTGCCAGTCGCCCCCTTACCCGTCGTCTGACAGCTGGCTTGGCGGAACTGTTAGCTCGTCAGCTGGTGGACTCTGAAGCCTTCCGTAAATTTGTGGCCATTGGGACACTGCATTGGAAGATACCAGGCCACAATTATTTCTCTAAAAAGGTGATACCCAAATTGTACTGTGAAGTTGGTGTCATCTCTGGCACACAGCATTGGGTCAAGGGTCCATCTGACCACGGATGCCTGGTCTGCCAAGCATGGTCAGGGCAGGTACATTGCTTACACAGCCCATTGGGTCAACCTGGTGACCGATGGCAAGCAGGGAGTATGTGGCTGGGCAGCGGACCAACTTGTGACACCTCCACGGCTTCAGGCAGGCCTGTTGCCACCTCCTCTCCTCCTGCTACATCCTCTTCACTGTCGTCGTCCTCCTCCTCCTTGGCTGAGTAGCAGTTCAACTCTACTGGTGCTGCAATCTCCTCTCCAGCTACACAGCCCCAGCTCCCCAGGGCCTATGCTGCATGCCAGGTACGACGGTGTCACGCTATTTTAGACATGTCTTGCCTCAAAGCGGAGAGTCACACTGGAGCAGCTCTCCTGGCTGCTCTTAACAAACAGGTGGATCAGTGGCTGACCCCGCACCAGCTGGAGATCGGCAACGTGGTGTGTGACAACGGAAGCAATCTCATTTCCGCTTTGAATTTGGGAAAGCTGACACATGTACCCTGCATGGCACATGTGCTGAACCTAGTCATTCAAATATTTGTATCAAAGTACCCAGGCTTAGAGGACGTCCTGAAGCAGGACAGAAAGGTGTGTGGGCATTTCAGGCGGTCTTACACGGCCATGGCACATTTTGCCGATATTCAGCGGAGAAACAAGTTGTCGGTGAGATGCCTGATTTGTGATATCCCAACTCACTGGAATTTGACCCCCCTTTATGTTCTCTCGCCTGCTAGAACAGGAGAAAGCCATCATCCAGTACCTCTACAACTACAGTAGAAGGACACAGTCTGGGGAGATGGGGATGTTCTGGCCCCCGTACTGGACACTAATGTGAAATGCAGGCAGGCTCATGCGGCCGTTTGAGGAGGTGACCAACCTGGTTAGTCGCAGTGAAGGCGTCATCAGCGACTTGATCCCGTACGCTTTCTTCCTGGAACATGCCGTGCTTAGAGTGGTGAATCAAGCTATGGAGGAGCATGAACAGGAACAGTTACAGGAGGAAGCGTTGTGGGATCAATTCTTATCAGAACCAGATGTTTCCTCAACACCTGCGGCAGCACAGAGGGGGGGAGGAGGAGGAGGAAGAAGAGTCGTGTGGAGAAGAGGCGTCAGACTCGGATGAAGAGGAAGGCGTTTCTTTGGAGAAGGAGGAGGCAGCGGCAGAAGAACAAGCGCAGCAGGCGTCACAGGGGGCTTGTGCTGCTCAACGTTCCTGTGGTATTGTTCGTGACTGGGGGGAGGAGGAGGACTTACCTGACGTCACTGAGCAAGAGCAAGAGGAGATGGATACTACATCTCGATCCCAATTTGTGCAGATGGCGTCTTTCATGCTGTCCAGCCTGTTGAGGGACCCCCGTATAAAAAAACTCAAGGGGAATAAGCTGTACTGGGTGACCACGCTTCTAGACCCACGGTATAGGCACAAAGTGGCGGAGATGTTTCCAAATCACCAGAAGGCAGAAAGGATGCAGCACTTGCAGAACAAGCTGGCAACTATGCTTTACAATGCATTTAAGGGTGATGTCACAGCCCAATGCAATAAAGGTACCACTGCCAGTAATCCTTCTCCCATGTCCACGCAGGCAAGGACAGGACGCTCCAGCGATCTCATGATGATGTCGGACATGCAGACATTCTTTAGTCCAAAGACTCGCCTTAGCGCTTCCAGGTCCACCCTCCACCAACGCCTGGACCGGCAGGTAGCCGACTACTTGGCCTTAGGTGTGGATGTAGACACTGTGAGCAGCGATGAACCATTGGACTACTCGGTCCGCAGGCTTGACCTGTGGCCAGAGCTGTCCCAATTTGCCATCCAACTTCTGTCTTGCCCTGCCTCAAGTGCCCTGTCAGAAAGGACCTTCAGCGCAGCTGGAGGCATTGTCACTGAGAAGAGAAGTCGCCTAAGTCACAAAAGTGTTCAGTACCTCACCTTTATCAAAATGAATGAGGCATGGATCCCGGAGGGCTACTGCCTGCCCAAAGACTAAGTCAGTCCCCACACACAGCATCTCTGCCTGCACACCGTATGACTGTCTGCCTGCCCCAAGACTAAGTCGGTCCCCACACAGCATCTCTGCCCGCAGGCTGCTTGACTGCCTTCTCCGCCACCACCAACAGGGTCCAGGACACCAGGCGGATTCCTGAATTAGCTAGCAGCGGCCGCTACAATAATTTTTCTGGTGAGTGTACATGCCTGCCTAGTTTTTCTGGCTGCACTGCATCTGCAACAACAAAACAAAATGCATGTACATGTGCCAATTCCCCTTCGTGATCATTACCTTGCCATGGTGAAGGGGCTTGCGTATCACAATGAAGCAATGACCACCGGCTTTATGAGTGTGTTAGAGTTGGGGGCACACCTGACCCAAGAAGATAGATAATAAGGCCGTTGCTTTATTGTGGACAGACCAAATTCAATCAGCTGGACAGTCACTGTTGTTCTATCATTGAGCTACCACAGCCCGGCGACCATATGGGCTTGAAAACTGTCACGGCCTGCACTCTGGCCATGGTGCGCACCAGTCCAGCACGGCCGTCACTACACAAACAGCTGTTTGCGGTGCGTTACACAGTGAGTTTGGTGTGGCAGTGTGAAGCAGTACTCTAATTACATTCCCTGATTGATGTGTACACATGCAAGATGTTTTAAAGCACTATAGTCCTGCAATTTAGCATTCACTGTGATTTCTGCCCTTAAAACGCTGCTTTGCGTCAAATCCAGATTTTTCCCCGGGACTTTTGGCGTCTATCCCACTGATCCATGCAAAAACTCAGATGTTAGACCCCTTGAAACATCTTTTCCATCACTTTTGTGGCCAGCATAAGTGTTTCTAGTTTTCAAAGTTCGCCTCCCCATTAAAGTCTATTGCGGTTTGCGGAAGTTCGCGCGAACCAAACTTTTGCGGAAGTTCGCGTTCTCGGTTCGCAAACCAAAAATCTGAGGTTCGGGCCATCTCTAACACACACACATGTAAAATGCCTATACAATAAAAAAATTCTGG
Source organism: Hyperolius riggenbachi (assembly GCF_040937935.1). Classification (NCBI taxonomy): domain Eukaryota; kingdom Metazoa; phylum Chordata; class Amphibia; order Anura; family Hyperoliidae; genus Hyperolius; species Hyperolius riggenbachi. The sequence continues at coordinate 327,035,965 of NC_090648.1, forward strand.
GCAAAAAATATTACCTAAAGAAATTTTAGATTGCCCCCCTCCCCCAAAAAACAATATATATATCACTCTTATGGCATAAGTAATAAAATAGTTATTTCCATATCAATAGTAACAGCTGAAATACCAAAATTGTCAGGAGTCTTAACCCTTTAGCAGCCAATTTATTTAGAGGGTTGCAAGTGCTCCAGTCCAATTTATTTTAGCACATTTTTTTATTTCTTATTGGTTACATGTCCTTGCTTCTAATTAGTACTACTGTAATGTGTGTTTATGGCCACTTGTCACTAAGGGGAAGTGTGAGACAATAAGAGGAGCACTTTTGCTTTCAGTTTCTATATTTTCTGCTAGTAGATAGAGATCAAAGCATTCCAAGAATTTACAGCACAACGAGTTCTGCCGACTGAGGTCAAAAGCAGTGCACTTATCTCAAACGCGATAACTCTATTCAAGCTGCTAATTGGTTAAGGGTGAAAACCCCAGGAATGCAAAGTGGTTAAAGCAGTAGGATCAGCCATACTATGCCAGGGAAAAAAAAAACACATATATAAGTAGATAAATACTTGATCTACTTACATAACACATGTATTATACTGTCCATGTTTTGATTTCAGTGAATTTTATATAGTAAATTAAGAGAATTCTGTTCCTGGTGGGGGCCATGTATTTTGTCCACAGTTAAGGCTAACTCGTGATATCATTTCTGCCCTTTACTTTTTTTCTTGTCTCCTCCAATCGCTGAGTCGCCTAAGCCTTGCTTGTAAACACAAGTGAGTAGGGGATTAGGTTTCAGATAAGAAGCTGGCAGGGAAATAAAGGGAAGAGGAGCAATAGATTATAGATAAAAAGAACCCCCAGCATGCAATTCTTTGGCACGACTACTAAAGGGCCAGTGTTCCTTAAGTATGTGATAACTCCAAATCATAACAGCAGAAAAAGTTTTGAATAGAGGTTTAGCATCTATCACTTAATACACTCAGACCAGTTGCTGTTGAAATTAGATTTTTATGGTGACATTACCGCTTTAAGGAAACAATGAATAATGTGATAATTTCAGATCCGTTGGGCCCATCAGCTTCTTTGTTTTCTTGCAATATGATCTGAATAATCTGATCGGAAATATGATCATTCACTGAAAATTGTACGGTTAATGGGTGCCTTTTGGACTCTATGTTTAGAATGTGATGGCTGCATAGAGGTATGTGGAATTCAGACCGCTCAAAACTCCCTCTTCTGCATAAGTGCAAAGGAGTGTATCAGTAATTTGCTAGAACAGTGGGTAAAATCATGTCAATGATTCCTTTATTATTCTATAATCTGCATGACTGCCTACTGTTAAATAATGAAGCATAATAGGCTTCCTTTATGGATATGTGCTGGAAGGTGACCTGCAGCTATGCCTGTCCTGAGAAAGAGATGCTTTACTTTGCAGTGCTCTCCTTAGAGAATTATTAGCTTAACACACTACACAAAATCATGGTGCTTTTTAACAACCTAACTGGGTTACTGGGTATCAAGCTTGGTACAGTATCACGCTAGGTCACAGGCGTATTTAATGAGGATCAGATAATTGTAGTCAAACCGTAAATAAGGTCATACACATGTAATCGGATAGCTGCGGTACAATAGGCTGAGACAAAGGCTAGGTCATTTAACAGGCTAGGATCATACACGGGTGGTCAGATGGCTGAGGTACAATAGGCTGAGACAGAGTCGTGGTCAAGAGTAGCAAAAGTCATACACAGTATATCAGAAAAATAACAAAGCTAGTCTAAAGGATAGATATATATCGCAAACACTGCATATATATATATATATCAGAGCAACTAGGCTAATCACATATAAATCCAATAATATCACAGAGTGCCCAGCATCAGCGTACTGAATGCTATCACAGGCAGTGAGCAACTGAATGAACAGAGCTTATATACAGGTGGGAAAGATCACAGACCAGCCCAGAAAAGGAACTGGCCAATCAGCAAAGGTTCCAGCAGAAAAGTGTCAGCTGACCAGTGTGTCAGCTGACACCCACTAGACCCGCCTCCTCAACCTATAAGAACTGCTCTGGGACGGGCGCGTCCCCCTGGGGAGGATGGAGGAACGTACATGCTGAGTCACAGCCACAGGGGTGCTGGGGAAGCCGCTGCAGAAATCGGAAGAGGAAGCTTCCTACAGCAGCCCAGCGCTGCCTGAGCCCTTGCTGGAACCATTAGCAGCTAAGAGCGTTACACTGGGTTGCTTCTCCCACAAGCTCGGCTCAAAGTTATAAAATACGCTATATGAAAGTTGCAAGTTAGAACACATGACAGTTAAAGGTTATAGGCGTTCTATAAATGTATAGTTCTGGATGCATACACAAAAATAAATTACTAATTTGCTTAGCTCCAGGATAGTTACTATCCTGAAGTAATGCATTAGGTCAGGTCATGTTGGCATCCCTTCAGTGCCGAGCAAAGCCTGATTTAGGTGCTGCCATAGGGTGCAGCCTGATGTGCGATAGAATTACTGTAATTTAGGTGGCGGCAATAGTCGGACCCCGATTTAAACATCCAGGGAAAAAATTAGGTAATCATATTTATTTTACTGTATTTCCCGAGATTACCTAGCGCAGGTAGAGCCATCTTTCGGCTTCTCACTGCCCGCAAATGAAATGCAGCCATATAATATCTATCCAGGTAGCCACAGGCACCCTTTAGTAGTAGGTAGCCAGAGGTACCCTCATTGTTAAGTAACTAAAGGTGCACCCAAGTATTAGTTAGCTTGACGTGCCCCTGGCCGAAGGGAGATCAGTGAAATGCTGAGAGCTGGGTGAGTAATTCAGTAACTTCTCATTTACGCTCTGCTTGGGAACCTGCATTAGGAAGGGGGGGTGGAAGGTATTCTGGGATGGTAGTGAGCTGCCTCTTCACCATCAGGTGCCTGTGGGCATGAGCCTACAATGCCTTATGGAAAATCTGGCCCTGCTAGGAGCAATAACCTGCAATTACCTTAATAATTTAAAAGAAACTTGAAGTATGTAAAAAAAAAAAAAAAGTTTCACTTACCTGGGGCTTCTGCCAGCCCCCTGCAGGGGACCGGAGGATCATTTGGATGGCGAGGGCCAGGTCAGTTGCAGGGGGCTGGCAGAAGCCAAGGTAAGTGAAACGCTTTTTTTTTTCTTACATACTTCAGTTTCCCTTTAAAGGACCTCTGTTGCGAAAATCTTAATATGTAAAATATATATAAGCATATACAATTAAGAAGTACGTTTCTCCCAGAGTAAAATGAGCCATAAATTACTTTTTTCCTATGTTGCTGTCACTTACAGTAGGTAGTAGAAATCTGACAGAACCGACAGGTTTTGGACCAGCCCATCTCCTCATAGAGGGTTCACAGGGATTTGTTTATTTTGTTTATTTTCAAAATGCACTTAGTGAATGGCAGGTGCTCCGTCCAACTGCCAAAAAAATGTACGGTGAGCAGGGAGGCTGGCCAGTATCTTTGTATAAATCTTTTTCAGGGAGTGTCTTTATAAAGAATAAGATCTTTGCTGAGAATCCCATATGGAGAAATGGACTAGTCAAAAACCTGTCGGTAATGTCAGATTTCTACTACTTACTGTAAATGCCAGCAACATAGGAGAGAAGTAATTTATGGCTCATTTTACTCAGGAAGAAACTTACTTCTTATTTGTATGTGTTTTACATTTTAAGATTTTCACGGCAGTTCCTCTTTAACTAGTTTACCTGTATTGCTTATCAATTCCACCTACTAAAACCTTTCTGATGGGTCTTAAAATCTTATTTTACTGTATTTCAACATACAGCACAGTCAGTGTATTAATGTGTGGATTAGATTATCGTGTACTTCTCATGTTAAATATGTTTTTGGCACAGAACTTATCATATTCCATCTATGGAGTTGAGGCTGTAATGTTGAGTTTCATACAGCTTTATTCCACACAAAGATGAACTCTGAATGACTGGATGTACCAAATCAGCAGTTTTGTTATGAGCTCCCAGATGTTCACAGTAAATGTTGTAAACCGAGGCAGAGGGAGAGAGGCATCATTCATGATTTCTGGTGGTCACTCTATATACTCTAAAGATCACTATGATCTTGCTTGTTTTGCAGAATATTTGCTGACAAGTGCTTATAAGAACATGTCAATAAAGGTTTGAAAAGAGATCTATGCCGCAACGTAGCTGCTATGATCGATTTTAGGCTGAGATTGTGCAAAATGATTGGTCTGACAGGTTGTTAAGATCTCAAAAGCAATAGTAGATCCCTTTCTGATCAGATACGATCAGATAGGGATCCATCTAATGATTGAATCTGCTGCTCCATTTGCCAGCACACCTTTATCCCTCTTAAAAAATGTTTTTAAATACATTTAAATGACTATAAAATACCTTTATTTTCAGTGTGCAGCTACCTATACTTTATAGACATTAGAGGCAGCTATGATAGTATTCACTGTTTTGTGAATGGCACACTTAATATGTGATAAATTATACATATTGTATTAAATTGTTTACCTAGTATACATTATATACTGGCGTAAAAGCCACATTTTTTTAGCACACAAAATGTGCTGAAAAATTACCACCTCAGCTTATATGCGAGTCAGGGGGGCGGGACAGATGCAGGAGTGTAAGGATCTTGCACCAGCGATCCTGGTCTTGCCAGTTGGCACCCTGCTGTGTCTGTGTCCTGCATACCCTGCAACATGCTCAAGACTACCTGTGTCCCCTGGCTTGTGGAGCAGAGCATGCCAGCAATGTGTCAACGGTGCAATGATCGGGTGTTTTTACTGTGTGGCAATCTTTGTGTCTCATTTCTATGTTGCCATCTAGTGGCATCTTGAGACACAGCTGTATCATTCTTGGGCCACACCTGTCTACGGGTAGAAGGATTGACTTGTACTGGGGGCACATCTGGCTAGTGTGGAGGGGGCTATACTGGAGAGGGGGCTTATACATGAGTCACTGACTTTTCCCTGGTTCCTGAGGGAAAAGTGAGTACCTCAGCTTATATGCGGTCAGCTTATATGCGAGTATATACGGTATTTGTAGACTATTCCTAGATTTAGAGTTTCAGAGCTTCCTTCTAGTTACTCAGCTCTTGGATGAAAAGGAAAGTAGCTGGGCTTACCACACACATGTTATTAAAGGGGGTTTCTAGATTCCACTAAGTTCCTCTATACTATTACCCCCCCCCCCCTTGCTGTCTAAGGGCACCAGAGGACAGCTATCACAAAAAACTGTACAATTTAAAGTACACATGAACCAAGAGTAAGTGGATGCTGCCAGATTTATTTTATTCTAAACAATACCAGATGCCTGGCAACCTTGCATGCTTGTTCAGGGTCTATGGCTAAAACAGGGCTGTGCCTAGGCTATAGAGCTCCCATGGCGAGGATGTATAAACCCCCCCCCCCCCCCATAGACTCGGGCACCCAGTATTAGTTAGCCAAATGCAGCCCCCACCCCCAGCATAGGGAGTCACAGGAGCCCCAATACTAGGTACAGGTCCGCTGCCAGGGCATCACAGGGGGGGGACTGAAGTATGAGGCCCGGCAATTAAAGCTACATGTATGGGCCCAGCTGCAGCTGTGTCTATATCTGCGTGCAGAGCCATGCTGATAGAGTGGCTGGACACATGATGCATGGCAGGGCAGGATGTGGTCATGCTTCCTCTTCATTCGCACTGGTGGTGGCAGGGCAAGCATAAGCTGGGAGGGAGAAAGGGGGCGGAACACCATGCAGAGACACTCTGCATTTCAGCATACAGTGCAGTGTGGGTGTCTGAATGATGCTCCGCCCCTCTCTCCCACCCAGCCTATTCCTGCTTTTCTGTCACTTTTGAAGTTTGGGGGAGTGAGAAGCAAGCGTGCACCACATCCTGCCCTGCAGTGCATAATCCAGCGGCACCAGGAGCATCAGGGTTGCTCTGGAAGAAGAAGTGTGTCAGGGTGAGTCAGAGCTCCTCCCTACATCACCACAGTTGCTGCTGATCAAGGTTTGACTGTACGGCTACGCTGCACTGCAGAGCGATTTGCTGCATTTGCATTTTTTAAAACATGCTCCCAATGACTTAACGCAATTTTAATGCAAGTCAGTAGGAACGTGTTTTTTAAAACGCAAACACAGCACTGATGGATCGAAAAGCGCTCTGCAGTGGGGCTCAGGGATTCAAGAAGCAGGAAATGGCCATGGAACTTTGGGTGCCACCATAGGTGCCCATAGAAATTAAAGGGCCCACTATTTGTAGCTGCACTTTGCCGCCTGCTATTTTATTGAGCGTCTCTTGTCAAAAATTGCCTTAGGTGCTCTGGGAGTCTCCTCTGGCCGGTCACATCCACAGGTAGCTCCATTCCTCTTTTTCTCTGCTCTTTTTCTGCCTCCTCTGGTGATGTTACTCTTGCACCCCTCAAGCTCATCTCGCGGAACCCTGTTGCCTTGCATTTTTGCTTTGCAGTACCTTTTTCCACCTTCGGGGTGGTTATTATGTGAAGCATCCTTATCCTGCACATTTTAATAATAATAATTATATATATATATATATATATATATATATATATATATATATATATATATATATATATATATATATATATATATATCTTTGCACCAATTTTTGGATATTGGTTGCTTCACAGTTTTGTCACGTAGTCAATATATCATTTGCATATGGCTGCTACTAGGTATACTTTAATATCACTCAATTAAAAGTATGTTTTTAAAATCACTCATTAATAAATCAATTTATCCTGCATTACTAATATTGCCGGCCAGTCATGTAGTTCTCCCCCTATTTTCCACCATGTGGTGGATGTTTTTAATGTTTTTATTACATTTGGAATTGTTCAATTAAGCATATGTTTGATACGTTTGCATATACTCTGGTTTGGTGCTGTTGGTTTTCTCTATAGTTCCTCTTTAACATTTGCTTTAACTGCCATACTGTAATTATAAGATGACCGTCTAGACCTCAACAACAAACATTTTAATTAACTAAAAAAAAAGTATAACTACATATTTAATCAATATGCTGTTTTTTTTCCCCCCAAAATAAATGTTTAAGGGCTCGTTCCCACTATCGCGAATCCGCATGCGTCCAATGCATGCGGATTCGCACATGTAATGCAAGTGGATGAGCCTGTTTCCACTGTAGCGTTGTTGAGGTGCGTTTTTTTCAGCGGTAAAAAAACGCACAAAAGAGCCAACGAATTCGCCTGCGAGTGGAATGCATGCGAATCGCCGCTAATGTATTTAATAGTAAAAACGCATGCGTTTGTTACATGCGTTTTTACCCGTGATTTCGCGTGCGATTTTGCACCTTTTTCAATTTTATTTTGCCCTGGCAGTGTCATGGTTAATTTCGCATGGCACCCTGCCATGCGAAATCGCACGCGAAATCGCGGGTAAAAACGCATGTGGAAACGCATCCGCATGCGTTTTTACAAGCGCCGGAATGCCGGCGAAATCGCGTCGCAACAGTGGAAACAAGCCCTAAACCTTTGCATCTTGGTACTCGTATGTGGAATATTACTGAACCATGATTAACATATAGACACAGCCCTCTGGAGAGGGATAAAGTGGTTAACTAAATGTAAAAAATGTTGTAATACAAGCACGAGAACTTCATTTGATTGGGTTCATTCGGGATTCTGAAAACAACAACATGTTTTGCTTTCAGACAATTACAATCAAGCTAATTACACCGCCTCAACCTGGAGGAAGAAAGTTCAATCCAAACATGATTGTCAACTAGAACAAAAGCAAATTTGTATTCTCGGTAAAGTTAATTTCTTTCAAACAGTGTTATTTGCTTTTGCATGCTTAACACATCAGAATGAGAGTAGGCTTCGGCAGATATCGGCCTACAAATGTCTCCTGCCTCTTCTGCTTGTAATAGAGTTTTGCCATATATTTGTATAAACACATCCAGGATTATAGCACATACGTGCCCATTACTCAGTGCGTGTCGAGAAAGGTATCAAAAGGCAGTGAAGCTTAGAACCAGTAACAGCAATATGTATCCACCACTGTAGCAGAATAATTCACACTGTATGATAATCTCCCTGTGTATGTCTGCCATCAATGTTCTTCTCAAGTTTTTCTCACAGCTTTGCTTCATTAAAAAAAAAATCATATTATACTAAACAATGTGTGCAAAAGGAATCCTAAATAGTGTTTCCTCACAGAGTTGTTTTGTATAGACTGTTTCATTACACATCTCCATATTATGATGTAAAATAATATTCATTGGCCAGAAGAGGTCAGCAAATTCACAAATATTTGAAAAATAATATCAATTTGGACAGAAGTGCTATTTCCATATCTGAAATAACAGTTATATAGCAGTGGCCTCAGCTTACCACATAAACATGCCTGGAGGAAGAATGCATGTGCTGCAGATTGTACACATGAAGTGCAGCACACAGATTTCTATCAGCAATGGGATAATAAAGTCCATTATATGTTGCTCAGAATGAATGTAGAGCTTTGTGAATGTATGCCCCTTGTGTATTTCCTATTCCCATTGTACTGTATATGCAGAGGACACTGCAGTTAGAATTATCACAGCAATCTTTGTCTCCAGACCACTAAAAGGGCCGCAGTGTATTTGCCGATCATAGCCATCTTATTGCCAGCACCCAGCAGAATAACAGGACCTTGACTACAAAAAAAAATAAATCTTTTTTTTAAAGCAGCGGACAGTTTTTGAATTAATATCTAATTTTAGAAGGCAGCGCTACACAACAACGTGTGGGTCAACAGAATAATGTCCATCCAATGTTCAGGCTATTTGCATAGTTAACTTGGTATGATCTTCATACAATAATGCATATGATCCACCACCACACCCGATGTGAATGGACTTACCAGATCCAAGGACCCATATGTAGGTCAGGATACACCTTGGAACACTAGGCTGTTCCTCACCTCACTGGCAAAATCAGCAACAGTAGCAGTAGATCTCAACTAGAATGTGCTCTTCATATCTTAACCAGATACTCTTGCAATAATAGCCTTGAATTAATAGAACCTCACATTGTGTAAAACCGTACACTATTTATTATCTCTAAAACAGTTGTGCACTTACAAATTTAGTAGAATAACATCCGCGTAGAGTTTTAAAAATGGGCTCTTCCCGTATGGTGGGCACTGGCTGGCTCTGCTTGTGCTCCTCTAGGTGGTCAGCATGCTACGACCTCCAGGACACTGCTAGTACCACTCCACTCCATCTCCCTCATGCTACAAACTCTTACTTCCGCATCCAGACCCACCCAACATGTTTCATCATAAATGATTTATCAGGGGCTCTCAGTGTGAAACTAGCCTGAAAGTAAACCTGAGCAGGCCAAAATAAAAGTTAGATACATACCTAGGTAAAGGGAGCCTGTGGATAGCACAGAGGTTTTTCATCTCCCGTTCAACTCTACCATTGCTGTGCAGGAACCTCTGACAAAATCTGACAATATCTTGTCGGATATATTCTTGTGGCTGCACTTCCCACAGTGTACGAGCATGGCCGTGCCAGCACAGTAAGCACAAGCGTCATTGTGCTACCATGCAGGAGCATCCATATGCTCGAAGGCAGCAGTGCTTGTGCACGAAAGGGAGCAGGGACACAGACTAAAAGAGGGCCCTGGCCAGTGGCAGTGGAGTTGAGGAGGACATGGAAAGCCTCTGGATGGGCTTCCCTCTTCTTAGGTAAGTAACTTTTTCATTGTAGGTCAACTCAGGTTTGCTTTAACTAATGGGTGGATGATGCCATTACATAACAGTCAAGAAAACAACAGGTTCTGTTAGGCACTCCTAAACTTTCCCAGTCAAAGAAATGTTTAATCATCCATATTCAAAATGTCAAAATTGTAAGATCATGGATGACCCATTTGTTAAGATAATGGATAGAAACAGAAAATAATAACTCTGAAGACAGACAAGAGAAAAAAAAGGACAACAACCATTATTATCCACCATAAGACTATATGAGGAGAGAAATGCAGCCTCACACATTTCCGTGTGTGTACTGTGTATATGGTACACATATGCTTTACGTAAAATGTAGAATCACAATTATAAGACCTTTATTAGGAATAGTAAGACCTTAATTGGGAATACTGAGACCTTTATTAGGAATACTGCTTCAATGCTGATTATAGCCTTCCTTCCCACTTAAAAAGCTACAGTTCTTAGTGTCATGAATTCTACGAGACATGGAAGCATTCCCTTAGGTGTTCTGGTTGCTGTTGACATTAATGCATGGTGCAATTTCTGCTAATTTGTGAGCTCCAAATTCACGCTACAAATCTCCCACTCTGTCACATTCTTAACCATCACCAGCCTATTCTATTATTCTATTGACACTAAGCAGGTTTCATTTTATGGATTCTGTTAATGCTGTTGATGCCAAATTGTGACCCTATGACTCAGTGGAAAATTCAGACTATCAGACTAGATTTGTTTTTTCCTGTCTTGTCAACTGTTCTGTTTTGGTAATACTATGCCCACTGCAGCTTTACAGGTAGCTTGCTGTTCCTGTTTGGATCTCCCCACAGCAGCACTACCTTGGAGCAGAAGGAGCAGAGCCAGGACAGGGTCCTCCAGCACCCAAGGCTGAGACACCAAAGTGCTTCCCCCAGCCCTCCCACCCCAGTGTCACACACTGATTGCTATTAGACTAAAAGGCGCCCCAGGGCCCCCAACACCTTAATCTCTAGGTGTCTGGCTTGCAGTCACTGCCATGTATCCCCTTTTCTTATTTCTCTCTGCTTCAAACACAATAGAGGAATGATAGCTGAGTGAGTTGTGCGCCCCCTCCTACACTGCGCCTTGAGGCTCACCTCTGCCTCTGCCCGGCCCTGGCAGGGTGACTTCTTAGGTGTCAAATGTCCTGTTTATCTTAACATTTGTGTTGAGCACACATTACTTGTTTTTAAGAGGTATTATATTGCTGTTTGGAGCGTATTTTGCTGCATCTACGATTAGATCCATAATCTACAAATGAATGGCCCTTTCTCATCAGTGAGGTATTTCTGTCCACAGAAGTGCCACTCACTGGATAGTTTTCATGTCTCACACCATTCTGATTAAACTCTATAGACCTTTATGCATGAGAGGGCTAGTGCACACCAAAAATCGCTTCTTTAAGCGTTTTTTAAAAGCGATTCCTGGCACGTGTCTAGCGATTTTCTATTTATCATAGCGTTTTTTGGAGCATTTTTGTTTAGCAATTTTATACTTCTTCTACACCTTGATTTAGAAGAAATCAGCTTTAAAAAAAAACCACTAGGAAAATTGCTCTGTTACAGTGTTTATAGAACGATTTTCCTCTTTTCCTATGCTTAATATTTAGGAGTAATGTCCTCACATCCATCCCATTACATTACGTTAGCCAATCGCTTTTCAAAGAGCTAACGATTTTAAAAGCACTCAGAAGAACTTTTGGTGTGCACCAGCCCAGAATCTGAGGAGACTAGCAGTTTTACAAATACTCAAACCAGCACCAGCTGACATCAACAATCAAGATGAGATTAAAATCACAGAGATTGCTAATAGAGTATTGCATGATCAAATAAGTGCACATATGTTTGACTTCATCTGCTCTTTGGAAACATAATATCAGTGATATGCTCTTAGGAGTTAGACAGCCTTCACTTTTAGGAGATTTTCATTACATTAGATTTTTTTTTGTCAATCTAAAATGGAAACTGTTTAAAGGACAACTGAAGCGAGAGGGGTATGGAGGCTGCCATATTTATTTCCTTTTAAAGGGAAGGTTCAGGGAGTGGGTAAAAAGAATAAAAATCCATATCCACTTACCTGGGGCTTCCTCCAGCCCATGGCAGGCAGGAGGTGCCCTCGCCGCTGCTCCGGAGGCTCCCGGTCGTCTCCGGTGGCCGACCCGACCTGGCCAGGCCCAGCTGCCACGTCAGGCTCTTCTGCGCTCCAATCTGTGCCTCACGGGGGCGCGCTGACGTCATCGGACGTCCTCCGAGCTGTACTGCGCAGGCGCAGTAGTTCTGCGCCTGCGCAGTACAGCCCGGAGGACGTCCAATGATGTCAGCGCGCCCGCATGGAACGCAGAAGAGCCCGTCGTTAGAGCGCAGAAGAGCCCGACCTGGCAGCCGGCCTGGCCAGGTCAGATCAGCCACCGGAGACCACCGGGAGCCTGCGGAGCGGCGGCGAGGGCACCTCCTGCCTGCCACGGGCTGGAGGAAGCCCCAGGTAAGTGGATATAGATTTTTATTTTTTTTACCCACTCCCTGAACCTTCCCTTTAAGCAATACCATTTACCTGGCTGTCCTGCTGATCCTGTTGCTTCTAATACTTTCAGCCATAGACCCTACGCATATGTAGATCAGGTGTTTTTGACATTATTTCAGACTTGACAAGATTAGTTGAATGCTTGTTTCTAGTGTGATTCAGTTACAACTGCAGCCAAATAGCTCAGTAGGGCTGACAAGCAACTGGTATTGTTTAAAAGGAAATAAATATGACATCCTCCATATTTCTCTCACTTCATTCCTTTAAAATGCACAGTGTCATGGCAGCTTTATGCTAGTCATGCATTTTATCCACTTATTGACAACTGGACGTTTATAAACGTCCAGTCAGTGTTTTTGTGGAGAGTGCACCATCAGTTTTTTTACTAAATGAGGCATATATGGTATCATTTTTAACCGAAATGAGTTATATAATACATTTTGGTGTGTCTTAAAGCTTGGACACACATCACCTAAAAAATAGGTATGGGCAAACTCAATCCAACATAAAAAAAAAGTCATTTTCTAAATTATGATCAAATTTGGAAAAGTTTTAGCAAAACTACAAGAGACATATGTAGTAACATTTTAACCATGATAAGTAGTAGAATAGAGTTGAGAAAGTTGTATGGTTGAGGCCCATGTCTTGTGTATTCTTTTTAGTCGCAAACTGAATCAAAACCAATTACATTTTTGCATATACTGTACCAAAATAAAAGACTTGTAAAATGAAAACAAAGTGACAGAATATGAAAGAAACAACATATATTGTTACCTTAGAAACATGGCTTGTTAAATATGTATGCCATGAGGGTGTAGTACTATTATTTTTGCAAATAACGTCTTATAATCATCAATAGTGTACAATGAGAAAATAAAAACAAAAAACAGAAAAAATACACCTTTATTTTCAAATACAATATTGTCACCACACATTGTGCTAGGAACATAATCTAAATGTTGTTATAACCAGAATGAATAAGAAAATAAAATTAGTGGGTTTAACTTATAGTTAGCACTGTTTATTGTAAAGCTATAATGGGTGTAAATGGAGAAATAGTGTGTTTTTCAGTTTTTTTTCTCTACTTTTCCCTTTAAAATGCATTAAAAATAAGGTAATTACGAAACAAAATTATTACACACTAAAAGCCTAATTTGTTCTGAAAAAAACCCCCAATATATAGATCATTTAGGTGTGATTAGTAGTAATAAATGTATTGGCGAATGAATGGGAGCAGTGCTGATATGTGAAAATTCATTAGGTCCTGAAGTGGTCAAGATTTTTGGTGTATTAGGCAGCCTAAGGGGGGAGAGCATGAACAGAGTTTATCGCGTTCAGCAAATTTACCGCTGAGGGGAAGAAGCTGTTTTTGTGTCTCGTGGTCTTTGTAGCGATGAACCGATACCTCCGCCCCACGGGGAGCTGACTGAAAAACTGGTGGCCAGGGTGGGAGGGATCATTTGCAATCTTCAGTGCTCTGGAGCGTAGTCTGGCCTTATAGAGGGAGTCCAGGGCAGGAAGTTGGTTTCCGATGATCCTTTCCGCTGACCTGATGACCCTCTGTAGTTTGCATCTGTTGCTATCGGTGAAGCCAGCATACCAGACAAGGATGGAGGAGCAGAGGACAGATTCAATGGTTGCGGTATAGAAGTTCCTCAGGAGTTTTTGGGACATGCCGAACTTCCTCAGTTGGCGGAGGAAGTAGGAAGTAGAGCCTCTGCTGGGATTTCCTCTGGGTGGAGACAGTGTTTGCCTTCCACTTCAGGTTATTGGAGATGGTGGTGCCCAGAAGGCGTACACAGGGCACTCTTTCCACCACCATCCCTCCAGTGTGCAGTGGAGGTGGGGTGGAGGCGTGCTTCCTAAAGTCAATGATAACCTCAACGGTTTTTGCATTGTTGAGGCCCAGCTTGTTCTCCCTGCACCAGTGGCAAATCCTGTCCACCTGCCGGCGGTATTCCTGCTCGTCGTTGGAGATCAGGCCGACTATGGTGGTGTCATCAGCAAATTTTATTACCTTGACAGAATTTGCAGAGGATCTGCAATTGTTTGTGTACAGGGAGAACAGGAATGATGACAAGATGCAGCCTTGAGGGGACCCTGTGTTGGTGGTCTTTGGTTGCGAGGAGGTGGAGCCCAGCTTGACAACCTGAGATCTGTTTGTAAGAAAGTCTTTGATCCACAGTTGAAGAGTGGGGTGGACCCCGAGCTCAGCCAGATTGTCTTGTATTATATGGGGGCTAATGGTGTTAAACGCCGAGCTGAAGTCGAGGAGGAGGACCCTGGCGTATGAGTTTGGTTTGTCAAGGTGATTGTTGACAAGTTCCAGACAGATGTTAATGGCATCGTCGGTTGACCTATTTGCCTTATAAGCAAATTGATAAGGGTCTAGCTGGGCTTCAGTTTTGTGTTTAAGGAGGGGCAGGACTGCTTTCTCAAAAGTTTTCATTATGACCGATGTGAGTGCGACAGGCCTGAAGTTGTTAAGGTTTGAGGCACCCTGTTTTTTGGGGACAGGAATGATGGTGGACCTCTTGAAGCATGTTTGTACTTTGCCACTCTGAAGAGACTTGTTGAGGATGGAGGAAAGGATGGGAGCAACCTGCTGTGCGCAAGCTTTCAGGCAGGATGGCGACACCCCATCCGGGCCTGAGGCTTTTCTGGCATTTAGTTTAGATAGGTGGCATGCCACATCTGTCTCACTTACAGCCAGGGGGGTCGAGTTTTGACATGGTGGTGCTGAGACATGGGGTGGAGTGAAGGGGACCTGTAGTTTTGGAAGCACCGCCGGAGCCTCCTGCTCCTCGAACCTGCAGTAGAAGCCGCTGAGTTTTTCCGCCAGTTCGGCGCTGGGGGCTGCATTTTGGGAGGGAGCTTGTAGTTGGTGGCTGCTTTGAGCCCCCGCCAAATGGCCTGTGCGTTGTTTGAGGAGAGGTCCTGCTCCAGCTTGTCTGCGTAGCCTTTTTTTGCGATTCTCAATTCCTTGTCTAGGATTTTCCTTGCCTTCCTGTATTCCTCATGGTTCCCAGACTTGTGTGCATCTTCCTTGCTTCTGCGCAGTTGCCGGAGTTTCTTGGAGAACCAAGGTTTGTCGTTCGGATTTGTCGTTCGTTCTGGTATACAGGAGTCCTCGCAGAAACTGATGTACGAGCTCACGTTGTCAGCCCACTCATCTAGGTTTGGAGTTTCCAGAGCCTTCCAGTCCGTGCAGTCAAAGCAGGCTTGAAGTTGCAGCTTGGCCTCGTTTGACCACACCTTGGTTGTTTTAAGGACTGGTTTAGCAGTTTCTAGGTGCTTCCTGTAGGTAGGTATCAGGTGGATGAGACAGTGATCGGATGAGCCTAGAGCTCATATCAATCATTTAATTTGCTTTACTACCTTGCGTCACTACACAATCACTTGGACTTTTGTAGAATTATTATACTCTGATACTATGAAGTATGATAGTATGATAGAATACCAATTAAAATGCTTCCCCTGCCACCTTTATACTAATAGATGCAGTACATTGCAGGCTGTACATATTGCAGCGCCACCGAGTGAGTAATGGCAACAGGAGTTGCCAACAGTAACAATATCGGTAATATAGAAAGTAGGTAGGCTTCTAACCTCCTCATATGTCAGTGGTGCCTGGCAATCCATCCACAGGACATTAAATTAGGAACAGTACAGAAGCCTGCAGCACACCATGATGAGATAAAATCCAAAATCTTTTATTGGTACGTCCATAAGACAAATAAGGCAGTTTACGTGTTTCAGACACACACGTTTTTAGTCATAGCGGTTGTAGTGATATAACATAACCAATAGTTTACCACTGCTTAAGCCAAACACTAACTTATGGCTCTACTAGCTAACACTAATACCTCAGCCCCCAAACTATTGCAATGTCTGTACGCTACAATAGTCTGAGAGCTAGCCAACCATCTTCAAATAGATGATTCTATTTGAAGATGATTCTATGATTCTAACTCACCACCTGGGTGCCCGAATACCAATAACTTATACTGGCGTCTATTAGATGCTTTCCGAACCCAGCACCCAAAGAACCTAATCCACTCTTGCTCCGCTGTAAACTCCCCCTCCCTCCCCATGGAGCACCTATGTCTGGGCCTAATATATAATGTACTGAAAACAAAAAAAATGTATGCTCTATGGCCATGTTTACCCACACATATTCTATACTCTTTAACCTTCCCTACACTACTTAGAGTCCTCCACACCTCACCGCTGCTTCTTCCACCTTTTTTTAAACAAAACAAGGCTTTATTGAATGCATATAAAATACAAGTTTGTACAACAAGTAACGAAAAAGGGTGTAAATGTACACAGCGATATACTGAGCATTACGATTGAATACAGTGGTAGAGGTGATTGCAAATATTTCAGTGTATTTGGGTTAAAGGATAAACATATAATAGGAGAAAAAACAGTAGTTTATACTGCATAGTACCACTGATACAGACATATGTAATAAAGTGCAGTCTGAGGGATGGGGCATGTCCACGCAGGGAGTAATGCGGTCGATAGAAGTCTTGTAGGGCCTGCTTAAATTTACAGGTGATACCTTTTTTTGCAACTTGGGGGGCCTAGAAAGGCACGGGTACTTGAGGAGACGGGCTCTTGTACGTCAGTTTTTCCATTTGTCCCAAATACGGTGGAATTTAGTAACGGTACCTCTGTGAGCGTATATGAGTTTTTTATATGGTAGGGAGCTATCAACTCTTTTTTATCCAGTTGGCGACTAGAGGGGGCGCGGGTGCTAGCCATCTACACGCCACCTCCTGTCTAGCCATGAACAAAGTTTCAGACATGAGGGTCTTTAAAGAAGAATCCAGGCCCTCATCTTGTATGACTCCCAGTAAGCATAGTATTGGATCCCGTGGGACAGGGCATCCCATCTTATCATGCAGAAATTTGGTGACTTGGGCCCAGTAACTTGACAGGTAAGGGCATTCCCATAGTAGGTGTAGAAAGGAAGGGGAGACAGACTGGCATTTGGGGCAAATGTCTGGCGATGAGGAGTTAAATTTATGTATTCTGGCCGGGGTAAGGTAGGATTGGTGCAAAATATACAGCTGAGTGACACGGTCACGCACACAAGGCGAGGATTTTTTAACTGCTAGCAGTGCGTCATCCCAGTCATCGTCCTCTATATCCATGCCAGCTGCCTCCCACCTCTGTCTGGAAGGCAACGTGCGCTCCACAGCTTTGTTACCAATCAGTTCCTTATAGATAGTGCCAATAAGATGCGGGCTAGGACCATTGGAGATGATATCCATTATGGGCAGAGCAAAAGTCTTGATAGAGGAGGTTCAGAATTGACACGTGAAGGCATGCTGTAACTGCATGTGTCTGAAGTACTGTCTGCGGGGAACTTTAAATTTACCTATCAATGCCTGGAAGGAGCTCAATTGACCTTTCGTCAAGAGTTGGCCCAAGAACACAATTCCTAAGCCAATCCAGAACTTAGGATCGGGTACCTTGAGGAATTCTGGTAAGGAAGAGTTGTTCCATAGGGGAGTGTGGTAGTTATACCCGTCTAGATTGTATTCCCTGCAAACACATTTCCACACCCCAACAGCTTGGCTCAGTATAGTGTTGCCACGCCTCTCGCCGGATAGTGAAGCTGCAAGAGTGTCCAGTACAAGGCTTTCTTTGTGTGGGTCAAGGTTGTAGCCTAGGGTCTCAGCATTGATAGTATGTGGAACAACAAACCATGCTGCCATATGCTGTAATTGGGATGCTAGGTAGTATTTATGAAATGACGGGAGAGCTATGCCACCCAGGTCACTTGAATTTTGCAATATCGAGTAGCGTAGCTTGGATCTGCCGTTGTTCCAGATAAATGCAAGCAGCACTGCCCTGAGCCGTTTGAAGAAGCTCTGTGGGATGTATATTGGTGTGTGGTGTAGCATATACAGGATTTTCGGAAGTAGAACCATCTTTATTAAGTTTGTGCGTCCAATCACAGAGAGGGGGAGTTTAGGCCAGGACTTGCATCTAGTCTGCACAAGAGGGATCAGCCCATATATTTCATTAGCCAGATAGTGTTTTGGGTCTCTATTTATTTGAACGCCTAAGTATTTAAAGGTTTGTACTAGCTGCAGGGGGGTAGCGTATGAGGTTGAGGAGGTGTCTTGGGAGTCTAGTGCTAGTATCACGGATTTAGATTTGTTGACATGTAGGCCGGAGTAATAACTGGATTCATCTATAATATCTAGTGCACAGGAGAGAGAGGGGCCTCCATCTGCTAGGTACAAAACAGTGTCATCTGCGTACATACTGATTTTATCTTCTGTGTTCTGAGTTTTAAATCCCGTTACGCCAGGGTGTGCTCTAATTCTGTGTGCCAGTGGCTCTGCCACCAGGGCATATAGTAGAGGGGACAGGGGGCAGCCTTGCCTTGTTCCTCGTTCAAGTGGGAATGCCTCTGAAATCCATGAATTGGTACACACGCGAGCAGTTGGATTGGTGTATAGGATTGTGACCCACTTACAGAAGTTGTCCCCAAAGCCAAACCTGGCAAGGACCGCTAGTAGAAATGGCCATTCCACCGAGTCAAAGGCTTTGGCCATATCTAAGGAGGCAATAATTCTCTGACCCGAATTTATATGTTTGCATTGTATGTTAGAGAACAGTCGTCTAATGTTTATGGCGGTGTTTTTTCCTGGCATAAAACCAGTCTGGTCAGGGTGTACTAGGGAGGAAATGACAGAGTTGAGTCTTATTGCTAAGATTTTAGCTAATATTTTAACGTCTGCGGTCAGGAGGGAAATTGGACGGTATGAATCGCATTGGAGAGGGTCCTTGCCAGGCTTGGGAAGCACTATTATTAGGGCCTCACGCATTGATTGTGGAAGTTGTTGGAGTTCAAATGCTTGTTGGTAAACCTCTAGCAGGGAAGGCGCTAGCTCATCAGTGTATTTCTTGTATATTTCTGTGGGGAGGCCATCTAAGCCAGGAGCTTTTTTATTAGGAAAGCTTGCTATGGCACAGTCTATTTCTTCAAGGGAAATAGGCTCTTCTAGTTGCAAACGTTGGGAGTCTGACAGGCGAGGAAGATTTAGTTCAGATAGATATATCTCTGAGTCTGTTTGCGTGGCATTTGTTTTACTCGTGTATAGGTGGGAGTAATAGGCGTGGAACACTGCATTAATTTCTTGGGGCTTGGTGACTACCTGTCTTTGTAGATTTAGTATTTTCGCTATAACAGGAGGGGTAGTGTACGGTTTAGCCAGGTGTGCTAACAGGGTGCCTGCTTTTTCACCTTGCTCGTATTGAATTTGTTTATTAAAAAATAGCTTGCTAAGGGTTACCTCCTCAAGAAGCTCGCGGTGTTCAGATTGTGTTTTCCTCAAGATGTGCTCTGTTGTTGTATTTGGATTGGCCAGGTAGTGTGTCTCCGCTACTTGAATTTGATCTGCAAGTGTTTTAACCCTGTCCCTGGTATCACCCTTATGTTTGGCGACTGCTTGTATCAGAGCCCCACGGAGATAAGCTTTAAAAGTATCCCAGATTAGTATCCTGTTCTCCTCCTCTCTGTGATTGAAGAAATATTCCTCGATCTGTCTAGGAAGCAAGTCATCAGTTTTCATGAGTTCGAGCCAAAAAGGGTTAAACTTCCAAAATCTAAAAGGGGGACAAGAACCCCAGCGTATAGTGAGTAGTAGCGGGGAGTGGTCAGATATAAGCCTTGGGAGAATTTTAATGTCCTCTATCCAGGTAAGGAGTAGGGGGGATATGAAAATATAATCTATGCGTGACAATGTATTGTGTGTGCTAGAGGTACAGGTAAATGCCGGTGTGTTAGAGTGTACATGCCTCCACGTGTCAACCAACTGTACATCAGCCATAAAGTTGGAGAATGTAGTGGGCTTATTGAGTTGCGGAGGGTGCCTATCAAGGGATGGGTTGCATACGTTGTTAAAGTCACCTAGCCAAACTGATGGAATGCCTGGAAAACGAAGCATAAAGTTAACCCCTTCTTTTAGTGGGACAGAGGAATATGGGGGTGGTATGTAGAACGCAAGTATTAGAAGGGGGAAACCCGCAATCTCACAATGGGTGAATATATATTTCCCCATGGGATCTGCAATAACTAAAAGTGGGATGAATTGTAGTGTCTTATTAACAAGAAGGGAGACACCCCGTGAATATTGGGAGTATGGAGCATGGTACATCCAGCCCACCCAGTTTCTGCGGAGAGCCAGTAGTTTGTTACCTGTCAAGTGTGTTTCTGTTAGGACTATGATATCTGGCCTGTATCCCTTTAGGAAGTTTAGTACTGTGGAGCGTTTTACCTTATCATTTAAGCCCCTAACATTCCAACAAAGAAGCTTAAGTGTAGCCGCCATTGACATACATATATAATAAAGTGTGAAGTGGTACATTTACCTTGGCCCCTCCCTCCATAAGCACATATAGTAAACTTTGTGTAAGATCTGCATCAGTAAAGCCTTTAACACAAAACACATAATACCCAAAACCCAACCCGCCCGGCTCAGCTGCAAACGTGCGCAGAGCTTTGACCCCGAACAAAACCAAAAACATTGCGGTAAACAGGCGTTTGCACAAATGCACAGTTTACGCCTGTGTGGGGAAACAAGAGGCGCACTAGAGAATCCACCAATGAGAGGTACTACTAGTGCAGCTTCTATACATGTGAGGGGAGCTAGAAAACTTTAAATACACACTCAGACAATCTTATATAGGGGAGTACCACTCAAAAGGATTATATATGTCATAGAACCGATGTCCCGCTTCTGCGCAGCCCGAGGCGGACAGGCACACCCGGAACCAGGTAGTGTTTGGAATGTAGGTTGCAGAGAGCATGCCTGTCTACCCCGGGGGCGCCAGCAAGAGGCCCGCGCCGCCATGGGTTTTCAGTACCTGCAAAGGAAATACATATTAAGCAGTATATTTTCACGCACATGAAGCATACAATAAAGATATTGTGACCATCGTTTAGTTATAAACCTTAAAGCTGAACGTAACAATGTATAGGTAGGGACGTCTGCAGGGGGTGTGCATAGCAGCACTGTTCCATAGGAGCAAAGAAAGAGCAACAGTTCCATATTGCAGGAGCAAGTGGATGACTTATTTGTGTTGTGAGAGTCCACTCGGTTGTGAAGGATGGATGAAAGACTGTTCAGTCTCAAAGCAGATTATGATTTAGGCGTTTATGAGGACGGGGAAAGGGTATGGCGGGTGACTTCCAGCCCAGCTCAGGCTCACACCATGGCGGTTGTGCAAAACAGAAAGTTACTACAGTGGGAAGACGTAGTATAGTGGTGAGTAATAGAACGTGGATAGGGGGGCGGCTGCATGGGCCTAAAGTCATATATCCAGTACATAACCATAATTCTGGGGACCAGACAAGGGGGTAAGGGGGCACAGTACCTGTGAAGTGGTATACAGCAGGGTGGGTGGATCGCTAGGCATCCTCACGGCGAGGAGAGTTGGGCCTGCTAGAGGAAGAAGGGTTTTCATCCAGCCATTTAGAGGCTTCTGCAGGGCTGCTGAAGAAATGTGTGCGGCCGTTGGAGATAATGCGGAGCTTCGCCGGGTAAAGCATGGCGTATTTAATTGCTGCGTCACGAAGGCGTTTTTTGACTCCGATGAAGTTTGCCCTCTGCTTCTGTACTTCGAGCGAGTAGTCAGGATAAAAGGAAAGGCGCGTGTTCTGGAAGGTGACATCTCCTTTGGCACGGGCGGCTTGCAGTAGTGCATCTCTGTCGCGGTAGTTTAGGAACTTCAGAATAAAGGTGCGAGGTGTAGACCCCGGGGGAGGTACTTTAGCTGAGATGCGGTGTGCACGCTCCACCACGAAAACGTTGGAGAAAGTTTCGCGCCCAAATATGTCCGTGAGTAGGCCCTCAATAAATTCCACTGGCCGGTCACCTTCCACTTTTTCAGGGAGTCCTACGATGCGGATGTTTGAAAGGCGGTTGCGGTTTTCAAGGTCATCTTGGCGCTCTTTTATGACTTTTATGTCCGCTCGTGAGGTAGCGAGGTCCGGCTGCAGAGGCCTGATGTCGTCTTCCAACGTGCTTATACGCGTCTCCGCTGCGGTGACTCTGGCTCTAAGATTGTGCATATCTTGGCGGAGAAGGGAAACATCAGTTTTAACCTCCTCAAGCTTAGAGGTGATGAGAGTTAGGCTGCCCTGGCAGCATGTAATAGCTTCCATGATTTGAGCCAGTGTGGGTGCCGGTACCTCCTCCTCCTGTATCTCAGCACCATCTTGGGCCTTGGCGTCCATGCGGAATTTTTGTAGCTTTGAGACTGCCTCCGACTGCCTTCTGGTCATAATGTGGGTATGTAGTTTCCCGAGGGGGCCTCCAGCCAGGAGTATTGTCCTTGGGTAGTTGCGGGTAGTATAAAAGTGTTTTTTATCGGATAATCACCGTGTCTGAGTGGGAGCTCCTTCAACACACGTCCTCACTCCATGCGCCTCCGGCCACGCCCCCTGTAGCTTCTTCCACCTTAACCACTTCCCGACCGCCGTATATACAATTGGCGGCCGGGAAGTGCACCCCGCAAGGACCGCCGTATAGACAAATGGCGGCGGTCCTTGTAGGGGCATGGGCGGAGTGATCGCGTCATCCGTGACGTGATCCTCCGCCTCCGCCTGGCGCCGCTCACCCGCCGCAACATCCCGCCGGCCATACGGAAGCGCCGGCGGGATGTTTACCCGACGATCGCCGCATACAAAGTGTATAATACACTTTGTAATGTTTACAAAGTGTATTATACAGGCTGCCTCCTGCCCTGGTGGTCCCAGTGTCCGAGGGACCACCAGGGCAGGCTGCAGCCACCCTAGTCTGCACCAAGCACACTGATTCCCCCCCCCCCTGCCCCAGATCGCCCACAGCACCCATCAGACCCCCCCTGCCCACCCCCTAGACCCTTGTTTGCACCCAATCACCCCTCTAATCACCCATCAATCACTCCCTGTCACTATCTGTCAACGCTATTTTTTTTTTAACCCCCCCCCCCTGCCCCCTGCTCCCTCCTGATCACCCCCCCACCCCTCAGATTCTCCCCAGACCCCCCCAGACCCCCCCCCCATGTACTGTATGCATCTATCCCCCCTGATCACCTGTCAATCACCTGTCAATCCCCTGTCAATCACCTGTCAATCACCCGTCAATCACCCCCTGTCACTGCCACCCATCAGTCAGCCCCTAACCTGCCCCTTGCGGGCAATCTGATCACCCCCCCACACCAATAGATCGCCCGCAGATCCGACATCAGATCACCTCCCAAATCCATTGTTTACATCTATTCTCTCCTCTAAACACCCACTAATTACCCATCAATCACCCATCAATCACCCCCTATCACCACCTGTCACTTTTACCTATCAGATCAGACCCTAATCTGCCCCTTGCGGGCACCCAATCACCCGCCCACACGCTCAGATTGCCCTCTGACCCCCCTTATCAATTCGCCAGTGCATTAATTACATCTGTCCTTCCCTGTAATAACCCACTGATCACCTGTCAATCACCTGCCAATCACCTGTCACCCATCAATCACCCCCTGTCACTGCCACCCAACAATCAGCCCCTAACCTGCCCCTTGCGGGCAATCTGATCACCAACCCACACCAATAGATCGCCCGCAGATCCGACATCAGATCACCACCCAAGCGCAGCGTTTACATCTATTCTCTCCTCTAAACACCCACTTATTACCCATCAATCACCCATCAATCACCCCCTATCACCACCTGTCACTGTTACCCATCAGATCAGACCCTAATCTGCCCCTTTGCGGGCACCCAATCACCCACCTACACGCTCAGATTGCCCTCAGACCCCCCCTTATCAATTCGCCAGTGCATTATTTACATCTGTCCTTCCCTGTAATAACCCACTGATCACCTGTCAATCACCTGTCAATCACCCATCAATCACCCCCTGTCACTGCCACCCATCAATCAGCCCCTAACCTGCCCCTTGCGGGCAATCTGATCACCCACACCAATAGATCGCCCGCAGATCCGACATCAGATCACCACCCAAGCGCAGTGTTTCCATCTCTTCTCTCCTCTAAACACCCACTAATTACCCATCAATCACCCATCAATCACCCCCTATCACCACCTGTCACTGTTACCCATCAGATCAGACCCTAATCTGCCCCTTGCGGGCACCCAATCACCCGCCTACACGCTCAGATTGCCCTCAGACCCCCCCTTATCAATTCGCCAGTGCAATATTTACATCTGTTCTCCCCTGTAATAACCCACTGATTACCTGTCAATCACCTATCAATCACCCATCAATCACCCCCTGTCACTGCCACCCATCAATCAGCCCCTGTCACTGCCACCCATCAATCACCCGCTGTCACTGCCACCCATCAATCAGCCCCTAACCTGCCCCTTGCGGGCAATCTGATCACCCACCCACCCCAATAGATCGCCCGCAGATCCGACATCCGATCACCTCCCAAGTGCAGTGTTTACATCTGTTCTCTACCCTAAACACCCACTAATTACCCATCAATCACCCCCTGTCACTGCTACCTATCAGATTAGACCCCTATCTGCCCCTAGGGCACTCAATCACCCGCCCACACCCTCAGAATGCCCTCAGACCCCAGCCCTGATCACCTCGCCAGTGCATTGCTTGCATCTATTCCCCCCTCTAATCACACCTTGAGACACCCATCAATCACCTCCTGTCACCCCCTAGCACACCTACCCATCAGATCAGGCCCTAATTTGCCCCGTGTGGGCTCCTGATCACTCGGCCAAACCCTCAGATCCCCCTCAGACCCCCTTCCGATCACCTCCCCAGTGCATTGATTGCATCTATTTTCCCCTCTAACCACCCCCTGAGACACCCATCAATCACCTCCTGTCACCCCCCTAGCACTCCTATCCATCAGATCAGGCCCAATACAACCTGTCATCTAAAAGGCCACCCTGCTTATGACCGGTTCCACAAAATTCGCCCCCTCATAGACCACCTGTCATCAAAATTTGCAGATGCTTATACCCCTGAACAGTCATTTTGAGACATTTGGTTTCCAGACTACTCACGGTTTTGGGCCCGTAAAATGCCAGGGCGGTATAGGAACCCCACAAGTGACCCCATTTTAGAAAAAAAGACACCCCAAGGTATTCTGTTAGGTGTATGACGAGTTCATAGAAGATTTTATTTTTTGTCAAAAGTTAGCGGAAATTGATTTTTATTGTTTTTTTTTCACAAAGTGTCATTTTTCACTAACTTGTGACAAAAAATAAAATCTTCTATGAACTCTCCATACACCTAATGGAATACCTTGGGGTGTCTTCTTTCTAAAATGGGGTCACTTGTGGGGTTCCTATACTGCCCTGGCATTTTAGGGGCCCTAAACCGCGAGGAGTAGTCTAGAAAACAAATGCCTCAAAATGACCTGTGAATAGGACGTTGGGCCCCTTAGCGCACCTAGGCTGCAAAAAAGTGTCACACATGTGGTACCGCCGTACTCAGGAGAAGTAGTATAATGTGTTTTGGAGTGTATTTTTACACATACCCATGCTGGGTGGGAGAAATTTCTATGTAAATGGACAATTGTGTGTAAAAAAATCAAACAATTGTCATTTACAGAGATATTTCTCCCACTTAGCATGGGTATGTGTAAAAATACACCCCAAAACGCATTATACTACTTCTCCTGAGTACGGCGGTACCACATGTGTGGCACTTTTTTACACCCTAAGTACGCTAAGGGGCCCAAAGTCCAATGAGTACCTTTAGGATTTCACAGGTTATTTTGCGACATTTGGTTTCAAGACTACTCCTCACGGTTTAGGGCCCCTAAAATGCCAGGGCAGTATAGGAACCCCACAAATGACCCCATTCTAGAAAGAAGACACCCAAAGGTATTCCGTACGGAGTATGGTGAGTTCATAGAAGATTTTATTTTGTGTCACAAGTTAGCGGAAAATGACACTTTGTGAAAAAAAACAATTAAAATCAATTTCCGCTAACTTGTGACAAAAAAATAAAAACTTCTATGAACTCACCATACTCCTAACGGAATACCTTGGGGTGTCTTCTTTCTAAAATGGGGTCATTAGTGGGGTTCCTATACTGCCCTGGAATTTTAGGGGCCCTAAACCGTGAGGAGTAGTCTTGAAACAAAAATGACCTGTGAAATCCTAAAGGTACTCATTGGACTTTGGGCCCCTTAGTGCAGTTAGGGTGCAAAAAAGTGCCACACATGTGGTATCGCCGTACTCAGGAGAAGTAGTATAATGTGTTTTGGGGTGTATTTTTACACATACCCATGCTGGGTGGGAGAAATACCTCTGTAAATGACAATCTTTTGATTTTTTTACACACAATTGTCCATTTGGTCTGAATGGAAAAAAAGTGGCCGGTCCTTAAGGGTTAGAAAGCCCTAGGTCCTCAAGTGGTTAATCCACAATCTTTGCCCACCCATCTATCTTACAGTCTCCAGTGCTTCCAGTATCTTTTGGTCAGGTTCACAGTGGGGCATTGTGACGCAGTGTAATGGCTGCATTGTAACCTGGTACATTGCATTACAATACAAAAGCAATATGACATTAACAGTGCGGCCATTGCAGTAGGTTTGTTTGGAATGCAGTACCCCAACACACTGCATTATCAGTGCAGTGAAGAATACTTTTCATTGACTGTATGCTTCACTGCATGCATCACAACGCACGATTAACGCAAGGCTTTCCTGATCCAGTGCATTCCTGCTGTCTCAGGAAGCGCAACGCAACTCCCACTGTGAACCTAGCCTTTCCCATTCACTACCCTGTGCTCTGTCCAACAGGCTTGTTAATTAATATAAATGAATTAAAATGAGAGTCAGAAGCTGAAAGCTTACAATTACTTTTTATTAACACATAACTTTACATAAAACCTACTGTATAATGCAAATGATCATTATTATTTAAAAAAAAAAGTTTGATGTATAAATATGTGTGTCAGTTAAATTATATAGCAATAAGGTAACATTTGTATATCACTAAGGTAACACTGGCAGAAAACAACTGAAGCATAATAATGGTCAATAAAACAATGCAAGCTACGTAACAATTCATTAATTTACTAATTTGTCTTAGGCACTGTTCAGATATTTACACGTCCATTTCCAAATTATATCGTTACCCAAATATTCTGTTTGTTGAATACATAATTGAAAATAAAAAAAATCAAAGTTCAGACAATTAAGTCAAATTACAGAATAAAACCAAAAGGGAATCTGAGCACCATTATTCTGCTGTCATCAGGTGAATAAACACAATTATAATTGCTTGCAATGTGTGCATGTGCAAACATATCCAAAGTAACCATTTGAGCAGTTAATTAGCAGCACAAATGATTGTTGAGCAATTGGAAGTATTCCATTGCTCTGCATACTGCATTATGAGCATAATTAAAATGTATTTAGACTTTCAAGTAATACTACTAATTGTATAATTCCTTGAGTGTATTGCTCCTGAGAAGCAAACATGGCAGATATTCATTTAACATGTGCCTCGCTTTGCTAGAAAGGCCATAGCAAGTGAATGGAAATGTTGAAGAATAAAGGAGTTGAATTAAAGTAAATGTGAACGGTGTTACAAAAAAGGCAGATACTTACCTATGGACAGAGTTACAGATTGCCCAGTATCTCCTAGGAGTGTGTAAGGGGCTGAAAGCCTCCTTAACTACTTGAGGACCGTAGGCTTACAACCCCCTAGTGACCAGGCTATTTTTTACAATTTAGGCCACTGCAGCTTTAAGGCCTCGCTGCTGGGCCGTACAACTCAGCACACAAGTGATTCCCCCCTTTTCTGCCCACCAACAGAGCTTTCTGTTGGTGGGCTCTTATCCCTGCTGGGGTGTTTGTTTATTTTTTGTATATTTATTTATGTTTTTTTTTTTAAATAAATATACCTATTTTTATTATAATTTTTTTATCTCTCCCTCCCCCACAAGCCAATCAGCGCGATCGGCTGTCATAGGCATCAGCCTATGAGAGCCGATCGCTCCTGTGTCTCCCAGGGGGGCAGCTGAGTGACACAGCTGTCCCCAGTACAGTGCTGCCGTAGATCGCAGCACTGCACAGTGTAAATAGACAATGGTCTTGTCGTTTAACCATCTCCTAGTGGCGATCGCATCTGCACGCACGATTTCCTGCGAAACCCCGCCCCAGGACTTTACGCCAATTAGTTAAAGTGGAATAAAACTCTGACATAGCATTCAATAAAAATGTGTTTTCCTACTTTTTATTACCCATTCAGTTATCATATTTGCTTTTGTTTACAAGTAATATTGTCCATCTACAAATTCCCAAAGTACAGTTTATGTGCTCTGAAAGCTGCCATTGCATTTTATTGCAAAGCTGTGCTGTATTTATATATTAAAATCTATCTATTGATCACTTCTCAAATTCACACATACAAAGTGTTTCAACACTTTGCTAATACTTGCTAAATGTATCTGACAAAGGAATGTAAACAAAATATAATGTTATTACATCTTCAGATCCGGCCTGAAGCTGCCCACTGAAGCAAGGAGTTTTCCCACTGAAGAACAAACTGCTGTGTTTAACTGTTTGAATGCTGTTCTGCTGAACATTTAGTTTGTGGTAGTAGGTTAAAGGCTGTAAACAATCTTTTATAGCGCAAAGAAGAAATGCTGAGTTTCATACCACTTTAAGGTGCACTGGATATATTTAAATTAAAGGAAAATTCCATTTTTGTTTAGAAAAACTCAACGCTTTCATTTTGGCTTATTATATATTGCAAAGATTAAGGTCACACATTTTTAAAGCGGACCCAAACCAAACATTTTTTTAATTCAAAATTACAGTATTTAGTTGCACCACTTTGACACATACAAAGATAAATAAACACTTCTTCAAGCCTATGAGCATTTCATTGCATGCTTTTCACCCTTCTCTTTTCATAACTAGGGTTATACAGGTGGCAGCCATTAGAAATTCCTCTTTTACCGAACACCTCCTACTCCACCAGTCTGCTGGATTCTGTCCCGTCAATATGAAAGGAAGGGAGGGGTTCCTCCAATAAATGTAAAATATTTTATATTTATTTTGGGTCCACTTTAAGCTTGGTTTAGTTGACTTTATGTGTACATAAAACACAATCTTTCCACCAGGACCAGCGTTAGGTTTCACAGTGCCCTGAGCGAGACCAGACTTTGGTCCCCCGTCTTTTGGCAGAACTGCTGTCAAATATCGCAACGCCGTTAATAAGAACACCACGTTTTTCAAAATGGCAGGTGTTATCACAACGCTGCTAATGAGAACACCATGATCTTGTAAATGGCAGGTGTTAGTTAGCAAGGTATGCCCCTAGTTAATAGTATTGATTGGCTAGATGTGCCCCCAAAATAATATTAGGTAGTCAAATGTGTCCCAAATGGTATTAGGCAATTAGATGTGCCTTTCAATAGTATTAGGTAGCCAAATGTGCAGAAGTGCCCCCAGCATTAGATAGCAAGAAATACCTCCAGTATTAACTGACTAATGATCTCCCAAGTATAGAGCTAGAGGTCCCCCCAAGTATTAGGTAGCCAGAAGTGCCCCAGTATTAGGTATCCCCCCCAGTATAGGTAGCCAGGTGCATCCCACTGTTAAGTAGTTCATTCCAGTATAGAC
Organism: Hyperolius riggenbachi; assembly: GCF_040937935.1. Taxonomy (NCBI): domain Eukaryota; kingdom Metazoa; phylum Chordata; class Amphibia; order Anura; family Hyperoliidae; genus Hyperolius; species Hyperolius riggenbachi. The sequence goes on from NC_090648.1 coordinate 327,065,859, forward strand.
AGACATACATGCCACAGTATTAGGTAGCCCCCCTCAGTATAGGTAGCAGATGTGCCCCCATTATAGGTAGACAGTGCTCCCTCCAGTATAGGTGGGTAAAAACAGCATAAAAAATAGCATAAAAACAAAACTTACATACGGGGCTCATGCAATGGGTACCCGAGAAAGTTGCACGCATTTATGGGTCAGCAGTAAAGGACAGTATAAAGGTGCCGCCTGTCTCCTTCCCGACCGGTTTCGCAAACTAGCGTCATCAGTTTTGACTATGAATACTCTATATTAAACAGTTTACACTTAGAGTTGCCGTTTGTTTGTTTTTTATGATGTTTACTGATGTCCATTCGTGAGATAAATCATTGCTGAATTGGTGGATCCTGGACAGACTGTTGCTTCCTGATGTCCTACCAAATTGTTGATACAACCTTATTGTAATGATCAGTGGTGCTTCTGATGATCAGAGCGAGATCTATCAGCAAAATAGTCAGTATTTTATTCAGAGTGTGATCACACGTGATTGAGTGCACAGTAATATCCAGGAATACTCCTATGTGATAGCCTTTAGTGGCAGAGGCTATCACTAAAGTAGAGAGTGGTCGAGGAAGCAAGGTCGGTAACAGGTCGGTCAGGCAGCGGTACAGAATCGTCAGGCAAAATCGTAGTGAGTATACAAGCCGAGGTCGACAACAGATCAGAAGGGCAAAGGTACAGAATCAGGAGGCTAAATCTAAGCAAGAGTTCAGGCTAAAGTCGGCAACAGATCAGATTGGCAAAGGTACAGAATCAGGAGGCAGAGAATAGTCGGAAACACAGGCAAAGATCATACACAGTAATGATAATACAGTAATATATTTTCCTAAGCTAAGTGTGAATTCCCGGGGTCCTGCCGGTTCAAGCACACACGGATCTGACTAAGGTCTGAGAGCTTTCACTGCAAAGTTTCAGCAACAACAGACAACGAGCCTCTGACAGCTCTAAGCTTAAATAGAGACAAGCAATTCCAAATGACCCGCCCCAGGCAAGTCAACCAATCCGGGATGAGAAACGGCAAACAATAGTCAGCTGACCAGCAAGTCAGCTGACTCGTGTCCTTAGCACATAAAGATCACGCCGCCTGGTGCGTGCGCGTGCTAACCTGCGCTGGTGTAAAGGAGAGAGGCCCGGCCTACCAGAAGGAGCAAGAGGAGGTTGCGGGGACGCGGCAACGGCCACGGTGACGTGAGACGCGGAAGCGACGGTTGCGCAGCTTCCCACAGCAGAGGTATCTAAGACATTACTGACACTTATAATGTGGGTTGTCACCAGCTGGTAAGCCTCTTTCCTTTTTGTGGGTATCCATGAATGCAGAGCTGTGCCGTAACCACAATATATATTGTGGTGGAGATTTGCCTGCTCTTATTCTTTGTTGAAGACTCGTCTTCTGTTTTTGGACTCTGTGCTGATCATATATAATTTACCTGTTTTATTAATTGAACATTTACGGTATCTTTTCTTTATCACACCAAGTAGCTACAGCTGATGAGGTATGAATAAACTAATGAAAAAGGAAAAAATCATGGCATAGATAATAATCTCAAATACTAGTAAAATTATTTAAAAAAAAAAAAAAAATATTCCACCATAAGAAATCATTCACCTTACATACTAGGTTACCTCAATGTGTTCAACATTTAGAACAGTGATTCAGAAATAGATGTATCACTATACAGTATATACTCGTAAGCAAGCTGACCCGCATATAAGCCGACCCCCCCCCCCCACACTTTTACCCGAAAAACCAGGAAAAAATGATTGACCCGCATATAAACCGGGGTTAGGAAATGCTGGACGCGTGATCCCCCCAGTGTGTCCCAGTATAGCTAGTATAGTGCCCAGTATGGGTAGGTAGTGCCTCAGTATACCTAGTATAGTGCCCAGTATAGGTAGGTAGTGCTCAGTAAAGCTAGTAAAGTCCCAGTATAGCTAGTAAAATGCCCGAGTATAGCTAGTAAAATGCCCCAGTATAGCTAGTATAGTGCCCAGTATAGCCAGTATTGTGCTCAGTATAGCCAGTATAGTGCTCAGAATAGCTAGTATAGTGCTCAGTATAGCTAGTAAAGTGCCCAGTATAGCTAGTAAAATGCCCCAGTATAGCTAGTATCGTGCTCAGTATAGCTAGTATAGTGCTCAGTATAGCCAGTATAGTGCTCAGTATAGCTAGTATAGTGCTCAGTATAGCTAGTATAGTGCTCAGTATAGCTAGTATAGTGCCCAGTATAGCTAGTATAGTGCCCAGTATAGGTAGTAAAGTGTCCAGTATAGCTACTAAAGTGTCCAGTATAGCTAGTATAGTGCCCAGTATAGCTAGTATAGTGCTCAGTATAGGTAGTATAGTGCCCAGTATAGCTAGCATAGTGCCCCAGTATAGCTAGCATAGTGCTCAGTATAGGTAGTATAGTGCTCAGTATAGCTAGTATAGTGCTCAGTATAGCTAGTATAGTGCCCAGTATAGCTAGTATAGTGCCCAGTATAGCTAGTAAAGTGTCCAGTATAGCTAGTATAGTGCCCAGTATAGCTAGTATAGTGCTCAGTATAGGTAGTATAGTGCCCAGTATAGCTAGCATAGTGCCCCAGTATAGCTAGCATAGTGCTCAGTATAGGTAGTATAGTGCCCATTATAGCTAGCATAGTGCCCCAGTATAGCTAGCATAGTGCCCCAGTATAGCCAGCATAGTGCCCCAGTATAGCTAGTATAGTGCCCCAGTATAGGTAGATAGTGCTCAGGGTAGGTAGGTAGGTAGGTAGGTAGTTCCCCCCCCCCGGCCGCCGCCACCGCTGCTGCTGCTATTACCTTATCAGCGGCCTCTAATATTCCCATCTCCGTCTCTCCATGCAGGCATGTAGATAGTTCGCAGCAGCTCGCCCTATGGCGGAGGCTACTGTGTGATGATGGAGGAAGCGTAGAGAGCGGCTTCCTGTAGCGGTGATATGTATCGCCGTTACTATGGGAACCACTCTCTCTACGCTTCCTCCGTCATCACACAGCAGCCGCCGTAGGGCGAGCTGCTGCAAACTATCTACATGCCTGCACGGAGAGACGGAGATGGGAATATTAGAGGCCGCCGGTAAGGTAATAGCAGCGGCGGTGGCGGCCGGGGGGACATGACTCGCAAGCAAGCTGACCCCCCAACTTTTGGCCCACTTTTGGGGGTCAAAAATTTGGCTTGCTTGCGAGTATATACGGTAATTAAAAATATTAAAAATTGCCCATACAGACAGGGGTGTAACTAGAAGTCCCTGGGCCCTTCTGCAAGAATTTGAGCGCCCCCGCCCTGGGGCCCGCTCATGGCCATTTTGGGGGGGGGGCAGGAGGGGTCGCAGCATAAGGGGAGAGCTTTGCACATCAGCGGGGAGGGGGGACGGTCCCTCCCCTCCCTCACCTCGGGCTCTGCGCTCCCTTTCTGCATCTATCTAAGTGGCAGCAGCGGTGGTGGCAGCTACAGTATAAATACCTCCATTCACCACCGGAGGTCTCCGATCTGCAAGGGCTTCACATTACTTCCTGTTTTAACAGGAAGTAATGTGAAGCCCTTGCAGATCGGAGACCAACGTGGTGAATGGAGGTAATTATAGCTGCTGTGGCCACCGCTTCTACCACTTAGATAGATGCAGGAGGGGAAGCGCAGAGGGGAGAGCCCGAGGTGAGGGAGGGGGGGACTGTCCCCCCTCCCCGCTGATGTGCAAAGCTCTCCACTCATGCGGTGCATGCCCCCCAAAATGGCCATGAGCGGGCCCCAGGGGGGCCCCGGGGCAGGGGCTGCTTCCCCTATTGTTACGCCAGTGCATACAGAAAACTAATTGAAAACTTGTTCATCATGCAAAGGTAGTCACAAAACAAACAAGCCAGTAGTAGAACCGCACACCAAGTGTTTGGATGCTGGTGCCAGACTCCTAGGCTGCTCAATACAGGATTAGGAAGAAGAGTACGCACACAGACTTCAGGAACAATAGGTGCAAAAATGTATTGTCCCATAACATACATGTGCAACCAGATATCAGACCTGCAAGGCCGATGATCGTTTTGGGGCCACTAGGGGTCCCCTTTGTCAAGGGAAAGAGCAGAATGACATAAACACCAATCAATGTGCAAAGAACATATAAATAGATGACTGACCATTATTGATCGATTGCCCACCTTGGGGTGGAGATTGTCATGGTTGGTTATCTATTTATATGATTTTTGCACATTGATTGGTGTTTATATCATTCTGCTCTTTGCCTTGACAAAGGGGACCCCTAGTGGCCCCAAAACGATCGTCAGCCTTGCAGGTCTGACATCTGGTTGCACATGTATGTTGTGGGACAATACATTTTTGCACCTATTGTTCCTGAAGTCTGTGTGCGGACTCTTCTTCCTAATCTCACAAAACAAACAAGGGCACCACTTGCTAGGAAGAGGAGATGATTGGCATTGGTTGTGTCAATTACAGCCGATTGAAAATAATCTTACATTTCCAAACTTAAAATGTTAAATTAGGTATTTTTTTAAAAAAATGTTGCTAGTCTCTGTTAACTGGAGTTTTTGTTGATACATGTACACTGTTATAACTCAATTATGTAGCAGTGCAACCATACTATAAATCATATCAAGTTTTCTTACATTATGTTATAATGGAGAGAATCTATATTTTTTGTAAAACCTAACAGTTGTCAGGATACATTACTTTACATAAATGTATTAGCAAATTCAGCTTCAAGTATAGCTAATATTTCAAAATAATAAGTATTATAAAGCCATAAATTAATATTTGGATGTTATTATAGAGAAATATGTTTGGGATTTAAATATATTTATGATTAATACTACAAATTAATTATGGTAATATTTTTGCTGTAATTATATGGATCAACACACTATCTCTCTTACAGTTGCAGCGGGTTTTGCTTGTTCTGATTACCACAGTCATTTTTATGACTTTTTGATGCTTTTTAGGACTGAAACAGTAATTAATTTTTAATTCCCATCTCTATTCCTTTCTTAAATATGCTAAATTATTTAAAAAAAAACTTTTTTAATTTCCTGGGACCTCTGAATTCTTTTTGTTGTTGGGAAAGCTATTATACATTGCTTGAACATCTTTAAAGTTAACAGCCTACTTAATAATTAGCATACTTTTCTTGTTTCTATACATAAAAAGTTAATTTTAATTTGAAATAACTACTGGTGATACCCTTGTCTGATGGAGCTTCAATTTTCTAATCTAGACTGTAGTTTGTGTTTGTGTTTTCCAGCAAATGTTTAGGTACAGCTGGGCATATTTTCTCCTAAATGTAATGTTAAGTGTTACTTACCTATTATGATTAATAATAAAATATACTAATATGTTTCAGTTATTATAAATTAATGTTTATGTTGTCTTCCACCTGCAGGTTTGACTAACAAATGTTATTTATTTATTTTTTAAGTAAAAACACATTCAGCATTTTATTCCATTTAAAACAGATTTCCAACATCGCAGAAGCTAAGTTACCTGGTTTGGTGATGGATTATTAAGATCTTTTGTCCATTATGTTTTTTTTTTTTGTACCACACAGCAGTCATACAGGAATGGTGTTTTTATAGGCAAACTTGTAGCTGAAATCTCCCCAAATTGAATATCAATGTACAGTAATTGGCAAACTATTCATTGCATCAGTTTTGAAAGCATCAAAGTCCTCAAAACTTTGGTAGCATACTCTAAAAAATGTACAGTGCAGTGCAGTGATTATCACTCAGTACAAGAACACTTTTAAAGTAGTGGGATACTTTAGAGCAGTCTTTTAAAAAAAATTGTATGCAATGGTCAAGTGCAAGGATCAGACAACTTTTTAGGAAAGACACTTGTAATGGCAAGTTGACTAAGTCAAGGTACCTCCAAAAGGGCAAGTCTTGTTTGTGTTTTTGGTGTGCAGTGTTCAGTATCAATTTGGCCCAAGGAATGACCACTAATGTACCATCAATAGGCCATTGACGCCAAAGGCTCACTGCATGTGGAGATTGAAGGCTAGACTATCTGGTGTGATCCATAGAAAAGATACTGTAGCACAATGATTGAAACGTAATGCTACTAATTTGAAATACTTCAGAACACACAGGACATCACAGGTTGCTACATATTATTATATATTTATATAGCACTTACATCTTCTACAGCACTTTACATTGTCCATAGTCATGCCATTAACTTTCCATCAGAGAATCTCACAATCTAATGTCTCTACTATAGTTATAGTCTGATATCTGTAACAAAGTCTAGACTCAATTTTTTGGGGAATCACTGTAAGTTGGAATAGTCAAAGAACAGCTCATACTGACACTTGCCAACTGATAAAAGTGCTTACAATGGGCATGTGAGAATCATGACTGGACCATTGAAGAATTACTTGGTCTGATGAACGTTTTGGTTTACCTTCAAATTTCTTAGATCTTAAGCACTTCCCGACCGCCGTATTGACAAATGGCGGCCGGGAAGTGCACCCCGCAAGGACCGCCGTATAGACAAATGGCGGCTGTCCTTGTAGGGGCATGGGCGGAGCGATCGCGTCATCCGTGACGCGATCCTCCGCCTCTGCCTGTCGCCGCTCACCCTCCGCAACATCCCGCCGGCCATACGGAAGCGCCGGTGGGATGTTAACACCGCGATCGCCGCATACAAAGTGTATAATACACTTTGTAATGTTTACAAAGTGTATTATACAGGCAACCTCCTGCCCTGGTGGTCCCAGTGTCCGAGGGACCACCAGGGCAGGCTGCAGCCACCCTAGTCTGCACCCAAGCACACTGATTTCCCCCCCCCCCGCCCCAGATTGCCCACAGCACCCCTCAGGACCCCCCCTGCCCACCCCCCAGACCCCTGTTTGCACCCAATCACCCCCCTAATCACCCATCAATCACTCCCTGTCACTATCTGTCAACGCTATTTTTTTTTATCCCCCCTCCCCCCTCCTGATCACCCCCCCACCCCTCAGATTCTCCCCAGACCCCCCCCCCCAGACCCCCCCTGTGTACTGTATGTCACCCGTCAATCACCCATCAATCACCCATCAATCACCCATCAATCACCCCCTGTCACTGCCACCCATCAATCAGCCCCTAACCTGCCCCTTGCGGGAAATCTGATCACCCACCCACACCAATAGATCGCCCGCAGATCCGACGTCAGATCACCTCCCAAGTGCAGTGTTTACATCTATTCTCTACCCTAAACACCCACTAATTACCCATCAATCACCCATCAATCACCCCCTATCACCACCTGTCACTGTTACTGATTAGACCCTAATCTGCCCCTTGCGGGCACCCAATCACCCACCCACACACTCAGATTGCCCTCAGACCCCCCCTTATCAATTCGCCAGCGCATTACTTACCTCTGTTCTTCCCTGTAATAACCCACTGATCACCTGTCAATCACCTGTCAATCACCCATCAATCACCCCCTGTCACTGCCACCCATCAATCACCCCCTGTCACTGCCACCCATCAATCAGCCCCTAACCTGCCCCTAGCGGGCAATCTGATCACCCACCCACACCAATAGATCGCCCGCAGATCCGACGTCTGATCACCTCCCAAGTGCAGTGTTTACATCTCTTCTCTACCCTAAACACCCATCAATCACCCCCTGTCACTGCTACCTATCAGATTAGACACCTATCTGCCCCTAGGGCACTCAATCACCCGCCCACACCCTTAGAACGCCCTCAGACCCCAGCCCTGATCACCTCGCCAGTGCATTGCTTGCATCTATTCCCCCCTCTAATCACACCTTGAGACACCCATCAATCACCTCCTGTCACCCCCTAGCACACCTACCCATCAGATCAGGCCCTAATTTGCCCCGTGTGGGCTCCTGATCACTCGGCCAAACCCTCAGATCCCCCTCAGACCCCCTTCCGATCACCTCCCCAGTGCATTGATTGCATCTATTTTCCCCTCTAACCACCCCCTGAGACACCCATCAATCACCTCCTGTCACCCCCTAGCACTCCTATCCATCAGATCAGGCCCAATACAACCTGTCATCTAAAAGGCCACCCTGCTTATGACCGGTTCCACAAAATTCGCCCCCTCATAGACCACCTGTCATCAAAATTTGCAGATGCTTATACCCCTGAACAGTCATTTTGAGACATTTGGTTTCCAGACTACTCACGGTTTTAGGCCCGTAAAATGCCAGGGCGGTATAGGAACCCCACAAGTGACCCCATTTTAGAAAAAAGACACCCCAAGGTATTCTGTTTGGTGTATGACGAGTTCATAGATTTTATTTTTTGTCAAAAGTTAGCAGAAATTGATTTTTATTGTTTTTTTTTTCACAAAGTATCATATTTCACTAACTTGTGACAAAAAATAAAATCTTCTATAAACTCGCCATACACCTAACGGAATACCTTGGGGTGTCTTCTTTCTAAAATGGGGTCACTTGTGGGGTTCCTATACTGCCCTGGCATTTTAGGGGCCCTAAACCGTGAGGAGTAGTCTATAAAACAAATGCCTCAAAATGACCTGTGAATAGGACGTTGGGCCCCTTAGCGCACCTAGGCTGCAAAAAAGTGTCACACATGTGGTACCGCCGTACTCAGGAGAAGTAGTATAATGTGTCTTGGGGTGTATTTTTACACATACCCATGCTGGGTGGGAGAAATCTCTCTGTAAATGGACAATTGTGTGTAAAAATACATCAAACAATTGTCATTTACAGAGAGATTTCTCCCACCCAGCATGGGTATGTGTAAAAATACACCCCAAAACACATTATACTACTTCTCCTGAGTACGGCGGTACCACATGTGTGCCACTTTTTTACACCCTAAGTACGCTAAGGGGCCCAAAGTCCAATGAGTACCTTTAGGATTTCACAGGTCGTTTTGCGACATTTGGTTTCAAGACTACTCCTCACGGTTTAGGGCCCCTAAAATGCCAGGGCAGTATAGGAACCCCACAAATGACCCCATTCTAGAAAGAAGACACACAAAGGTATTCCGTTAGGAGTATGGTGAGTTCATAGAAGATTTTATTTTTTGTCACAAGTTAGCGGAAAATGACACTTTGTGAAAAAAAACAATTAAAATCAATTTCCACTAACTTGTGACAAAAAAATAAAATCTTCTATGATCTCACCATACTCCTAACGGAATACCTAGGGGTGTCTTCTTTCTAAAATGAGGTCATTAGTGGGGTTCCTATACTGCCCTGGCATTTTAGGGGCCCTAAACCGTGAGGAGTAGTCTTGAAACAAAAATGACCTGTGAAATCCTAAAGGTACTCATTGGACTTTGGGCCCCTTAGCGCAGTTAGGGTGCAAAAAAGTGCCACACATGTGGTATCGCCGTACTCGGGAGAAGTAGTATAATGTGTTTTGTGGTGTATTTTTACACATACCCATGCTGGGTGGTAGAAATACCTCTGTAAATGACAATCTTTTGATTTTTTTTACACACAATTGTCCATTTACAGAGTTATTTCTTTCACCCAGCATGGGTATGTGTAAAAATACACCCCAAAACACATTGTACTACTTCTCCCGAGTACGGCGATACCACATGTGTGGCACTTTTTTGCACCCTAACTGCGCTAAGGGGCCCAAAGTCCAATGAGTACCTTTAGGATTTCACAGGTCATTTTGAGAAATTTCGTTTCAAGACTACTCCTCACGGTTTAGGGCCCCTAAAATGCCAGGACAGTATAGGAACCCCACAAATGACTCCATTTTAGAAAGAAGACACCCCAAGGTATTCTGTTAGTAGTACGGTGAGTTCATGGAAGATTTTATTTTTTGTCACAAGTTAGCGGAAATTGATTTTTATTGGTTTTTTTCACAAAGTGTCATTTTCCGCTAACTTGTGACAAAAAATAAAATCTTCTATGAACTCACCATACTCCTAACGGAATACCTTGGGGTGTCTTCCATCTAAAATGGGGTCATTTGTGGGGTTCCTGTACTGTCCTGGCATTTTAGGGGCCCTAAACCGTGAGGAGTAGTCTTGAAACGAAATTTCTCAAAATGACCTGTGAAATCCTAAAGGTACTCATTGGACTTTGGGCCCCTTAGCGCAGTTAGGGTGCAAAAAAGTGCAACACATGTGGTATCGCCGTACTCAGGAGAAGTAGTATAATGTGTTTTGGGGTATATTTTTACACATACCCATGCTGGGTGGGAGAAATCTCTCTGTAAATGGACAATTGTGTGTAAAAAAAATCAAACAATTGTCATTTGCAGAGATATTTCTCCCACCCAGCATGAGTATGTGTAAAAATACACCCCAAACATATTATACTACTTCTCCTGAGTACGGCAATACCACATGTGTGGCACTTTTTTGCAGCCTAACTGCGCTAAGGGGCCCAAAGTCCAATGAGCACCTTTAGGCTTTACAGGGGTGCTTACAATTTAGCACCCCCCAAAATGTCAGGACAGTAAACACACCCCACAAATGACCCCATTTTGGAAAGTAGACACTTCAATGTATTCAGAGAGGAGCATAGTGAGTCCGTGGCAGGTTTCATTTTTTTTTGTCGCAAGTTAGAAGAAATGGAATTTTTTTTTTTGTCTCAAAGTGTCATTTTCCGCTTGTGACAAAAAATATTATCTTCTATGAACTCACTATGCCTCTCAGTGAATACTTTGGGATGTCTTCTTTCCAAAATGGGGTCATTTGGGGGGTATTTATACTATTCTGGAATTCTAGCCCCTCATGAAACATGACAGGTGGTCAGAAAAGGCAGAGATGCTGGAAAACGGGAAAATTCACTTTTTGCACCATAGTTTGTAAACGCTATAACTTTTACCCAAACCAATAAATATAGGCTGAATGGTTTTTTTTTAATCAAAAACATGTTTGTCCACATTTTTCGCGCTGCATGTATACAGAAATTTTACTTTATTTGAAAAATGTCAGCACAGAAAGTTAAAAAAATCATTTTTTTGCCAAAATTCATGTCTTTTTTGATGAATATAATAAAAAGTAAAAATCGCATCAGCAATCAAATAGCACCAAAAGAAAGCTTTATTAGTGAGAAGAAAAGGAGCCAAAATTCATTTAGGTGGTAGGTTGTATGAGCGAGCAATAAACCGTGAAAGCTGCAGTGGTCTGAATGGAAAAAAAGTGGCCGGTCCTTAAGGGGTAGAAAGCCCTAGGTCCTCAAGTAGTTAATCCAAACAAGCAATTGTTGGATGTGAATGTGATGGACAGGACTTATGAGATCTGCTGTGAATGTCCTAATGCTAGATACCATAGACCACCTTCTGAGGACTTGTTTAGTCCATGCTTTGAAAAGTAAGAGCTGTTCTTGTAGCACAGCGGGTACCTATACAAAATTAGGAAGGTAGCTTATATGTTTTAGCTGATCAATCTCCTTACGTTAATTTTCTTTAGATCTTCTTGGATAAATACGCTCAACTTCTATGTGCCTTAGGTACACCCCTTAATTGCACTCATATATCTATCTCACAGTTTTTGTCTCTTCCAATCTAGTCAGAATCCTCAGCAGTCTTTTTGTGGCCTCATAAATCTGTTATTTCACTTTCCATCTCCTCTCTTAATTTCCTTCACCTCCACTGGGAATTATCTTCTCTTACTGGGCCAATATGTTTTTCTTAGAATCTTTCTTTCAATAAATGATGTGCACTAATACATTGTGATGAAAGAGTGAGTGTTTGACGTCCATTAGTAACTACTGGCCTAAACATTGCTTTATAGATCTTTACTTTACTATAAGTATTTAGTATGTTAGCTGAGAAAAGCTTCTTGAAAATAAGATTTTTTTTCATTTCAAGTTAACAAGAACCAGACGTTATTTACATTTTCAGTACTGTTGTCCCTTAATTGTAGATTTCTTATATGCTGGTCTTTTTCTTTAATATTTTTAGGTACCTGGGCCCATATGCAGTTAACTTTTTCTCCTGAGTTTTTTCCTAAGTGATATTTTCAGACTTGTCAATAGCCTTTTGAATAACCAGCAAGCAAGAAAATACTTAAAGAGAGTCTGAAGCGAGAATAGATCTCGCTTCAGACCTCATATATAGCAGGGGCACGTGTGCCCCTGCTAAAACGCCGCTAACCCGCGGCTTAACGGGGGTCCCTGTCCCCCCAAACCCCCTCCGTAATGCGGGGGAGCACTTCCTGGTTGGGGCAGGGCTAACCGCCGCAGCCCTGTCCCACGCGCGTCTGTCAGCGCGTATCTCCGCCTCTCCCCCGCCCCTCTCAGTCTTCCTTCACTGAGAGGGGCGGGGGAGAGGCGGCGATGCGCGTCTGATAGACGCGACTGGAGGCAGGGCTGCAGCCGTTAGCCCTGCCTCCAGGAAGAATATTACCAGCAACCATTTTCCGACCAACTTTTGCGGGGGGTGGGTTGGGGGTGAAGGGACCCCCGTTTAGCCGCAGGATAGCGGCGTTTTAGCAGGGGCACACGTGCCCCTGCTATATATAAGAGCTGAAGCGAGATTTAGTCTCGCTTCAGTGTCTCTTTAAAATAGTTTTGATAGCACTTTTTCAATTTTTTTTGTACTTTTTCAAAGGGTTGAAAAGTTATTCTAAATAGAAGATGAAAAATTCTCTCCTATGAGAAAACGCAGGAAAAAAAATTAATTGCATATGGGCCCTGGTATTGTTCCTATAGGGACAATTAGGCCCATATGCAATTAACTTTTTCTCCAGAGTTTTCTACTAAATGATATTTTTACACCTTGTAAATGAAATGCATTTTAAATCACCAGCAAGAAAGAAAATACTCTAAATAATTTTGATAGTAGTTTTTCAAATACTTTTTGGAACTTTTTGAATAGTAAGATGCATAAAAGTTATTTTATATAAAGATGAAAAATTATCTCCTAGGAAAAAAATAAGGAGAAAAAGTTAATTGCGTATGAGCCCTAGGCCAATATGCAATTAACTTTTTCTGCTAAGTTTTCACCTAGGTGATATTTTCACAGCTTGTCATGAATTGCCATTTAAGCCATCACCAAGCAAGAAAATACATTTGATAGTACTTTTTCACCAACTTTTGGGCACTTTTCAATTGTAAAATGCTGAACATTTAGTTTAAAGAGAAGATGAAAATGAAAGTTAATTGCATATGGGCCCTAGGCCCATATGTAATTCACTTTTTCTCCTGAGTTTTCTCCTCGGTGATATTTTCATACATTGTAAATAACATGTATTTTAAATCAGCAGCTAGCAACAAAATACTCAACATAATTTTAATAGTATTTTTTCAACTACTTTTTGGTACTTTTTCAACTAAAACATGCTGACAAGTTATTTTAAATAGAACATGAAGATGTATCTCCTAGGAGAAAACTCAGGAGAAACAGTGAATTGCATATGGCCCCTAATGACTTAAAATACAGCAACAATATCTATCAATAATTATTCACACAATGAGATAAAAGTATGATATAATCCAGAAATCAAACTGGACTGCGTATACTGGCTTCAATAGCTGAGTTCAAGTAAAGGCTTCATGACTTCCTAAATGCAACACATAGCATTATAGAGTAGACCTCATTTTTAAAACCTCCAGCTTTATTGAAGATCGTTTTATGGAGAAATGCAAAAAATATGTTTTAATGATTTTGAAGACCAGTGCTTAAGGATTGGACAGTAGCGCTCTATACATTAACTTTATTATTGCAGTTCATACAGTCCTTTTTAATATTCAGCCCTACTAGGGTTAACCAGAACAGCCAAATTCTGATTTTGTCAGAATTCCTTGTTCTGCAGGCAAATTCTGAATGTCGAGGTCTGATTTTTGTGTTCCAAAGGCATTTTGCTGGCAACACAAAAATTCTCTTCTAAAACAAGACTTTTTGGCAAACAATGACACCAAGAAAATGGCCGACGGTTAATCCCCTGTCCCTGGAGGCCACGTTAGAGTGGCAGAACGAGCAGTTTTGCACATGGATCAGGGGTCCAGGTGTCCTGGTCCCCTGGACCCCCCATTCATATGAGCAACCGTTCATTCTGCCACTTAAGTGTGGCCTCTGGGGACCAGGGAACCATGGGCGGCCATTTTGTTGACATCAAAATGGGCTGAAAACTTTTGTTTTAGAAGCCAATTTTTGCTGTGTTAATGATATTTGCTGAAAATACTTGTTTCTGAAGCCAATTTTCAGAATAGAACATGGTCCATGGAACAGAGTAAATTCAGAGTTTTCTGATTTTATTCAAAATGGCCGAATTCCAATGTAGAACTGGTGGTGAATGCCTTCATATATATATATTATATATATATATAGAGAGAGAGAGAGAGAGAGAAAGAGAGAGAGAGAGAGAGAGAGAGAGAGAGAGAGAGAGAGAGAGAGAGAGAGAATTATTCTATACAGCACCACAGAAGATGATGGCGCTATATAAGTCATTACTTATACTAATTATTATTATCATTTTCATTAGCTCTGTAAATCTGTGTAGTCAGTATGCAGGCAAGTGACAATTTTGTTCTGCTACTTGCTGATTGTTCACGAGACTGTTCATAATTATCATCGCAATGTACTTGTCACCTTCTGTAGAATAATTATCCAAACTCCAGGACTTACAGCAATATTGCACTGATACATTTGTAAAATACAATATGTTCCTGATGGGTTCACAGTGTATATAACCTGATTTCTTATTCACTACCTTACAGTGCAGGAGAATGTGAATAGAGAGGATAATTGCACAGAAACTTGATTTATATTGTATTTCAGAATGCATGCAAACAAAACATGAAATTGTTGTTGTTGTTGTTTTTTTTGCCTTGGTTAGATAATTGCCTAGAATTCAGCTCTGTTTGTCATGCTGTAACAGGTGTTGTGACACCAACATGTACTGGCTATGCTAGACAAATCCCAGAAGTCACTGAGCCAATTTTACAGCTGGTACTTAAAGGACCACTATAGCAAAACAAAAATAGAAAAAAAGGAAGAAGTTAAAATCTGACAGGACCAACAGGTACTGGACTAGTCCTTCTCCTCATGGGAGATTCTCAGGGTTATGTTTGTTTTCAGTTTCAGAACTGCTGGTGTATAGCAAACCAATAGCTTTAAATATTACACAGCCACACCAACCTCACATGTACACAACCTATTTCAGGCTTTTGGCCCTCATCAGTACATAGCAGGGATTGATATGGCTGTATGGGATACGGCTTGGACCAGTACAACAGAGTAACCAAGCAGCTCGGGGTGACACCAACCACTAGAGATGTACAGTATAGGGGATAAAAGAGACAGAAATTTGCCTTCTTAAAACAGAAGGAAATTTGCAATAATTCAGATCAGCTGTAAGTGAACATTTGTGGTTAACCACAATGCACCACTACTGAATATGCAAATTATCCCTTTTCGCCCCTGTAAATGTAAATGTAATTTGCATATTCAGTAGTGGTGCATTGTGGGTAACCACAAATGTTTACTTATAGCTGAATTATTGCACATTTCCTTCTGTTTTAAGAAGGCAAATTTCACCAAGCATTGCTTGTTAGTAGGAGGGCTTTTCAGTCTCTTTTATCACCCTATACCCCGAGCTGGTTGGTTACTCTGTTTTCAGTTTCAAAAATCTTTATTTGGGTTTTGCATAGAGAAATAGGCTAAAGCACCTGAAAACATATTCAAGGGCTATATCAGTAGCAAAAAAACGCATTTGACAAAGTAGCAATACGTAAAAAGGAAGAATTCAAGAACAGTGCGAGAGACAAAAATAATAAAGAAAAATCAAACAACAAATACACAAGGCATAAACATACATAGTCTCAGCATGCTCAAGATTCAGTTCAGCTGTTCAAATATGCAGTAAGTATATACTAAGGGGGGGGGGGATTAGAAGTTATGTATGGTATGGGAGAGGCCCATATTCTCTAGCCACATTATCCATGGGGTCCAAATATTATAAAAGCCTTGCAATTGTCTGCAATTTTGGCAGAAATATCTGTGGCTAGCATAATTTCAGAAACCAGATTAAAACATTGTCAACAGGAAGGTTTAATGAGAGCCAATTTGGGGCCAAATCCCTTTTAGCAGTAGAGACTATATGTTGAGGAAGGCGATTTGCAGAATAATTAAGTTGGGGGGGGGTTATCAACGAATAGGATCACACGCGGGCTGAGCTGTGTCAACAAGCCCTTGTCAATGAGTTTTGGGGGGAAACAGTGCTGGAATAGTGAGAGGGACGGGGGAAGCCTCGGAATTATCCAGAGGCTTTTCTCTGCTTAGGTAAGCACCCATTTTTTGCACTTTTTACTACAGGTGCACTTAAAAAAATTCTACTTGGATCCTGAATTGAATAGAATGGCTCCTGAGTTTCATAGTAATTTATTCATTGAAGTTGGGGTAATATGCAGAGCGCTCAACAATATCTCATATCTACTGTAAACTCAGTTTACATATATGCATGCAATCCCTAGAATGTCCTTGTAGGATCAATATATAAAAAACAATAAAAGCCAAAACAGATAAAATATAAAAAACAGTCTCTGAAAAAAGTCCTTCAGACTTCTTGACACTATTTTCAATTTTCCACCGTCATCATCCAGCTTAATAGTATTAGATTACGCTCACCAGATAAGATGGCTGATCAAATGAAAATCAGCAATAAACGCTTCTGGCCCAGCCAATAGATACAGGTTTCCACAATTAAGATATACCAGGTTTATCACTCCCCACATGTAAATGAAAAATGGAATGGCAATAGTGTGATACTGCTATAGCAGGGTATGATCATCAGCTTAAGTGCTCCCTGTTAACACAGCAAAGCACCCAGTGTGCCACCACCTTATAATAAATCAAGCCTGTCACCAGATTGTCTTGCTAACCAGGAGCAGGTCAGCAAACAGTGCGTTTGATGAGTATGGCATTCACTTCATATCACACTTTGCCTATGACTCAAAACAGGCTCGACATAGTGTAAATCCGTTTTTATTCAAAACTGTTAAAAGTAGTGCACTTACGATGTAAAACTTCTCATGCGCATATAAAATCCTCCTGAAGATATCATTCTTGGATATTTTGGGTGGGGAGTATGGATAGAGACAACATTAACATTCATGGTATATTGGCCACCGGTTTGTGAGATCATTCTGTTTTCTTTTATTAGCTTCCCTCTCTCTTTACTCATTGTTTATAGTATTGAAGAATGTATCCTTACTATGGACTGTAAAATATTATCCCATATACAGAAAAAGTTCTTGTATGATGTTTCTTTTGATAATGGCATTTTGTACCCATCTTCTACTTCTTTAATAAAAATATATAAAAAAAAAAATCCTCCTGAGCTCGCCCTGGCATCTCCTCACTCTGCTGTGATACACACACTTTTTGTGCAGGAGTGATCCAATAGAGCTTAAGAAAACCAAAGTGTAGTAAGGTAATTAGTAAATTGATATTAGAATGAGGAGCGCATTTGTGGGCAAGCTTTTCCATTTAAAACTTATTCATTGCTGGAATAAAAGATAACAGTGAACTGGCATGCCATTACAATTACTTAAAGCAAACCGGAACCAAAAAATAAATGTCAAAATAAACATACACACATCATACTTACCTCCCACATAGTCTGCTTATCAATCTCTTTTTCATCTCCAGCATCCTGTTTGTTCACTGTGATGGACTATGTTTATGGACTTTCTTACCAACAAGTCCCAGGTCGTCAAGCTGGGGGATAGCTACTCTCATGAAATGATCACCAACACAGGTGCATTCCAGGGCTGTGTTCTCTCCCCGCTGCTGTTCTCTCTTTACACAAATAACTGTAGATCCACAGCGGATTCTGTCAAGGTCAACAAGTTTGCTGATGACACCACCGTTATTGGGCTCATCACCAAGGACAACATTCAGGAGTACTGTCAGCAGGTGGAGAGAATATGCCAGTGGTGCAAGGAGAACAGCCTGGTGCTCAACACTACCAAAACCATTGAGCTGATCATTGACTTTAGGAAGTCTGTTCCTACCCCACCTCCAATCTAAATTAATGGCACTGAGGTAGCTAAAGGACCCTGTGTCCACCTTCTGGGTACTACCATCTCCAGCGATCTCAGCTGGAAGACCAACTTCACTGCCACCCAGTGGAAAGCTCAGCAGCAAATTTTCATCCTCCGCCAGCTTAGGAAGTTCTGCATAGCCCATGAGATTCTGACAGGCTTTTTACTCTGCCACCATTGAATCGATCCTCTGCTCTTCCATCTTGGTTTGGTATGCTGGTGCCACTGTCAGTGACAGGAAAAAACTACAGATCGTCATCAGGTTGGTGGAAAGGATCATTGGGGGACCCCTCCCCTCACTTTCTATCCTATACAACACCAGACTGTGCTCTAGAACATTGAGGATCACCAATTACCCCTCTCATCCAGGCCACTGCTTCATCAGCCCACTCCCATTGGGTTGGAGGCTTTGTGTAATCGACAACAAGACCACTAGACACAGGAGCTCATTCTTCCCCTCATCTGTCAGCTTCCTGATCTCCCTCCCCATTCTTCTACCTCATCAGTGCCCACTGCCTCTAAAGAGGTGACCAGGACATTACTTCTCTCTCGGTCAACCAACCAATAGGCACCAATGACTGTTTTAGACTCTCCAGGACATATGTCGGAAATGCCCGTATGATGCATACTGTTATTTTTAGTTGCCTTCAAATGTGTACCTATCCATCTATCTATCTTTCTATCTATATATCTACCTATCCATCTCTACCCTCCAACTGAGCTATGTATTTGTGCCAAACCCGATTCCGGGCAGGACTCAGTCATGCTTGGCAAAATAAACTATTCTGATTCTAAATGATTCTGATTCTGGATCCTGGAGGCCATCTTGTTAACGTTCTTGCGTAAATAATGGATTTCTTTAGCTAAAATAATCCCTGCAAAATGAATTTTGTGGAAAAAAACAGATTATTTTGTAGAAGCAAGACCAGTGCTGAAGTGAAAATCCTGTTATGTCAGACACAGTTTCTTGGAAAATCACATTTAGAACATGACAAGCATTTTCCTACATTTGTAGAATTCAGACCTGTCCTTCTGAATATATCCCACTCATTGTAACAGCATGGACATAACCCTGACCATGCCATCTATACAAAGAGAGTTCCTTTCTATCAATACATGCCAGTATTTCATGTTCTATCACTTCAGAGAGGTCTGATCTTCAATAGCATGAAAGCCAAGAAATGCCACATGGATGTCAACTGTAATCTTCTGTATCATGCTGACAAATCTCTCAAGTGTCACATATCTGATAACTTGACTCATTTGATCAACTTAGTGAACAAAACTGAGACTTCTGTGCTTCAGATACAGTATTATTTACCACATGTTCAGAAAGTATATCTATAATTCCAGCTCTGTTATTTAGATATTTAACTGTACCCTGTGCAATCTGTAGCAGCTGTTTATGAGCAGGGTCACACTCAAGTTCAATGACAATGAGGAAATTTTCACTATGTGTTTTAACCCTTTTTTCCACTATGTTTTATAACCCCTCCCACAGTGTGATGTCAGCACCACCAAGGTACTGACATCACACTTTGGGAGCCTTGTTGCATTGAGGGAAATAACAGCTGTTTCTAACTGCCAAAAATGTATCATCTCTTTCCACAGACATCACCTCCCAGCTGTACAGATGTCACCATGTGATGAATGTCAGAATGTATATCAGCAAGAGGAAAGATTTTAAAATGGGAAAACACTGACTAAATCATTTATAAATAATTATTGTAAAATAAAGCACTTTTTTTATTACATTATATTCACTGGAGTTCCTCTTTAAAGCTACATTAACATTTTCAGTTGCTTAAAATGATCATTGTTGGTTGTTTAAAGGTAAGACTTTAGTAATCATTACTGTACGGACAAAGTGCTGTGCTCTCTGCTGACCAACCAGTTCTGTTATATAAAAAGGAATGAGTACATGGGAGGTGTCCTGCAAAGAAAACTGCTCATGAAGGAAATGATGCTAACAAGCCATCCCGTGTGGTACAATTTTTGGCCAGCTGCTTTATTTCTAGGTGCTAGTTTGCCTGGGAAAATTGTCTAGGGTCAAAGCATCCTGCTTAAAAGTTGTAGCAAAAAAAAAAAAAATCACTATTTCTAGTTTTACTAGTTTTCTGACTGATATTTAAAGCAAACTTAAACAATTCTTTGTTAACACTTTTCATTTCTGCCATGATTTATGTACCTAAATAACATTTTAATTGTGCACATTGTCATCTTGCTATCCACAGAACCTGCTTTCTATGTTTTATAGGCAATGAATGTCCTTTTCTCAAGCGAGGCCTGACGGCTAACTACTTCAAACAATAAATGACTATGGGCTTGATTCACAAAGCGGTGCTAACAGTTAGCACGCTGGTGAAAATCCCTTTATCACGCCTAAACTCAGTTTAGGCGTGATAAGTTTAGGTGTGATAAGTTCAGGCGTGATAAGTTTAGGTGTGATAAGTTTAGGTGCGATAAGTTTAGGCGTGATGACTATAGCACCAACTGGGTTAGCACCGCAGTGCACAGCTGAACAAAAGTTTTGCGCTAGCAAAGTCTGGTGCACTTCGCATAGAGATTAATGGCACTGCTTTGCGTGCGGGACTTTGCGCGCAATCTAAACTTATCACGCCTAAACTTATCACGCCTAAACTGGCTTTTCACCAGCGTGGTGCAATGGTTATCACGCCTAAAGTCTCTAACTGGGTTAGCACCGCTTTGTGAATCGAGCCCTATGTCTGTCTGTTGGTCAAGTGATAGAAGATTGTTTACAATGAACAGGCAGCGTTATTAACTTCACAGAGACTCACAGAAAGATCTAAGTGTAAGAAAGGTATAATTTTTGAAAGAAACTTCAGATTGCCACGCCAAAGGTAACTTGTGTGTTAATTGATATTTGTGAAAAGAGCTCACAATTGTTTATAAAAAAATAATTTTCAAAACACGAAACATTTCTGCATGTCATAATTAAAAAAAAAAAGATATCTTTTTTTAAAATATATTTAACAGTAAACATTGTAAGCAAATAAAAATAAACAAAAATACTGTACATCCACTTTTGGAAAATGTAACAGGCTACTAAGTTTACAAAATGTTATTTTGTATCCTAATCTTCATTTTTCTTTTTTATTGTAGATGCATGCTGTACCCAAAACGTACAGTTTCCTGCTAGACTAATAGGAAGAAATGTATAATTCCTTTTTAATAACATGCTTTCCTGCAATTCTAATTATAGGGAGCAAATGGATTTACAGAGAGATCTGTCTCATAGCCATAGTAATTACTAGGTAGCTGCGTCTGAAAGTTTTCCTTGGTCATGTTAATATTTCAAATCTATATTTTCATTTAAGTTGAGAGTATGATGAAAGTAATTTATCATACATTTATTTTAGTAATATTACTATGCAATGATGAAAGCTGGATCCATAATCTTGCCCACTGCATCCACTTACACCATAAACCAGAGGTTAATTTAATTTATTTGGAGAGAAAATCTGATTATACATCTTCAACTCTTATTTAGAAATTTCCACTTTGGATAATCATTTAAGCTTTTGCTATTTTTTTTTATTTTTAGCAAGGGAAGACTTAGCCCTCTCTTTCATTCTCCTACACGTTTTATGTCACAGATAGAGATTCGCAGCAAACATCTAGTTGTACTTGCTGGTAAAGTTAATCAACATACCTTCTAAAGAAGAACTAATCAATACAAAAATGTGTGCATCACCTTCTTCTTTCTTCTCTGTGTAGCTAGTCAGTAAGGACTGGTGCACACCAAGAGTGCTTCTGAACGCTTTTAATCACTTCAAAAAGCACTTGGCGTCTTTTTATTGAGCTTGATCACACCACAAGCAATGTGATTTTTGTCCAAATGCAAACGCGGTTCCTGCAGCATTTTTGAGGTGATTATGCCTCAATGTAAAGTATAGGGAAGTGGGAAATCAATCTAAAAAGCAATGAACATAGCAATTTTCTTAGCGTTTTTTTTTCAAAAACTGATCACTTCCAGGTCAAAGTTTATGAAAATTACAAAATTACTACAACAAAATTGCTAGTCATAAATAGGAAATCGCTAGGCACAGGCTCAGAATTGCCACTGCAAATCCCTACAAAACTTGCTAAGCGTTTGCAATTATGCTTAGCAATTTTTGATGTGCACAAACCCTAACTCAGAATAAGTATTCAGTAATTTGTTTTACTAGTGTATGTAGTGTAGACAACACATTTATATTTCAACCAGATACCTAGCAGCTTCCTAATAAAGCCCCATATTTTCAACAACACAGGTTCATGTTCTCGCAGTGTGATTGAGTCATTTTTAAACCAATTGCATGAGCTGTTACTGAGATTCCTGTCTTTCTAGATCTCAGTTTAGGTTTTCTAAGAGCCAGTAATGCTGAAACCATTTCCAGTTTCAAACTACACAAGCACCTTCAGAACAATATCACTAATTTAACTTGTATAGTTGTTCAAAAGAGAGTTATATAATAGAGCATACTTCAACAAGTAATATTGGTTCTTGAAGGGGCACCTCTGAGAGCTAATAATGGCAGGAGGCAGCAATTCCACATTCAGCCAAGTTCTTAAACATAACATAGAATGCAATTCTCAATATAAAAATGGTCTGCCTTAGCACAAGGACTGGATTGTTTCAGTAGTCTAAAAGTTAAGAAAGGCAAGGAAAAATGTATGTGGATCATTTTTAAACCATTTGTTTTTCTACCCAAGTTTGCCACTATCATCCTTTGTTTAAAAGAAATTATATGACATTTAGCACTGTGGTAACTTAAAGGGGAACTTCAGCCTAAACAAACATACTGTCATTAAGTTACATTAGTTATGTTAATTAGAATAGATAGGTAATAAAATGTTTTACCCACCCTGTTTTAAAAGAACAGACAAATGTTTGTGATTCATGGGGGCTGCCATCTTTGTCATGGGGGCAGCCATCTTTTTGGTTGAAAGGAGGTGACAGGGAGCATGAGACACAGTTCCAAATTTCCTGTGTCATGATCACCCCTCCCAGCTGCACGCGCTAGGCTTCAAATGTCAAATTCAAAATGTAAAAAAAAAATTGCACCAAAACAGCAGAACAAGAACAAAAACATCAGAAATCCCATCATGCTTTCCACAGCATCAGGGGAAAAATGCCCAGGCAGTTTTTTTCTGTGCAGCTAAAAATGAGGCTTGTATAAGAGAAACAAAGTTCTGATGCTGTGAAACTGTTAAAGAAACACCAAGCCTTTTCAGTGCTGCCGAGTCGATTTTTAGTCTGGAGGTTCACTTTAATAAAGGGTGGCTTTTACAGAAGCACGCATGCAATAACATATAGTACTAAATAAAGCATATTTACCCAATAAAAGGATACCATAAAACCACGGAAAAGGGAAGTAAAGTTCTGACTGCTGTTTCCCCAACATCCTTATAGATTTTCCTGGTAGTCTAATGCCCCCCCCTAATCTATATAGATTTTCCTGGTGGTAGAAGAGTCTCCTTCCCCCTTATATACTTTCCCCGATGGTGTAGTGGTGCCCCCACCACCTAATTTTTTGCAGTAGTCTATTGGTTCTCCCTGCCTATATGGATATACCTAATTGTCTAGTAGTCTTCCTCCCTCTTACATACTTTTCCTTCTAGTCTAGGTGTCCTGCCTCCTCCTAGCTGCAGGAACAGTGGTGCGGCAATAGGGGGTGCAGAGGTAGTGATGGCATCAGGGTCCTTGGGCAAGAGGGGCCCCGAAGGGTCCACCCTCTATCACAGTATTAGCTCTCTATTGGTCCTGTGCTGGTAATAATCACTTCTATGGTAATAATCACTTCTTAACACACTGTTCCCCATCCCCTTCTTGCAACTCTGACATTGTGGTTGTCTTTGGCGGGTTTTGGTGCGCCATATCAATTGTTATGTATAGAGTGCTTGGGGGCCTTATGTGAAACCTGCACCGGGGCCCATAGCTCCTTAGCTACGCCACTGAGCAGGAAGCATGTTGAGTTGTTGAGTAAGTATGAGCTCACTTATCCCTATTCCAGCAATGAGAAGTTCTCCCCTCCTTGAACTACAGCCAGCTGTTACCAGCTGCATGTACTTGGTACTGGCTTGATGACATTATCAATCTGGGTCCCAGTACATGTGACTATATGATAGCTACAGGTGCTTGGGGGGAGGAAGGATAAAAAATGAGGGAAGGATTCTTTAATTAGTGCTGTTAGAATCCCAAGAGGTAATGAGCACAAGTGTGTGCTAGCATGCCCACTGTGCTTATCATTTGCAGTAGACACATATCTACATCCACAGCCCATAGAGAATAGAGCTGGCCGCTGATTCTCAAAATTCTGATTTATTACTACAACTGTAGACACATAAAAAAAAAACCAACTCCCTATTTAAAAATAATTGTCTGCAGTACCACCAATCTCTATCCCAAGTACAATGCAGCCAGCTGCCTCACAACATTACACTTACCATACACACTCACAACCTGCTACCTGGCTCAGAAACTATCTGAATCAACATAGCCATAAAGGACCTAGCTCAGAAAGTATGAGATGATGAGATAATGGCAGTTGCTTTGCAATGTCTATGCAGGACAAGCCTACAAGGTTCCAGCAACCCTATCTACACAGCTCCTCATGCGTGAAGACTTAATGTGGCATGACTAATGGTAAACAAAGTTCAAAGGCTACATTTGTACAGAAGATAAATACGAATTCCAATGCTGCTTAATCACAACAACACTGACAGCTGCACTGTGTCATGCCTTCTGGGCTCTCACCGCTCTTCTCTCTCCCATTCTGGATACAGCAACAGCTTCACCTTAGCTAGCATATAGTGCATCCAGCACATAAGCTCTAGCTGATTGCAGAGTTTGTCCACAGGCATCCATTGTTTGTGTAGTCTGAGTCAAGTTGGTTGTGTGCACACTAAAGGTGGCCACTAATGATCCAATCTTTTTCATCCAATTTTACAAAATCTGTGTAGTATAAGAGTACATTGAGTGAATATATTGAATGGATAATTTAGGCAGTTCCCTTATATTACATAGAAATGGTAAGATTGGATGAAAAAGATTGGATCATTAGTGTCCACCATTACACTGGCTTCCTGCTTCCCGATCATATGGGGAAGGGGCGGGTGTCTGCAGACCAAGCCACATGTATCGCCCACCAATCAGAGCTTACTCAAGTTCTGCAAGCAACAGCAAGGGAGTGCATATAAGACCTAAAAGTTTCCCAAATTGTTGTTTGGCCTCTAACCTAACCAAGTGCAAAGATATGTACAGTGTCTTTTAGGTATTTTATACCTAACACCCTGCTGTTGTGTGTATATTTGGACCTGAGGATTACAATTAAAGTTTTGTACATACAGTATAATGAGGATCATAGCTCAGCTCTATTTACTAGGGATTGCAGATTGCTTTCCTATTAGCTGGTGAGCACTTTCCTGTACACTCTATCCTTGTAGTGATCTGCCATAAAGTGCCAGCCCTAGAGTCCATCTGTGTGTCGTATATCTATGTCTGTGCCAAATTGGTGACATCGAGGATTTAGATAAACTGTCAAAAAGGCTCACATGGTTAACGTGGTAGTGTCCTTATAAACTTACTTCATTTAACCTAGTACAAAAAGACGGTCCAGGCACAGTCTCTTTTACTGCTTTATTGTTCCATTAGGCCACGCTCATGTTGCAAACAAATACATGTTCAATATATGCATGAACATCAAACCTGAAGCTGAAGGTTGCGGTGGGGTGGATGGGAGTCGGGTGACCAGGGGATGATCGGACAGCACAACAGCCATTTTGCGCCGCTGTGGTACTTGCTCACTAGTGATGGGCCGAACCTCTGATTTTAGGTTCGCGAACCGGGTTCGCGAACTTCCGCGAAAGGTTCGGTTCGCGAAAAAGTTTGCGAACTGCAATAGACTTCAATGGGGAGGCGAACTCTGAAAAATAGAAAAAATTATGCTGGGCACAAAAGTGATGGAAAAGATGTTTCAAGGGGTCTAACACCTGGAGGGGGGCATGGCGGAGTGGGATACACGCCAAAAGTCCCGGGGAAAAATCTGGATGTGACGCAAAACAGCGTTTTAAGGACAGAAATCACATTGAATGCTAAATTGCAGGCCTAACGTGCTTTAAAACATCTTGCATGTGTATACATCAATCAGGGAGTGTAATTAGAGTACTGCTTCACACTGACGCACCAAACTAACTGTGTAATGCACCGCAAGTTACCAGCTGTTTGTGTAGTGATGGCCATGCTGGACTACTGCGCAACATGGCGAGATTGCTCTTCCTCACTTAGTGATGTCAGGTAATGTGTGACTTCCTTATCAACTTTCCATGGCATTGTTAAAAAGCTTACGTTTTGTTTTTAAATTACATTTTCTACTTGCTGTGTACTTGTTCAGTGCCGCTACAATGAGAATCCTATGGAGGCGGGCAAGTCTGCCATTGTGACCCCGGGTAATGGCCGGGGAAGGAGGGTTTGAATCCGGTGTGGAGCCTGAGCAACGGCTACCACTACACATCCAAGGAGGGCAGCAGGCAGGCATGCACGCCCGTCCCGAGATAGTGACCAAAAATAACAATACAGGAGGAGGACTTTCGAGGCCCTGCTGTGTATTTGAAATGAATGTACTTTAAATCCTTTAACGAGAACCAGTTATGGCAGGCAAAGTTGACACCACATTCCTTTCACAAGAATCATATGGAGGCGGGCAAGTCTGCCATTTGTGACCCCGGGTAATGGCCGGGGAATGAGGGATGGAATCCAGTGTGGAGCCTGAGCAACCCTGAGCAACGGCTACCACTACACACCCAAGGAGGGCAGCAGGCAGGCATGCACGCCCGCCCCGAGGTAGTGACCAAAAATAACAATACAGGACTCAGGAGGATCTTTTGCGGCCCTAATTGTAATGAATCAACTTTAAATCCTTTAACAGGAATCCGTTATGGAGGGCAAGTCTGCCATTGTCACCACGGGTAATGGGCGGGTAATGAAGGTTGGATTCCGGCTCGAAGTGGGAGCCTGCTGAGACCCATGCTGTAGCTGCCCTGACCGTGCTTTGCAGACCAGGCATCTGTGGTCAGATGGACCCTTGACCCAGCGGAAGACAAACCAAGTCGAAAGCATTTGCCAACAATTTTTTTTGCCATTTTTTTAAATTGTTTGAAACTGTAGATGGTTGTATTTTTAAATTGTTTGAAACTGTAGATGGTTGTATTGCGTTCCGGAGTTGGAGCCTAAGAAACGGCTACCACCACACATCCAGGCAAAGAGGGCAGCAGGCAGGCATGCCCGCCCCGAGGTAGTGACCAAAAATAACAATGCAGGACTCAGGAGGACCTTTTGAGGCCCTAATTGTAATGAATAAACTTTAAATCTTTTAACGGGAATCCGTTGTGGAGGGCAAGTCTGCCATCCATTCAAGTGCAAGTTGTGCTTTGACTGCCAGGTATAATGTGCAGTCACAGATGCAGTGAAAGGTATGCAGTGACTGCAAACAGCCGTTTGTGTAGTGACGGCCGTGCTGGATTGGTGCGCACCATGACAAGAGTGCAGGTGATGGTGGGCTTGGTGGCTTTTCAGCCCATATGCTCGCCCGGCTGATGTAGCTGAATGACAGAACAGTGACTGTCCAGCTGATCAAATTTGGTCTGACCACAATGAAACAACGACCTTATTATCTTTGGTGTGCCACCCCCACCCGAGACACTCATATAGCCGGCAGTCATTGCTTCATTGTGATACGCAAGCCCCTTCACCGCGGCAAGGTAATGATCACGAAGGGGGATGGGCACATGTACATGCCTTTTGTTTTTTTGTTGCAGCCGCCTGCAGTTCAGCCAGAAAAATTAGGCAGGCATGTGCATGCCCCAGAAAAATTAGTATAGCGGCCGCTGCTAAAAATTCTGGAATCCGCCTAGAGTCCTGGACCCTGGTGGTGGTGGCGGAGAAGGCAGTCAAGCGGCCTGCAGGCAGAGTTGCTGTGTGTGGGGACTGACTTAGTCTTCGGTCATGCAATAGCCCTCAGGGATCCATGCCTCATTCATTTTGATAAAGGTCAGGTACTGAACACTGTCATGACTTAGGCGACTTCTCTTCTCAGTGACAATGCCTCCAGCTACACTGAAGGTCCTTTCTGACAGGACACTTGCGGCAGGGCAAGAGAGAAGTTGTATGGCAAATTGGGACAGCTCTGGCCACAGGTCAAGCATGCGCAACCAGTAGAGCAAGGGTTCATCCTCGCTGCTCGCAGTCGCAGTGTGTGCATCCACACTCAAGGCCAGGTAGTCGGCTACCTGCCGGTCCAGGTGTTGGTGGAGGGTGGATCCCGAAGGGCTACTGCGAGGCCTTGGACTAAAGAATGTCCGCATGTCCGACATCACCCCTGGAGCGTCCTGTCCTTGCCTGCGTGGACTGGTGAGGAGGAGGAGGATTACTGCCAGTGGTACCTTTATTGCGTTGTACTGTCACATCACCCTTAAATGCATTGTAAAGCATCGTTGACAGCTTGTTCTGCAAGTGCTGCATCCTTTCCGCCTTGTGTTGAGTTGGTAACAGGTCTGCCACTTTGTGCCTGTACCGAGGGTCTAGTAGCGTGGCCACCCAGTACAGGTCATTCACCTTGAGTTTTTTGATACGGGGGTCCCTCAACAGGCTGGACAACATAAAAGAGGCCATCTGCACAAAGTCGGATCCAGACGTACTCTCAATCTCCTCTTGCTCTTCCACAGTGACGTCACGCAACTCCTCTTCCTCCCCCCAGCCACGAACAATACCACGGCAACGTGGAGCAGCAGAAGCCCCCTGTGATGGCTGCTGCGGTTGTTCTTCTGCCGCCGCCTCTTCCTCCTCCACAGAAACACCTTCCTTATAATCGTCATCCGAGTCTGACTCCTCTCCTTCCCCACACGACTCCTCTTCTTCCTCCTCCTCCCCCCTCTGTGGTGCCGCAGGTGTCGAGGAAACATGTAGTTCGGATGTAAATCGCTGCCACGAATCCTCCTGCCGTAGCTGTTCCTGTTCCCGCTCCTCCACAGCTTCATCCACCACTCTACGCACGGCACGCTCCAGGAAGTAAGCATAGGGGATCAAGTCGCTGATGGTGCCTTCTGCGCACCTCACCAGGTTGGTCACCTCTTCAAACAGCCACATGGTCCTGCATGCATTTCGCATCAGTGTCCAGCTGTTGGGCCACAACATCCCCATCTTCCCAGATTGTGTCCTTCTACTGTAGTTGTACAGGTACTGGGTGATGGCTTTCTCCTGGTCTAGCAGGCGAGAGAACATCAGCAGGGTGGAATTCCAGGCAGTTGGGCTATCGCATATCAAGCGTCTCACCGGCAAGTTGTTTTTCCTGCTGAATGTCCGCAAAGCGTGCCATGGCCGTATAAGACCGCCTGAAATGCCCACACAACTTCCTAGTCT
This sequence comes from Hyperolius riggenbachi, assembly GCF_040937935.1. Taxonomy (NCBI): domain Eukaryota; kingdom Metazoa; phylum Chordata; class Amphibia; order Anura; family Hyperoliidae; genus Hyperolius; species Hyperolius riggenbachi. Next base: position 327,095,249 of record NC_090648.1, read on the forward strand.
GCTTCAAGACGTCCTCTAAGCCTGGGTACCTTAAGACAAATCTTTGCACGACCAGATTCAGCACATGTGTCATGCAGGGTACATGTGTCAGCTTTCCCAAATTCAAAGCGGAAAGGAGATTGCTGCCGCTGTCACACACCACGTTGCCGATCTCCAGCTGGTGCGGGGTCAGCCATTGCTCCACCTGTTTGTTAAGAGCAGCCAGGAGAGCTGCTCCAGTGTGACTCTCCGCTTTGAGGAAAGACATGTCTAGAATTGCGTGACACCGTCATACCTGGCATGCAGCGTAGGCTCTGGGGAGATGGGGCTGTGTAGCTGGAGAGGAAGAGGAGATGGCAGCACCGCTAGAGTTCAACTGACACTCAGCTGAGGAGGAGGAGGAGGTTGACAGCGAAGAGGATGTAGCTGGAGGAGAAGGAAAGGAGGTGGCAGGAGGCCTGCCTGCAAGCCATGGAGGTGTGACAAGTCGGTCCGCTGCGCAGCAACGTACTCCCTGCTTGCTGCCATCGGTCACCAGGTTGACCCAATGGGCTGTGGACGTAATGTAGCGGCCCTGCCTGTGCTTGGCAGACCAGGCATCCGTGGTCCGGTGGACCCTTGACCCAATGCTCTTCGCAATAGATGACACCACTTGCCTCTGACCTGCACGGTACAGTTTGGGTATGGCCTTTCGTGAAAAATAAGTGCGGCCTGGTATCTTCCACTGCGGTGTCCCAATGGCCACAAATTTACGGAAAGCCTCTGACCAGCTTGTATGATAATAGCTGGCGAGCTCCTCGCATGTTACGTCCATACTATCGCCACCTAACTCAGACGTATGAGGTGGTGTACCTGCGCCTTCTTCTTGTTGTTGCAGTAGTGGCTGTGAATCAGTGATTTCACCACCACCACCAAATAACTCCTGCGAAGTGTCAAATGCAGCGGATGTGGTGCTTGTTGTAGCGCTGGTGGCTGGGGAAGATGAGGTGTTCTGTGTTAAATACTCAAGCACGTCCTCACAATTTTGGGAAGTGATGGCACATGCCTTCTTCTGAGCACTGTACTTTGGGCCAGGTCCGCACGAAATCACAGCAACACCACCTCGCACAGACCTGCCAGTGCCAGGTGGCCTTCCTCTGGGTCTGCCTCTACCTCTTCCTCTACCTGGTTTGTCCATTTTGTCCATCTCAGGGGGGAAGCTAGGTATATGCAGTGAGGTGAGTTCACTCAACAGAAAAGGTAGATATGCAGTGAGGTGAGTTCACTTAACCCAAAGGTAGTTATATATGCATTGAGGTGATTTCACTGAACACAAAAGGTAGTTAGATGCAGTCAGCTGAGTTCACTCAACACAAAGGTAGTTATATATGCAGTGAGGTGAGTTCACTGAACACAAAAGGTAGCTATATGCAGTAAGGCTGATTTCACTCAACCCAAAGGTAGTTATCAATGCAGTGAGGTGAGTTCACTCAACCCAAAGGTAGTTATATATGCAGTGAGGTGAGTTCATTGAACACAAAAGGTAGCTATATGCAGTGAGGTGAGTTCACTCAACCCAAAGGTAGTTATATATGCAGTGAGGTGAGTTCACTCAACCCAAAGGTAGTTATATATGCAGTGAGGTGAGTTCATTGAACACAAAAGGTAGTTAGGTGCAGTCAGCTGAGTTCACTCAACACAAAAGGTAGTTATATATGCAGTGAGGTGAGTTCACTGAACACAAAAGGTAGCTATGTGCAGTGAGGTGAGTTCACTCAACCCAAAGGTAGTTACATATGCAGTGAGGTGAGTTCAATGAACACAAAAGGTAGTTATATATACAGTGAGGTGAGTTCACTGAACACAAAAAGTAGCTAGATGCAGTGAGGTGAGTTCACTCAACCCAAACGTAGGTGTATGCAGTGATGAGGTGGGTTAACTAAACACAACAGGTACTAGTAGTAGGTAAATGCAGTACTGGGTGGGTAGTACAATGTGCCGCTCCCTGTCACACACACAAGTAGTCACTGAATGTGCTGCTGATGCTGGTGGGCTGCTGGCAGTGGGACACACACAGTATGAATTAGCAATGCTGGCTAAGCAACGCAAGTGTCTCACACACACAGGTAGTCACTGAATGTGCTGCTGCTGCTGCTGGCAGTGGGACACACAGTATGAATTAGCAATGCTGTCTAGTAAGCAACACAAGTGTCAGTTTCAAACACAGAAAAAAAAATTGATCACACGAGCAGGATGAGCTCTGAAAAGAGCTGTTCTGGGGCGCTATTATAGCAATAAGATTCAGCTAGGAGCAAGCTAAGAAGGCAAGAGCCTAACTAATCTGTCCCTAGGAGAACAAGTCTGCAGCAGCTGTCCCTAGTCTGTCTCTAGCAGGCACACGAGTGAGTGTCATGGCCGCCGGAGCCTGCTTTATATAAGGGGGGGGGGGGGGGTGGGGCTCCAGGGCTTAGTGTAGCCTGATTGGCTACAATGCGCCTGCTTACTGTGATGCAGAGGGTCAAAGTTGACCCTTATAGAGCATTATGGGGCGAATCGAATTTCCGGGAAAGTTCGCCTTCCCCGGCGAAGGCGAATCACCCGATGTTCGCCTGGAACCGTTCACCGGCGAACCGTTCGGCCCACCTCTATTTCTCACGTGCTCGTGTCCAGGGGACAGAAGCTTTCATCCCCGTTCAGCTGAGTGCCGAGTAAATATTGCTACATTGTTCCTAGTTACTTAATTTAACATAGATTACAATGGTGCCCTAATGGTTAATGCAACGTATATGCATTATTTATTTTACACCTGTTTAAAGATACATGCATATCAAACCAGGCATGTATAGTATAACTTGTTATAATGTGCATACAAAGTGTAAACATGGTACAGTCTGTCCTGGTCCCACACACATAATCTGACAGAATTTCTCCACTGCTTCTACAGGGTTAAAGTAACACTACACGCTACTTATTTTTCTCTCCAAGAGCTGATGACATCTGTAAATAACATGTATAGAGAAGGGCTGCTGCTGAGCCATTCCTGAAATGTCAGTACAGACAGTACTCAATGTGTATGCTGGAATCAAGGCAAGATCAGTAATAACGTGTAATGCATTATTGATCAGAGCTTCATTTTATGCTGTTTTAAGCCCACTTGGATACAAGTACACTACACCTTTAATGCATATGCTTCCTGTTGATGGTCCTGTATGTTTCAGGAAGGAATTTTATCACAAAGAGCAGACCCAAGTGCATGCAGCATCACAGAGACAGTACAATGTACTGAAGTGAAAAAAAATAGACAATGATGTTGAAATAAGAAATAAATTATACAAAATATGTTCTGGCAGTGACAAGATAAATTACATTCACCCATGGTCCTCTGAATACAAAGGTGTAAACCATGTTCAGAATTCACACAGGGATGCAATAATGTCCCTTAGGGGCCAATTTATAAAGCAGCAATAAAATACTGATTTATACATTGCTCCACTTTGGTGCACCCTGCAGATGTTCATCAGGAAAATTTTGACCTATTTTTAAAGGTTACAGTTTTCGTTGTGAAAAACGCATTGCTTTGTTGCGCAGTAGATTGTATTCTCCAGCTGCTTTGTGGGCTAAAAAACAAACTTCTGCTTTCTTATTAGCCATATAACATCACATTATGATCTGACTTTAATATGCTGTCCTCTCATTGTAAAAATTGGTTGAAACTTGGGGCTAAGGGTTGACCAGAAGGTAGACCTCTGGGTGAGAGAGGTTTGTGTTCGTTGCCAACTGCAAGCTATTGTACTCCTTTACCCCCTTTATGTAGAAGTAGAAAGCATTCCTACCTAAAGTAGAACAGACTTCCAGTGCTAGGTCTGTTAATAATCTTATGTTTCGTAAGAGTTTTCATTATGAGAACTTTTAGGCTTTGTAGACACATATACTTACATGGAGGTTTCTGTGTGGGGTTGGTGTGGCTGTGTAATATTTAAAGCTATAGGTTTGCTATACACCAGCGGTTCTGGATGCTCGCCTTGCTTACAGGGGTGAAAAGGGATAATTTGCATATTCAATAGTGGTGCATTGTGGGTAACTACAAATGTTCACTTATAGCTGAATTATTGCAAATTTCTTTTTGTTTTAAGAAGGCAAATTTCACCAAGCATTGCTTGTTAGTAGGAGGGCTTTTCGGTCTCTTTTATCCCCCTATATATTCCTAGTGGTTTGGGTCACCCTGCTGCTTGGTTACTGTGGAAATACTGCCAACATTTTCATTTCGTCATTTGCATTTGCAAATATTAGTAGCCCTCCACCTTCATGCATGTACATATTGTCAGAGAGATTGATTTTTATGCTGTAATAATCTGATATATTAGCCAGATAGGAATAGTGTCAGTACCACAGGCCCTTGTTTATTGCCATATGTAAGTCTAGAGTTGAGCATAACTAAACCTAAAATTGATTAGTGTATATTATAAGTATTACTTCTTGCTCTGCATCTTCAATTTTAAAAATCTGTTTCATATTGATACTGGCCTGGAGGTGTGCATAAAAATCCATGCAAAAACCCATACAGCTAGAGAAACAAATGTGAAAACTCTTTCCATGCGTCACTGTTGTCACTGCCTCCTTGATGACATTTTGCTACTAACATCAGCCACACATTTTCTACTGCAATTATGGAAAAAGTAGTCCCTGAGGTTCTTCCTACTGTGGGATTCCCATGGACTCAGACTCTTCAGACCGGCCAACCACCAGCTAAAGTTACCAGCTAAACCTACAGAGGGAAAGAAGCTAATTTGTGAAACAAGCATTTTTACTCCACTTTGCGTCTATAAACTGGCTACAGTCACTTCTCATTTTAATTGCCATTAGAATTTACCATCAGTTTTGAGTGTAGTTGGGCTTGCAGTAAAGTAGTTAGTTATTACAATTTAGCCACATTTGCATTATTTTATTAAATTTAGCTTCACATCCTCTGTTATAAAAGCCCATTTTTTTGTAAGGAAGATCTGTCTTTATAATTTGCTTTCATTCATTATATTATTGTGGCTTTTATGCACATCACTATTCAGTAACCAGTTTCCTTGCACAGGAACATTTCTGATTTAAAAATTCTGATTTAATAAGATTATTATGGACGGAAGATCACAAGAGAATATGAGTGATCCTATAAAAGCTGATTCGAATTTATTAAAGCCTGACTGCTATTAGATAGCAAGAGTTTTCATCCCTTGTTTGCATCATTCTGGGCCCAGTGGCGTAACTACAATTCATGGGAGCCTCCCAGCGAAACTTTGATGGGGCCCTACCAATGTTCCCACCCATCCCTTGCCTCCCCTTGGTGCCCTTCACGGCCTAGGGGGCCATCTCAAAACGGTCATAAAACAAGTACAGCCATCGTTATCTTTACACCCATAACAAGTGTAGCCACAAAAACACCTGATCTGAAGTATAGTCCCCTGTATCCGAGGAATGGCATGTCAGTAGATAGGCCCCCCACAGCTCTGGGCCCCCCATGTGATTGCAGGGGCTGCTCCCCTCTAGTTAGGCCCCTGTCTGGGCCATAGCAATGGTTTACAAAAGGTTAGTAATTTAGAAACTATGCAATTACAGTCACATGCATACTCTCACTGGGACCTTTTTAATAATTCAATTAATGTCAATTAATAGAAAAAAGTTGAGCAAGTTTGTGCATGTGACTCCCATCACATAAACTCTGAATTTTTCAGCAATCCTTGCTATGCTCTGAGATGTTGCAGACTTTTGGTACCTATAAGGAGAAAGTTTGTTACCTATAAGGAGACAGTTTATTTAAAACTGTCTCCTTATAGGTACCAAAAGTTTGCAACATCTCAGAGCATAGCAAGGATTGCTGAAAAATTTAGAGTTTGTGTGATGGGAGTCACATGCACAAACTTGCTCAACTTTTTTCTATTAATTGACATTGATTGAATTTACAGCATCACTCACATGCTCCAATGTTCTTTGGCTTGGAAGATACCTTAGGACTGAGGCCCTTATTCAATTCATTTTTTCTCCCAAGTTTTCTCCTAGGAGATAATTTTTCATCTTATTTTTAAAATAACTTTTTTACACTCATGGCTTCTGGTGCAGTGTCATTTTGTTGCTCCGACATTGCCTCGTTTTATGTTTTTTTATGTTTGCTTTGATGTACCTTTCCACCTGGGATAAGTAACTATTGTTGGTTCCACCTAAAATATTACATTGCCTGTGCTTGATAAAGGGTTGACGAAAGCCTGGAACAAACTGGTGCCGTCGCCCTAATTATCAAAATATTGGAGCACTTCTTTATCTTATCTGCATATCAAAGATATTTTTGAGGACTGTTTTGGATGTCTGTAATAAAATTATAATTCCTTTTGCATATTTTTTTTTCTTTTGAGTACTCCCTGGTATGACATATTGATTACATTAGGGGTGTGGTGATCACTCCTTGGGATGCACCTCCATTGATTTCCACAATTTATTAATAATATAACTCTGCACTCTTAATTTGAAAAAGTACTGAAAAAAAGTCAAAATAGTATATGTCAGAGTATTTCCTTGCTTGCTTGCTGGGGGCATTAAATAGAACCTGAGGTGAAAATAAACTGATGAGATAAACAATTATATTTGTCCTCCTACTCCTAAAAATGACTTTTTTACGTATCCTATGGTTTTTCATTTATATATAAAAAATTAAAAAACAGGTTGAATGTTTTACTGTTTCTAATCAGTGGTAGCCTATTAAGTGTCCCAGAGTTAGCAAAAGGTCAAAAGTTCATGTATTTTATCTTTCCCTACCCTCAGAAGATGTATTCTGCCAGGAAAACTTTTATGGCTGCAATTTACTCATCAGTGATGTTTACTATATTCCTGACAAGGTACCGCCAAGACAGAAGGGGCCATATGCAATTAACTTTTTCTCCTGAGTTTTCTATTTTCACACTTGTGAATTGAAATGCTTTTTACATCAACAGCAAGCAAGAAAACACTCAGAATAATTATGATAGTACTTTTTTAACAAAATTTTGTTTGGTTTTGATTGCAAAATGTTAAGTTAATTTAAAGAGAAGATGAAAAATTATCTCCTAGTCGAAAACTCAGGTGAAACAGTTAATTGCATATGGGCCCAGGTGTCACTTCCATGCCTAGAAATTAACTCTTTCAGGCAGCAAAATAAAACAAGTAAAACAGCCTGGTTATTAATATGTTTGGCACTGTACATACACATGTTTATCTCATCATGTCACATGTTGCCTCAGGTACACTTTAAAGAAATTGTATTAATAAGGTTTAAAAATATCACCTAGGAGAAAACTTAGGAGAAAAACAGAATAGAATAAGGGCCTGAAAGAGTTAAAGAAAGTAAGCATATGTATCAGAAGAAACATAAACACCTAGTCCAGGCATGATTTATTCATACTGTGACTTTAATGCAGGCAAGAAAAAGCATGTAGACCACTTCCTTACATCCAGCCTGCTTTCTTCACTTTCCAAATTAAATGAAACCTGAGCAGTGACTTGGCCAAATTTGATTCTAGGGTTTTCATATAGTGGAGCCATTAAACATAGGATATATTTCATAAATAAGAGATGAGTTGCTTGAAAACCGCTTTGACACATTCTGAGAAATGCAGAAGCTCAGCAGTTTATCAAAAAGCTCAGGAGACAAAGCAAATGAAATAAAACAAACTTAAATAAAAAAAACATTGAACAAAACAAATGTTCTACCACTACAACTGAGCCGCATAATTGAAGAACATAGGCGTACTTTTTCTGACAGATGTATGAACTGTCTACACCGTTTAAATGATAAATTCAAAACTATTACAAAAGCTCTTTTCACGGGAGCAAACTGTACCGTATAACAATCAATCCAAGAAAAGAATTGACTTTTGCATAATTTAAGGCCATAACATTGAAGTGCAATGCATTTTTATTGCAACTATTCGTACACCGGGAAAATGTTAGACTGTGAATAACTGGAATTAGTATTTTAAATCACTATAATATTGACCAAAGTTTTGTTTATGAATTTAGTAAAAGAGTTGGATTGCATTTTTTTTCCTTGGCTTGTAATTTATACATCAGATACACTGAAATCCCAAAGAGTGATTGTACTTCAGCCTTTTCTATGCAATGCAATACATTCTAAGCACATGCTTCTAATGTATATTCACTTTTTGCTCTCATTTCAGTGGTTTGCCTTGTTGTTCCTTCATATTGACCTAGACATTTTAGGAGTTGCTGATGCTTCAGAACAATGCAGAACATTAAAGCACCTAAGAGATCTAGCAAAGTTTAATTGAATTTGTAAAATAAATCAGGATACAGAAAAATCCCTAGTATCTGGCACCAGCAAAGATCGCCTGATGCTGGATACATGTGCTTGCCGGTTGCAACTGGACGAAAAAGCAAAAACCTCCCCTCCTAAATACTCACCGACACTCGAGCAATGTCGAGCATCCTCTTCTGCATCCTTTCAGCATCCTCAGTGTACCGAAGCTGGCGTGTCACCTGACCCACATCAGGTCAGATGACACGCTGGGAGTCGTGCACAGATGACACGCTGGGAGATGTGCACAGATGCCGGAAGCCTCTAAGAGCCCTGTAGGAGCTACAGGAATGCTGCAAGACATCGCTGGAGGCTTGTGAGTATTTTAATGCCTGCAAACACCCCCGAAACCCCCTAAACAATGTCTCCATTATCCCCTCAAGCATGCCGGTTAATTGAGACTTCCGGTTGCCTGAGTTCCAGATAACGAGGACTTTACTGTGTAAGGTAAAAGTAAGGAGTTAAATCCTCATCTGAGTGATTGCTAAATGATTTGTGAATTAACATTTGTATAATTGCAGTCTTGTGTTTACACTTCCAGTGAGGATCCTAGGTTGATGAAAAAAAATCTTACTGTGGACGTGTGCACAGTACTGCAGTATTTTTTGCAATCTAAACACAGACATTTTAATAAATCCAGTCTGTGTTTCAAAAATTACTTTGTTTATCAGCTTGTACATTAGTTAATGTGGCCCGGACACTTTAACGCAAAGGAGTAGCCAAAAACAGTATTATACTGTAATATTCAAAAGTATGACATCAAAAAGAAATGTTCACAGAAAATAATACTTTTATTAATCAGGTTAGCATTACATTGATCAGAACTATAGTTACACACAGAAAATATTACAGCGTTATTTTTAATTTATTCAATTATATTATTAGTCAAAAGTTAGACATTTTTATGACCTTACAGTGAAGTTATTTCAACAAGCATTCAGTAAGATTGCCAATTAGACCAGCAAACAAAGTATGCTAGATTAAGTCTATGATGGTTCTTCTTCATCAGGTTCATGATTTATGCATAATTTACACAGAAAGTTACTCCAGTTTACTGTTTTTTTACAAAATAGGTTATGTTATGCTTTGGGTTGTTGCCTTGTGTAATGCAATTTTCACTAATCAAGCACAATGGTGGGCACAAAATGTCCTTTTTGATTCATTATTCCGTGTATTCTGCACATTCTCCACCTTGCTAATACCAGTGAAATAGGCCATAATGGGAAAGTAAATTACGGCTATAGCGGTGCTCAGTCGGTAATTTGAGCGCTGTCTAAAAGACAGTGCCCAAATTACAATAAAAACAGCGTACTGTATAGCTGGAAGCCAAATTATGTATTTTCCCAGTGTAAATGGTGCCACCAGGACTTTTGCCGGAGCAGGGTGAGCCATTTTTTGGCTTTACCTTGCGCCCAAATTTCCCAACTCCTTAATTACATGTATGCAAAATTATACTGACAACATTATTTTGAGTATTTTCTTGCTTGCTAGTGGCTTAACCACTTCAGGACCACAGTCTTTTCGCCCCTTAAGGACCAGAGCCTTTTTCTCCATTCAGACCACTGCAGCTTTCACGGTTTATTGCTCGCTCATACAACCTACCACCTAAATGAATTTTACCTCCCTTTCTTGTCACTAATACAGCTTTCTTTTGGTGCTATTTGATTGCTCCTGCGATTTTTACTTTTTATTATATTCAGCAAAAAAGACATGAATTTTGGCAAAAAAATGATTTTTTTAACTTTCTGTGCTGACATTTTTCAAATAAAGTAAAATTTCTGTATACATGCAGCGCGAAAAATGTGGACAAACATGTTTTTGATAAAAAAAAACCCATTCAGTGTATATTTATTGGTTTGGGTAAAAGTTATAGCGTTTACAAACTATGGTGCAAAAAGTGAATTTTCCCATTTTCAAGCATCTCTGACTTTTCTGCGCACCTGTCAGGTTTCATGAGGGGCTAAAATTCCAGGATAGTACAAATACCCCCCAAATGACCCCATTTTGGAAAGAAGACATCCCAAAGTATTCAGTGAGAGGCATGGTGAGTTCATAGAAGATTTTATTTTTTGTCACAAGTTAGCGGAAAATGACACTTTCTGACAAAAAAAAGTTTCCATTTCTTCTAACTTGCGACAAAAAAAAATGAAATCTGCCACGGACTCACTATGCTCCTCTCTGAATACCTTGAAGTGTCTACTTTCCAAAATGGGGTCATTTGTGGGGTGTGTTCACTGTCCTGGCATTTTGGGGGGTGCCTAATTGTAAGCACCCCTGTAAAGCCTAAAGATGCTCATTGGACTTTTGGCCCCTTAGCGCAGTTAGGCTGCAAAAAAGTGCCACACATGTGGTATTGCCGTACTCAGGAGAAGTAGTATAATGTGTTTTGGGGTGTATTTTTACACATACCCATGCTGGGTGGGAGAAATATCTCCATGAATGACAATTGTTTTATTTTTTTTACACACAATTGTCTATTTATAGAGATATTTCTCCCACTCAGCATGGGTATGTGGAAAAATACACCCCAAAACACATTATACTACTTCTCCTGAGTACGACGATACCACATGTGTGGCACTTTTTTGCACCCTAACTGCGCTAAGGGGCCCAAAGTTCAATGAGTACCTTTAGGATTTCACAGGTCATTTTGAGAAATTTCGTTTCAAGACTACTCCTCACGGTTTAGGGCCCCTAAAATGCCAGGACAGTATAGGAACCCCACAAATCACCCCATTTTAGAAAGAAGACACCCCAAGGTATTCCGTTAGGAGGATGGTGAGTTCATAGAAGATTTTTTTTTTTGTCACAAGTTAGCGGAAATTGATTTTTATTGGTTTTTTTCACAAAGTGTCATTTTCCGCTAACTTGTGACAAAAAATAAAATCTTCTATGAACTCACCATACTCCTAACGGAATACCTTGGGGTGTCTTCTTTCTAAAATGGGGTCATTTGTGGGGTTCCTATACTGCCCTGGCATTTTAGGGGCCCTAAACCGTGAGGAGTAGTCTTGAAACCAAATGTCGCAAAATGACCTGTGAAATCCTAAAGGTACTCATTGGACTTTGGGCCTCTTAGCGCACTTAGGGTGCAAAAAAGTGCCACACATGTGGTACCGCCGTACTCAGGAGAAGTAGTATAATGTGTTTTGGGGTGTATTTTTACACATACCCATGCTGGGTGGGAGAAATATCTCTGTAAATGACAATTGTTTGATTTTTTTTACACACAATTGTCCATTTACAGAGATATTTCTCCCACCCAGCATGGGTATGTGTAAAAATACACCCCAAAACACAATATACTACTTCTTCTGAGTACGGCGATACCACATGTGTGACACTTTTTTGCAACCTAGGTGCGCTAAGGGGCCTAACGTCCTATTCACAGGTCATTTTGAGGCCTTTGGATTCTAGACTACTGCTCACGGTTTAGGGCCCCTAAAATGCCAGGGCAGTATAGGAACCCCACAAGTGACCCCATTTTAGAAAGAAGACACCCCAAGGTATTCTGTTAGGAGTATGGTGAGTTCATAGAAGATTTTTTTTTTGTCACAAGTTAGCGGAAAATGACACTTTGTGAAAAAAAAAAACAATACATATCAATTTCCGCTAACTTGTGACAAAAAATAAAATCTTCAATGAACTCATCATACACCTAACAGAATACCTTGGGGTGTCTTCTTTCTAAAATGGGGTCACTTGTGGGGTTCCTATACTGCCCTGGCATTTTAGGGGCCCTAAAACGTGAGGAGTAGTCTTGAACCCAAATGTCTCAAAATGACCTGTGAAACCCTAAATGTACTCATTGGACTTTGGGCCCCTTAGCACAGTTAGGCTGCAAAAAAGTGTCACACATGTGGTATCGCCGTACTCAGAAGAAGTAGTATAATGTGTTTTGTGATGTATTTTTACATATAACCATGCTGGGTGGGAGAAATATCTCTGTAAATGACACATTTTTGATTTTTTTTACACACAATTGTCCATTTACAGAGAGATTTCTCCCACCCAGCATGGGTATGTGTAAAAATACACCACAAAACACATTATACTACTTCTCCTGAGTATGGCGATACCACATGTGTGACACTTTTTTGCAGCCTAGGTGCGCTAAGGGGCCCAACGTCCTATTCACAGGTCATTTTGAGGCATTTGTTTTCTAGACTACTCCTCACGGTTTAGGGCCCCTAAAATGCCAGGGCAGTATAGGAACCCCACAAGTGACCCCATTTTAGAAAGAAGACACCCCAAGGTATTCCGTTAGGGGTATGGTGAGTTCATAGAAGATTTTATTTTTTGTCACAAGTTAGTGAAAAATGACACTTTGTGAAAAAAACAATAAAAATCTAATTTCCGCTAACTTTTGACAAAAAATAAAATCTTCTATGAACTCATCATACACCTAACAGAATACCTTGGGGTGTCTTCTTTCTAAAATGGGGTCACTTGTGGGGTTCCTATACTGCCCTGGCATTTTACAGGCCCAAAACTGTGAGTAGTCTGGAAACCAAATTTCTCAAAATGACTGATCAGGGGTATAAGCATCTGCAAATTTTGATGACAGGTGGTCTATGAGGGGGCAAATTTTGTGGAACCGGTCATAAGCAGGGTGGCCTCTTAGATGACAGGATGTTTTGGGCCTGATCTGATGGATAGGAGTGCTAGGGGGTGACAGGAGGTGATTGATGGGTGTCTCAGGGGGCGGTTAGAGGGGAAAATAGATGCAATCAATGCACTGGGGAGGTGATCGGAAGGGGGTCTGAGGGGGACCTGAGGGTTTGGCCGAGTGATCAGGAGCCCACACGGGGCAAATTAGGGCCTGATCTGATGGGAAGGTGTGCTAGGGGGTGACAGGAGGTGATTGATGGGTGTCTCAAGGTGTGATTAGAGGGGGGAAATAGATGCAAGCAATGCACTAGCGAGGTGATCAGGGCTGGGGTCTGAGGACGTTCTGAGGTGTGGGCGGGTGATTGGGTGCCCGCAAGGGGCAGATTAGGGTCTAATCTGATGGGTAACCGTGACAGGTGGTGATAGGGGGTGATTGATGGGTAATTAGTGGGTGTTTAGAGGAGAGAAGAGATGTAAACACTGCACTTGGGAGGTGATCTGATGTCGGATCTGCGGGCGATCTATTGGTGTGGGTGGGTGATTAGATTGCCCGCAAGGGGCAGGTTAGGGGCTGATTGATGGGTGGCAGTGACAGGGGGTGATTGACGGGTGATTGACGGGTGATTGACAGGTGATTGACAGGTGATTGACATGTGATCAGGGGGGATAGTTGCATACAGTACACGGGGGGGGGGGGTCTGGGGGGGGGGGGTCTGGGGAGAATCTGAGGGGTGGGGGGTGATCAGGAGGGAGTAGGGGGCAGATTAGGGACTAAAAAAAAAAATAGCATTGACAGATAGTGACAGGGAGTGATTGATGGGTGATTAGGGGGGTGATTGGGTGCAAACAGTGGTCTGGGGGGTGGGCGGGGGGGGGTCTGAGGGGTGCTGTGGGCGATCAGGGGGCAGGGGGGGGGAAATCAGTGTGCTTGGGTGCAGACTAGGGTGGCTGCAGCCTGCCCTGGTGGTCCCTCGGACACTGGGACCACCAGGGCAGGAGGCAGCCAGTATAATAGGCTTTGTATACATTACAAAGCCTATTATACACTTTCCGTGCGGCGATCGGGCAGCTAGTAACCCGCCGGCGCTTCCGAACGGCCGGCGGGTTACAGCGAGCGGTGGGCGGAGCCAGTCCCCGGCGGCTGATCGCGTCACAAATGACGCGATCGCCGCATAGCCACTCCCGCAGCCGCCCCCGCCGATGGGCGTATTGCGGTCGTTTGGGCCCGGACTTTGCCGCCGCCCATCGGCTGGGGGCGGTCCTTAAGTGGTTAAAAGGCATTGAATTAATAAGGTGTAACAATATCACCTAGGAGAAGACGTAGCAGTAAAAGGGAATTGAATAGGCATCATTACTGACTGTTAATCCTTTGCGATAGTACCAACTATTTACGAAAAGGCCCCTTATGCTTGCCGCACATCAATACAATCATTTTAAACTATCAATGCTTAAAAAAAGAATCTGATTGACTCAGTAAAAATATACCTTTTAGCTTTCACATTTAATACAACAATCACAACTGAAGAAAAAGTGTTTGCATCTATCTGGTTATGTGTTTTAAAAAGCACTTGAAAGACTTTGGCCCTAATATGTCAAAACTGTCTCATCAGCTGTCTTGTCTCAACCAAACAAACTGTAAATAAGTTGATTAAGTGAAGCTTGATACTAAATCTGTTATTAATTAGTAACCCTCAATGATAACTGAAATGGCATTATCCAAATAAGGTGAGAAAGTGATAGTGAGAGATAATTTATGAAAAACATTGAGAATCCTTTTGTGTCTACCTCCTAACAAAACTCATACAAAATGCTTCTTCTAATAGTTACCTCCATAGTCATATGCAGCATATATATTACATTGAAACTACATTTTTGCAACTAACTAGAACGGCAGATAGACAGCACTCCATTCAATGTAAACATGTTACATTATAAGACCTTTGCGGCAGTGCGGTTATAATGGCAGAAAACACGATCATCTGTCTACATAACACAGGTCAGAGGAACTCTGTATTAAGGGGGCCATGCACTAGGCGACCAACCAACCAATCAACCATCCAATTCGATTATTATAATCGAATTGGATGAAAATTTCTGCCAAGTGCATGCCCGACCAACAAAGCGACCAATTTTGGGACAGAGTCGATCGCGCATGTTGGAAAATGTCGGGCCGAGGTTGGTTGGTCTTGTGCGCGGCGGTATGGTGGCTGAATTGCGAACGAGCGACGAGACGATGAAGCCCCCGCCACTGCCGCCACAATGTATAAATATATGTAGTGTAGTGCATTTATACATTACCTTTTTGGTTTCAGCCTCCACTCGGTTTCCGTCCATCTCCGAGTCCCGCATACACGCCGGCGGCACTATGTCTGACGTCTTGAAGGCACATAGCAGCTGACGTCAGACGCTCTGCGCCGCTAGTGTGTATGCGGCTACCCGGCAAGATGGAGGGATGGACCCGGCGAGCTGCTACAGGACAGGTAATGTATAAATGCACTACACAACATACATTTATACATTTTTGGGGCAGCGGCAGGGCGGACGTGGCGGCTCAGCCGATTCCCTGATGATTTCATGCTGAAATCGGACAGGAATCGGCCTGTAGTGTATAGGCAGATTCGATTAGAAACAAATTTATCTCTAACCAGATTCGATTAGAGATAAATTTGTCTCTTGGTCGAATATGCCCATATTCATTCTAATGTATGGGCACCTTTAGGTACTTTAGGGCTACAGTGAGAAAAAAAAGCCTGGAGCAATTCTCTCTGACTGGGCCCAACATCTGCTAGGTATTAGCAAACCCCAGTCATTGTCATTTTTATAGGTTCAGTGCCCTCAATGATAATATATAGGAGAATTTTTAAAAGCTGCTGTAGAAAACATTCTGACACAATACAATGAATTGTGTTAGCTTTGTTTATTGAAAATCTCATAATTTCACTTATTTCTACTGCTGGTTTATTTACACTAAGCATGATAGGTTTCTATTTGTAAAGTAAATGGAGTAACTTCAATTTAGCATGTCTAAGCTATGACATTAATCATTTCAAGAAAGATATATGTTGTTTTGAACACTGTGGTTTCCTAAGTTCCCAGCAAATAGTACACTAATAGAATATCAAAACAGAGACAGTTTTACATTGGCAGAGAAGGAGTTACACTATATCATTGCCAATACTGCAACACAAGTTGCCAGCCTCCTACACTGCATTAATTAGCAGTGTTTTAATGTTGCTTCTGAAAGATTCATATAATGTTCTGTAATGACAACAGTCATACGGATCTTGGCGTCATTCCCAATAGAAATTTCAATTTATTTTGGAAGAGGGGAAAGAATATATTAAGAGTGAATAAAACCTCCAGCATCATTAAGTCAAATCATTTGAAAAAATATTGAAATGCTCTCAATGCATCAAAATAAAATATGCTTTAATGGCTTAGTTTGTATTTTTGCAAATCATTCTGCTACAGCTGAACCAGTTCACTTGAAAACTTTCATGGCAAAAGGCAAGTTAACTAATCATTTTAGAAGGGAATAAGTTACATTTCAAGATCTGCTTTTCCAAACGTGTCTCTATAATTTTTTCTTTGTGGCATTGGGTTCTATTAAACATGAGCCTCTGTGCCCTATATCTATAAACATATGGTAGGGACCGAATGCACCATTCACTCAATTTCCAACAGAAGATGAATAGAAAGTCCATTCAGGTTTTTGTTGTGAATGAAGACGTGAATGTGATTATTAAATATGTTAGAAAATATTCAAATCATATTATTTGAGAATAAATATCCAGTGACCTAATCGTTCAAGTAAACCTATTCCAATCCAAATGTGAGATATGTAAAAAACAAACTGTGATGAATAGCGGAAAAGCCGCCGCGTGTTCTGACAGTAAGGCGGCTGATTCCGCGTCTCACGCGGCGGTTTGTCCGCTTCGGCATGCGTCTGGGTTGTCTGGAACTAATGGTGCACTTGGGAAGGATGGCGTGGGGGCCGCCGCATGTTCTGATGGTAAGGCGGCGGATTCCGCGTCCAGTGCGGCGGTTTCCCCGCAGCAACATGTGTCTGGGCTGTCTGGAACTAGTAGTGCACACAGATGGAGAGCTACACGCGCGCGCGCTGGAAGACAAGCTCTTTATACCAATAGGAGGAAAAACAGCTGATCAGGGCGGTCAGCTGATTCCTGCTCAGTCAGTGATTGGTTGATGGAACTGGGCGGCGCTGTAGGGCGCTTTTACTATATATATCTCCTGCTGTTCAGTTGCTGGTTGTCTGGCATTGCGAATGCTTACTTGTTAGCACTCAGAGCTTAGTCAGATCCTTCAGTGTGGTGGAACCAGGTGGACCTGGGAATCCACACTTAGCCAGTTACTGTATATCATCTGTGTTATTCTCTAGCATAGTTCCAGGATGTTGAGATCACGACCCTCACACCCCAGACTAGGAATACTGTATATCATCTGTGTTATTCTCTAGCATAGTTCCAGGGTGTTGAGATCACGGCCCTCACACCCCAGACTAGGAATACTGTATATCATCTGTGTTATTCTCTAGCATAGTTCCAGGGTGTTGAGATCACGGCCCTCACACCCCAGACTAGGAATACTGTATATCATCTGTGTTATTCTCTAGCATAGTTCCAGGGTGTTGAGATCACGGCCCTCACAC
This sequence comes from Hyperolius riggenbachi, assembly GCF_040937935.1. NCBI lineage: Eukaryota > Metazoa > Chordata > Amphibia > Anura > Hyperoliidae > Hyperolius > Hyperolius riggenbachi. The sequence goes on from NC_090648.1 coordinate 327,112,816, forward strand.
CCCAGACTAGGAATACTGTACATCATCTGTTTTATTCTCTAGCATAGTTCCAGGGTGTTGAGATCACGGACCTCACACCTCAGACTAGGCCTTGTTCTGTTATCTGCTATGACCTATAGCGTCAAAGTGTTAGTGCCGGCGCTGGCTGGAGATAAAAATGGCCCTTTAAGTGGATGTGCCTCGGTGCTGCTCCTTTAACTGGGTGGTGCCAGTGTGCTGGTAGAGAAGGTGAAAAAGAGAAAAACAGAGCGCTCCAATGGTGCGTTACCACTTTTAATAAAATCACACGCTAAAATTTATACACTTACAGTGTATACGCAAGATTTGCGCATATAAGAGGCCACCAGCGAGTCCCCTCAGCTTCCTGTGCCTGGCCAGGGCTAACAGGATCCGTGCAGATGGTAGGCAGTACCTACCATCTGCACGGATCCTGTTAGCCCTGGCCAGGCACAGGAAGCTGAGGGGACTCGCTGGTGGCCTCTTATATGACCTATAGCGTTCCTGACTATTCTTCTGATCTCTGATTTGGTACCTTGCATATCTGTTTCTCTGTTGCCGACCCGGCCTGCCTGACCGTCTGGCTGTCACCCCCCGCAGGGTGTCCAGCCTTTCCGCAGGGGTCCCGGCTCTACAGAGGGGACACTGTTTCTTATCAGTCAGGGACTCCCTCTTCAGGTGTCCTGGACTGCAGTAGAGTCTTCTGTACATATTGGACCGCCTGCTACCCCGGTGGTCCAAAGGATACTGTTGCACCAAAACACTTACACTCTCAGGTGTCTAGAGGTTAGTCATATCTGATTATTGGCGATTCTGCAGATCCCCAATAATCAGGTATATCTGTATTCCTGGGGATACTGCAGATCGCCAAGAATCAGATTCTCTCTCTGGTTGCTGACACCTATCGTTACACAAACATTAGGTTATTGCAGAAAAGAAAAGCGTTCTGGCCATAACATGGTATAATTTAATTAAAACTGTGAAATAAACATAAATTCTAGAAAGAAAAAAAATATCTTATGTAAAACAATTCAAGTTTTTTTACATTAAATTAAACAATTTGATTAGTCATCAAACAGAGGTGTCAGAGTAGATTAAAACATGTTAAAAACAGTTAAAAATTGGAGGTAGTGGTGAACTTACCTCTCCAAATATTCTCGAACAGTCAATAATAAGCTAAAATACATTTTTAACCCATTCAGGTTCCGTCGTTTTCACGTGAGAAATGTTCACTTCCCATTCATTAGCCTATAACTTTATCACTACTTATCACAATGCACTGATCTATATCTTGTTTTTTCTGCCACCAATTAGGCTTTCTTTGGGGGGGTACATTTTGCTAAGAGCCACTTTACTGTAAATGCATTTTAACAGGAAGAATAAGAAAAAAATGGAAAAATTCATTATTTCTCAGTTTTCAGCCATTATAGTTTTAAAATAATACATGCCTCCATAATTAAAACTCACGTATTGTATATGCCCATATGTCCCAGTTATTACACCATTAAAATTATGTCCCTATCACAATGTATGGCGACAATATTTTATTTGGAAATAAAGGTGCATTTTTTCCATTTTGCATCTATCACTATTTACAAGTTTAAAATAAAAAAAATATAGAAATATTTCATCTTTACATTGATATTTAAAAAGTTTAGACCCTTAGGTAAATATTTACATGTTTTTTTTTATTGTAATGGTTTGGTTTTTTTTATACTAAAAATTTTATTAGGGTACTTTTGGGAGGGTGGGAGGTAAACAATAGATATATAATGTAAATGCGTGTTAATTCTGTTTTTTTTTTTTTTCAGGTGTAGTATTACTTTTTGGCCACAAGATGGCGGCCATGAGTTTGTTTACATGACGTCACTCTAAGCATAGCACGCGCTTAGAGTGACTCATCGCAGACGGAACGGCCAGAAAAGGCGCAGCTTCCGAGAGAAGCTGTCGCTTTTTCAGCGGGGGAGAGGAATCAATGATCGGGCTCCGTAGCCCGATACATTGATTCCTTGGCTACCGAATCCGCGGCCGGGAGTGCGCGTGCACGCGCACGATCGGCCGCGGGGGCGTGCGGTAGCGCGCATGGTTCCTGGACGTAGAAACTACATCCAGGAACCAAAATAGGTTAATCAAAAACTCCAAAAATACTTTTCATGGGCATGAACCCGCTTCATCAGGCAATCAATAGAGTAAATGGGAGGGTCAAGTAGAACAAGTCTAAGAATTTTTGTAATTGATGTGTTGTTTTTTAAACAATCAGTATTAGGTCTAGTTCACACTACAAAATACAATCTCAACTGTCAAGTGTTTAGAGACCGTGATTCTGATTTTGCAAAGCCTTCACTGACATCAGTGTACTCATGCCAAAGCTAGCACAACTAACATGTGAGGCCCGGTGCACACCAAAAACCGCTAGCAGATCCGCAAAATGCTAGCAGATTTTGAAACGCTTTTTTTTGTTTTTCTATGGCGTTTTGCTAGCGTTTTGCGGATTGCTGCTGCGGTTTTCAGTATAGTAGATTTCATATATTGTTACAGTAAAGCTGTTACTGAACAGCTTCTGTAACAAAAACGCCTGCAAAACCGCTCTGAAGTGCCGTTTTTCAGAGCGGTTTGCGTTTTTCCTATACTTAACATTGAGGCAGAAACGCACCCGCAATCCAAAAAATGCCTCACCCCGGCATTTTTCGTTTCTGCAAAACGCCTCCTGCTCTGGTGTGAACCACCCCATTGAGATACATTGACCAAGCGGATCCGCAGCTGCAAGTGGCTGCAGAAACGCTGAAAAAGCCGCTCGGTGTGCACCAGCCCTCTATGAAGCAGGCTGGGGTTAATAAATATTAAACAATATCCACTTGTTATTGAGGCCATTGGCTGTGGTAAACATTCTCAATGCCAAGATCCATATTAATATTGCCATGAGATGAATAATTTCAAAATTTAGGAAAAAACAGACTAGCACCACTTACACATTTTTTGTTATGAGAAATACTATCTAAAGCTGAATAACGGCCACCTATTCGCCAGGAGCCTTACGAGTTATGTGGTAAAATTAATAGGAAAGTAAATTGTAGGTTCCGGAAATGCTCAGTTCATAAAATGCAATTGCTTCTTGTTTGAAAGACTTGCTTTATTACCTAAAACAATCTTATCAACAAGTGCGACTGCAGCCACATGCAAGCTACGCTAGTCTGTGTTTTAAAAGTTATCACAAAAAATCCAAAGAGTTAAGGTGCCTATACAACGAGACAAATCTCTCTGAGATCAAATCTGATCAGAGAGAGATCTGTTGGCTGCCTATACACCACAGACCGATTCCCAATCGATTTCTGCAAGAAATCTCTTCGGAATTGGCCTTGTGATGCTGCATCCACTGCCTGGCCGCCTCCAGTCCACCACTGTCCCTCCAACTGCAGTGACTGTCCAGCTGCTCCTGGTCTCCTCCTCTGTCTCCCCTGAATGCCGCCATTACACACAGCCACGATAGTGTCGCATATAGCATGTGGCATGTGTGTGATGTCACACACATGTGCCTGGAGGTGCTTGGGGAAACAGCAGAAAGGTGGTGCAGTCACTGCAGCTGGAGCAGGTGAGATTTTTTTTTTTTAATGGATGGGCATTGAAAAGCCACATTTACTTTCGGGGAAATAGCAGCTGGGAGTTAAAAACGTTTGTTGCGATATTGCACACTGTTATTATTATTATTTAGTATTTTTATAGCGCCAACATCTTCCACAGCACTGTACAGAGTATATAGTCTAGTCACTAACTGTCCCTCAGAGGAGCTCACAATCTAGTCTCTCTACTATAGTCATATGTCAGAATCGGAATCCTTTATTTTCGCCAAGCATAACAGGGTTATGCCCGGAATTGGATTTGGCACAATACATAGCTCAAGAAGAAGACATGGTTGAACTCGATGGACGTATGTCTTTTTTCAACCAAAATAACTATGTAACTATGTAATAATAGCTTCACAAGCATGCAAAGGTCATCAAGCAGAGGAACAACAATAACCGTTTACATTGTTCATACATAACAGATCATCCTGTGGTTCCTGTCCACACACAGATCCGGTCCTACATAGAGTTAGTCAGACCTGAGGGATGGTCAATTGATTGGCAGTGTCACAGCTCAGGCTGTGGTCCTTAATGGAGGTGAGAGTGCTGATGGGAGTATTTGGAGGGAGTTTAGGAGGCTGACAGCTGAGGGGAAGAATGAGTTCATGTGTCTAGCAGTCCTTGTTGACATGGCCCGAAGCCTCCGGCCCAATGGGAGCAGATTAAAATAGCAGTTGCCTGGGTGGGAAACGTCGTTTGCGATACTCAGTGCCCTAGATCACAGCCTTGTGTTGTGTAGGTGGGCAAGTGAGGGGAGGGGTCTCCCAATAATCCTCTCTGCCGCCCTGATGACCCTCTGTAATTTGTACTTGTCATTGTTGTTGGCGCCATTATGCCAGACCAAGATGGAAGAGCAGAGAATCGATTCAATGGTGGTGGAGTTGAAGCTTGTTAGAACCACCTGGGCCATGCCGAATTTCCTCAGTTGGCGTAGGAAATAAAGTCTCTGCTGGGCTTTCTGCTGAAAAGCAGTGATGTTGTGTCTTCATCTGAGGTCATTGGAGATGGTAGTGCCTAGAAAACGAGAGCATGGTACTCTCGCAACCTCCATGCCGTCGATGAAGATGGGAGGTGGGGTGGAGGCAGCCTTCCTGAAATCTATGATCAGCTAAACAGTTTTTGTCGTGTTTAGCACTAAACTGTTCTCCTTACACCACTGGCAGATTCTCTCCACCAGCTGCATATGTCTATGTATGTATCATGTAGTGTATGTATTGTAGTCTAGGGGCAAGCCAATTAACTTATCTGTATGTTTTTGGGATGTGAGAGGAAACTGGAGTGCCCGCAGACATGGGGAGAACATACAAACTCCTTGCAGATGTTGACCTGCCTGGGATTTGAACCAGAGACCCAGCGCTGCAAGGGAAGAGCGCTAACCACTATGCCACCGTGCTGCCCACGCTACCATCATGCACCCGATCAACTATGTTGGACTGAGATTTTACAGCATGCTCAATTGACACATTCAACTGATTTTGGCCTGAAATTGGTTGAATAGCCAATTGGTATGCTTATTGTTGCACTGATTTTCATCCAATCTGATAAAATTATCAAAATAGACGAGTGATCAGGTTGCAATATTGAAAGATGTATGGCCAGCATTAGAACAGCAGGGTTAGAAAAATTTGAATTGTAAGAATAACAAGAATTGTGTTAAGGAGAAGATAATTGTACCTAGTTAGCAACGGGATCTCCTTCTAGCCAGTAAAATTTGTGGTTTAGGGATATGACTGTAATGAAAAGTTTTGCTACTGGGTAAAAAAGCAAAACATTGCTTTAAAAATAAAAATAAAAAATAAAAAAATCTAAGAAGTCAAATAGTCAAAGTTTTATATAATTTTCATTTACTTTTTGGACATAAGAAACAGGGAAATGCAATGCAATGGGTGTGCTAAACAGTTAGCACGTGAGTGCCATTCGTGAACTTTTGCGCACGTTAAGTGCCGCGAGCAAATTGTGCGCACAAAAGTCCACGAACGTCACTTCACGTGCTAACTGTTTAGCACACCCGTGCTAAACAGTTTGCACGGCTTTGTGAATCAAGCCCTATATGTCTACACTATACTTGCAGGCCAGGAAATAATATTCTTAATGGCTGAAAGCTACATTTTGCATTTGGCTAAAATTGATTAGTTAACGTATTTAACATTTGATTACTTAATCCAACATGTGTGGTCCTCAAATTTCCCCTACTAAAGCCATGTTAATTCATTAAGATGTACTGGGAGTATTTTCATATGTTGATGTTTCCACGATGAGTCAATTTTTTGTAGCTATTTTGTGTTTTTGAGGGGTTATTTTCTTGAATTCACCAATATTTGTCTGAATTAAGTTGTTAATGATCGAAGTGACAGAGGGAACCAAATATAACAAAACATGCCATAGTGATTCACATTTCAATCATTGTAAACAGTAAAGATGCCAGCAACTCTGATACATTTAATACTGTAAATCAGGGTAACAAATAAATATTGACTAAATGTCTGTTCTGGATTCTGGATCGGCTTCCTCTCTTCATCCACACACAGTGATGCACACCTGGCATCCTCTTCTGACTTCCAATCATGTTATTACATGTGATCGGGGCTCAGAAGATAGTGTCAGCAGTGCAACGCCACCCGGGGGTGGAAGAGGAATTATGGAAGAGTAGCTACCATAACCCCTCTTCCACTACCGGGTGGCGCTGCACTGCTGTCACTATCTTCTGAGCCTCGTAACAATGGGATTGGAAGTCAGAAGAGGATACCAGGAGTGCAGTGTTGCGGGTGGAGAAGAGGAGAAACCGGTCCAGGAACAGGTAACTATAAAAGCACTCCCTGCACCACGCTACATGACTTCATTAGGCATAAGAACAAGTTCTGCTGGCTGAGGTTAAAATGAGTGTGCATCGTCAAACAAAATATTTAGTTTGAAGATGCTAATGGATTAAGGACAGCATTCAACTCTGCATATTCCACGCCAGAGGTTCATTTTAAGGCAGGTACACATTTGCAATATTATTCATTCAAAGTTATAAGTTTGGGTGGTATTTTTTTTACCAAGTGCCGTACAGACACATTGCTTTTTTGAGACAGGAGAGGAGACGTGGCAAGATTGTGCCCTGCAGTGGGAGCTTCCCTTAAACAAAAGAATGAACAGATGACACAATCCATCCTGCTGAAGAGGACCCTAGCAATACTGGAGTACTGTTGAACAAACTTTTCATTTCATTTCACCGTACTATGGTTAAGGAAAGAGGACAGGGCAGAAAATTATTTCATAATGCAAACAGCAGCACAGTGCTGTGTGCAAATCAAGTCTGGCTCCTGCTTTGCTCCACAGATGCGCCCTGTCAATGAAATGGTGCTTCAGGATTGTGCCTGGAGATGCTGTCCTTAAAAAAGACCTTCACCCAGAGTGTACTGCTTTGAACCCGTACTGAGTGACAGAGATGCTGTCTTTGTCTGTTCATATGGCAGAGATACAGCAGCTCCATGTAATGCACCGGTAAGAGTGAAAGCCCAGAGGCTTTTTATCTGATACAATAATTGTCCACATCTATGACGCAGATCTTGGGCCTGATTCACAAAGCGATGATAACTCAGTTATCACGCCTAAAAGACTTTAGGCGTGATAACCTTTGCACCACACTGGTGAAAAGCCAGTTTAGGCGTGAAAAGTTTAGGCGTGATAAGTTTAGACATGATAAGTTTAGGCATGCTAAGTTTAGATAAGTTTAGATCGCGCGCAAAATCCTGCACGCAAAGCAGCGCCATTAAACTCTATGCGAAGTGCACCAGACTTTGCTAGCGCAAAACTTTTGATCAGCTGTGCACTGCAGTGCTAACCCAGTTGGTGCTTAAACTTATCACGCCTAAACTTATCACACCTAAACTTATCATGCCTAAACTTATCACACCTAAACTTATCACACCTAAACTTATCATGCCTAAACTGAGTTTAGGCATGATAAAGGGCTTTTCACCAGCTTGCTAACGGTTAGCACCGCTTTGTGAATCGAGCCCCTTGTATAAAGATCCATGCCTAGATCTCATCATGGCTTGTTTACCTGAAACATTTGCAGTAGACTGAAGTTTTTATTATGAACCATTTGCAAAACACATTTTTTCTTCTTAAATCAATAGTAACAAAGAGAGGATCAATAACTCTCATGCACAAAACTTTAGCATTAACTAATATTATAAGTGTTTTTTATTAGTTGATGACCCACCACCCTGTTTTTTTTGGTGAATTTTAAAATAGGCCACAGCAAGCATTATTACCAGAGAAGAAGTTACTTGTCTTTTTTCAATCTATGAGTTCTCTCCATTTATTACATTTTATGTTTCTGCCCCTAGAGTGCTGTCTTTGTTATAATTACAGTGATTCAATATGTGGTTTCTAATATTCTTTATCTCGCCTGCAGGTCCTGGAGATCAGAGTAAAGACACACTATATGTCTGTCAGCTGCCATGCTGATTATATCACATGATGAAAAATGATGCCAGAGCTTTCACAGGGCATCAGCTGTTATTAAATACTGTATCTTTCCCTATGAGGCTGTTTGTTTTTAATTTCTTGCTGAGTCCCTTAAAGCTTTACAGAACCATTTCACAATCCCCATTTTTCCATTTCATTTTGGATGAGTTGTGTCTAAATATAATTGTCTAAATGTTGTAACATGTCCATATAGCACTTTGCAAGAGTGCTACTGCAAAAGTCTTACATGTGGCTTAAATGTAGGATAATGAAACATATTTATCAGCACATTCACAAGCTCTGCACAAAGTATGTCTTTGCTGGGTAATCAAAGAAAAACAAGCATTTTTTCCCAAGAATTTAAACTATATCGGTATTAAAATGGACTTAGCACCCTGGGAAAAGATAGATGCCACATTCACACAGCCTTAGGCCTAGTAGTCAGCAATTGTGTTAAAGTGGACCCAAATTAAAAATACAAGATTTCAGTAATAAAATCTATTTTCTAAATTATAATAATAAATAGCAGCCTTTTTTCAGCTGCATGATGACAAATATAAAATATTTTACATTTAATGGAGGAACCCCTCCCTTCCTTTCATATTGCCGGGACAGAAACCGGCAAACTAGTGGAGTTGCAGGTGTCTGGAAAAGGAGGAATTGCTAATGGCTGCCACCTGTATAACCCTAGTTATGAAAAGAGAAGGGGGAAAAGCATGCACTGAAATGCTCATAGGCTTGAAGGAGTGTTTATTTATCTTTGTATGTGTCAGAGTGGCGCAACTAGTGTACTGGTTAAGGGCTCTGCCTTTGACATGGGAGGCCAGGGTTCGAATCCTGGCTAGGGTCAGTACCTATTCAGTAAGGAGTTCAAGGCAAGACTCCCTAACACTGCAGGGTGGCCTCTTGAGCACGTCCCAGTGGCTGCAGCTCTTGAGAGCTTTGAGTCCGCCAGGAGAAAAGCGCTATGTAAATGTATGGATTATTAACTAAATATTTTGAATTAAAAAAAATGTTTGGTTTGGGTCCGCTTTAAGCAATTCTTGGTATTTTTAGTGGGATTTGTGTTTTATTGCAAGCGATTTTGTATGCATTTTTGTTTTGCGATTTTGTGTGTGCAGACATGAAGCTGACCCGGGAACTGAATGTCTTTTAAAGCAAATTTGCCTGAAATATGCTCATAAAATCGCTGTTCAAAGCAACTTTAAAGAGAACCTGAACTGAAAATAAAAAGTCAAAATAACCATACACGGGTCCATACTTTCCTCATGTGTAGTCTACTCCTCAATCTCTTTCTTCTTTCCTGCGTCCCATTTGTCCACTGTGATCAATGGAATTATTCGTCCTCCATATTAAAAATTGCCAATACCTCTTCCAGCCATAGCCGGCCTTTGACCTGAGCGACGAGAGCGGTCGCTCAGGGCGCCGACTTTCAAGGGCACATGTGGACAGCTGTCTCCACTCGCCACAATGCTCTCACGCATACACAGACCTGTCAGTTGCATTAAAACAAGTTCCCCTCATTCGCAGCTTCCTCCAATCCCCGGCACTCAGACTGCCAGCCCTGTAGTTCAGCGGTGGGTAACCCGGCAGCATTGATTACAGAGGGAGCCAAGTGGTGGCGCTCTGTACCTTAAATACAGGAAGTGCTCCTGAATGAGCACTTCCTGTATTTGAAGTATACAGTGCGGCTTCACTTGCTCTGTCATTAATGCTGCCAGGCCACCCACCACTGAACTACAGGGCTGACATTCTGAGTGCCGGGGATTGGAGGGAGCCAGCCCGCGAGTGAGGGAAACTTATTTTAATGCAGCCGACAGGTCTGTGTATGCAGGAGCACATCGCCCCAGCTCCCCCAGAGTGCCGCGGAGCACAGCAAACCGCGAGCAAGGGGAACTTTAGCACACGGGCAGGTGAGTCACTCAGGGGGCTTCACATAGAGTAAAATGCGGCCCTAATGAACTGGACCTTGTGCAGCAATCAACTAGTCTTTTTCCAATGGCAGGAACACTGGGCAACCCAGCTGCTCTTGCTGGAATTATAAGGTGTGTGCTCCTGCATGTGTGTGTCTTGGTTGGGATACTTTTTTTCAGGGGGCGGCTGGTGAAAGTGGGCCTTGGGCAGCAAAAAGTACAAATCCAGCCTTGTGTGTCACAGAGATCTGAGCATTTGGCGTGATGTTTCACAGCTTCAAAAAGGTTGGTAACCACTGTCCTAGGAGAAAAGGTGAATTGCATATGGGCCTGTGTGTGCGTGTGAAGAGGATGAAGGGGGGGGACACCAAAATCAGGCTTTGCTCAGGGCGCTGTGAAACCTAAGGCCGGCCCTGCTTCCAGCCATTACAGCTTCCTGGTCAGCTCACTGTTAAACTGTGATATCACATACTTGAGCCATAGGGAAACATGAATATTACCTTGCACATTCAGTTGTAACTGACAGCTGCTGATATATAACTGATAGCAACTGGTATATTTCAGTTCTGACAAAATATTCAGAACTGGGAGGGCTCACTGTAAGAAGAAAATGGTGTGCTTCTGAGAGGAACTGACAGTGAGGTAAGTATGTAATATTCATTTGCAGCTACGTCATGTGTTTATTTTAAATAATTTTACTCACTTCAGGTTCCCTTTAAAAAGCAATTTGTGATTTTTCCTATAACTTGCGAAGAAGCACAATTGCCTAGAAAATGGTGCAGGACCCGCATTTGCGATTTTAAAAAAGCTCATCGTTCATGTGAGAACACTCACATAGGATTTTATTACACAAGTGCTTTTACAGTGCTTTTAGAAATGCTAGTGATTAAAAAGGAATTCAAAACGCTCATAGTGTGAACCAGCTCTTACTGTTTCCCCCCTAGAACTGGACACCTTCTAAGTTTAGTATGTTCCCTTCCTAACACCATTCCTTGGCGCACTCCACTGGCTACTGTTACGCTTCCCACATATAATGTATCTGGCGATCACTTTTGGCAGCATATACAAAAGTCTGGACACAAATATGAAATGAAATTGTGTTTTTAATCAAACTTATATATACATATAAGTGAAAACAAATGATAATCCCTCCCTTAAACATACAACAAATAGTCCATAGACTAGCTAACTATATACAAAAGATACCACTTTACAATATTCAGGTAATCATGGTACAGGATCAGATAAAAGGAGCAAGGTCCGGAAGCAAGTGGAAGTCATACAGAAACAGATCAGGATAACTGAATACAGAGAAATGAACCAGCAACAGAAGCCAAGCTAACTGAAGTTCTGGCAATATTGCAAGAGGTGCAACAGTGCAAGTCCAGGTGATTGACTGCGAGGGAACACCTGCTGATAAGAGACAAATGCTCAAACTCAGAAACTCCATCTTGTGTTGAAACTGGGAACTGCAGATAAATTGCAATGATAACAGAGCCACCCATTGATGACTAGTTGTAACAACATCAGCAGGTAAAGCAGTGTGCAGCAGTGTTTATAACAGCTACTCAAAAAATGGAGAATCTGCTTAAAGGGAACCTAAACTGAATAAAATTAATTAAAATAAACACATGAGGTAACTTCAAATGAACATTACACAGTTACCTTGCCATCAGTTCCTCTCAGAAGCTCACAGTTTTCTTCTGACAATAATCCCTTCCAGTTCTGACAGCGGTCGTGCAGCCCACATCGTGTCCAATACACAACTGGGACAACACAGTTTTCAACCCGGGCACCTCAGAAAAATTAAACCTTTTTTTTTTTTTTTATGGTTTTTTGGTTTTGTTTGTACAACCAATTACACAGATATATAGCTATTGTTTGACGTAATAGCTGGTGGCAGAGTGGCAGCAGAATGTAATTCTGCAATTTCTGTGTACCCTGGCAGTGGGAAACACAGACCGACAGCAGCAGCAGCTGGAGGAATGGAGGAGTAATGTGAGCAGCTATTGTTTGACGTAATAGCTGGTGGCAGTGTGGCAGCAGAAGGTAATTCTGTGTACCCTGGCAGTGGGAAACACAGACAGACAGCAGCAGCAGGAGGAATGGAGGAGTAGTGTGAGTGTGGCAGCAGGCAGGCAGCGTGACATAATAGCCCTGGTACCTAGCGGTGATACCAGGGCTGTAAATAAACACAACAGGAGGTCCCAGACAGCGGTCGTGCAGCCCACATCGTGTCCAATACACAACTGGGACAACACAGTTTTCAACCCGGGCACCTCAGAAAAATTAAACCTTTTTTTTTTTTTTTAATGGTTTTTTGGTTTTGTTTGTACAACCAATTACACAGATATATAGCTATTGTTTGACGTAATAGCTGGTGGCAAAGTGGCAGCAGAATGTAATTCTGCAATTTCTGTGTACCCTGGCAGTGGGAAACACAGACCGACAGCAGCAGCAGCAGGAGGAATGGAGGAGTAATGTGAGCAGCTATTGTTTGACGTAATAGCTGGTGGCAGTGTGGCAGCAGAAGGTAATTCTGTGTACCCTGGCAGTGGGAAACACAGACAGACAGCAGCAGCAGGAGGAATGGAGGAGTAGTGTGAGTGTGGCAGCAGGCAGGCAGCGTGACATAATAGCCCTGGTACCTAGCGGTGATACCAGGGCTGTAAATAAACACAACAGGAGGTCCCAGACAGCGGTCGTGCAGCCCACATCGTGTCCAATACACAACTGGGACAACACAGTTTTCAACCCGGGCACCTCAGAAAAATTAAACCTTTTTTTTTTTTTTTAATGGTTTTTTGGTTTTGTTTGTACAACCAATTACACAGATATATAGCTATTGTTTGACGTAATAGCTGGTGGCAGAGTGGCAGCAGAATGTAATTCTGTGTACCCTGGCAGTGGGAAACACAGACCGACAGCAGCAGCAGGAGGAATGGAGGAGTAGTGTGAGTGTGGCAGCAGGCAGGCAGCATGACATAATAGCCCTGGTACCTAGCGGTGATACCAGGGCTGTAAATAAACACAACAGGAGGTCCCAGACAGCGGTCGTGCAGCCCACATCGTGTCCAATACACAACTGGGACAACACAGTTTTCAACCCGGGCACCTCAGAAAAATTAAACCTTTTTTTTTTTTTATGGTTTTTTGGTTTTGTTTGTACAACCAATTACACAGATATATAGCTATTGTTTGACGTAATAGCTGGTGGCAGAGTGGCAGCAGAATGTAATTCTGTGTACCCTGGCTGTGGGAAACACAGACAGACAGCAGAAGGGCAGTACACAGCAGCCCACTGTAGGTGTAAAATGTGTGGCTGCAGGCGACGTAAAAGTCAAACTGAACCAGGCTGGCTTAGTGAGCAGGAGCCAGGAGGTGGTAAAGGGTGGTAAGGCACATTAACGATGGTTCTTAGCCAGTTCATGTCCCCCTCTCCCCGACAACAGGGACCAGGAACTCGCCTTCCACCCACGCATGGTTCATCTTGAGAAACGTCAGTCTGTCCACAGACTTGTGAGACAGACATGAGCGTTTCTCGGTGACCACGCCACCAGCTGCACTGAAGCAGCGCTCGGACAGCACGCTGGAAGGGGGGCAGGACAGCACTTCCAGGGCGTACTACGCCAGCTCGCTCCAGATCTCCAGGCGCTTGACCCAATACTCCATGGGATCAACAGGGGCATCGCTGTCAAGCCCGCTGTAGGACCCCATGTAGTCAGCCACCATGCGGGTCAGGCGCTGGCTGTGACCGGAGGAGGATGCTGCTGCATCATGCACCTCCTCTCTAGTCACTGCTGCCGGAGCCTCTACAGTCCTGTAGAGCTCGTGGCTGAGAGACAGCAGGTCTGTGGGGCGCTTGCTGCTGGATGCAGGCACCTGCTGCTGCCTCTGTGCTGGCTGCTGGACAGTGGGGGTGGAAGGCTGGGGGAAGGCTTCCTCCAAGCGCTCAACAAGGGCCTGCTGCAAGCTCCTTATTTGTTGCGCTGGGTCTCCTCCTGCAGGCGGCAGGAACTGGCTCAACTTCCCCTTGAGGCGTGGGTCCAACATCATGCTGATCCAGATGTCCTCCCTCTGCTTCATCTGGATCACCCTGGGGTCCTTGCGCAGGCACGCCAGCATGTGCGCTGCCATTGGGAAGAGGCGGGCCACGTGTGCTGGCACATCGACGGCAGTGCTGTCCTCCTCATTCTCCTCCTCTGCCGCCTCATCCTCTCTCCACCCCCGCACCAACTCAGCTGCACTGTGCTGATCCCCCTCATCAGCAGCAAGGTCAGGGACCTCCACCAAGTCCTCCTCCTCCTCCCCCTCAGAGGTGGACTGTGCAGCTGCTTGCCGCTCCTGCTGGTCCAAGGCTGCCGCTCCCTGTTCCAGCAAAGCATCGAGGGCCCTGTTCAGCAGACAAACCAGGGGCACCCACTCGCAGACCATAGCATGGTCCCTGCTCACCATGTTAGTGGCCTGCAGAAAGGGAGCCAGCACTAAGCACACCTGCTGCATGTGCCTCCAGTCATCATCGGGGACGATGGACGGGATGTTGCTGGTCTTGTCCCTTCTCCGAGCGGCGGAAACAGTGGCCAGGGCAAGGTACTGGTTGACAGCGTGCTTCTGTTCAACCAGACGCTCCAACATCGCCAGGGTGGAGTTCCAGCGAGTCGGAACGTCAAGGATCAGCCGATGGCGTGGCAGCTCCAGCTCCTTTTGCACGTCTTCCAGGCTCGCACAGGCTGCAGCCGAGCGCCGGAAGTGACGCACAACGTTCCTTGCCGTTTCCAGCAGTTCGCCCATCCCCTGGTAGGTGCACAAGAACTTTTGCACCACCAGGTTCAGCACGTGGGCAAGACAGGGGATGTGGGTCAGGTTTCCCCTGTCTATTGCGGCAACCAGATTGGCCCCATTGTCGGCCACCACCTCTCCGACTCTGAGGCCTCTGGGGGTCAGCCAAATCCTCTCCTGCTCCTGGAGTTTGGCCAACACATGGGTTGCCGTCAGCTTGGTCTTCCCAACGCTGACCAAGTGCAGCAGCGCTTGGCAGTGGCGGGCCTTCATGCTGCTGCTGAGGCGGGGGGTTTGGCCAGGTGTGCCGGAGTATGGCAGAGGATCGGAGGAACCTGCTGCAGTTCCCCTGACCCTGCGGGGGGGGGGGGGGGGGGGGCACCACCCACTGTGTTGCTGCTGCTGTGCCCGCTGCTGCTCTCCCATCCTCACCCCCTTCCACCAAGCTGACCCAGTGGACAGTGAAGGACAGGTAGCGGCCTGTCCCGAAGCGGCTGCTCCAGGAGTCCATGGTGACGTGGACCCTTTCACCAACCGCGTGCTCCAGCCCTCGCTCCACATTGGCCATCACAAAGCGGTGCAGTTCAGGAATGGCCTTGCGGGCGAAGAAGTGTCTGCTGGGGAGCTGCCAGTCTGGGGCTGCGCAAGCAAGCAGCGCACGCATGTCGCTCCCCTCCTGCACAAGCATGTACGGCAGGAGTTGGGAGCACATGGCCCGTGCCAGCAAGCCGTTCAGCTGCCGCACGCGACGGCTGCTGGGAGGCAGAGCCCTAACCACCCCCTGGAAGGACTCGCTCAAAAGGCTCTGGCGTGGCCTTTTGCTGGCACGGGAATCAGCAGACACAGCAGAGGAGGCCACTGAGGACTGGCTGCCAGAACAGGCCTCAGTGTCGGCGGCAGGAGTTGCAGAGGGGGGAGGAGCAGTGCGTTTCCGCACTCCTGCTGGTGCTGCTGGAGGAGCAGGAGGGCGGGTGGCTGCTGTTGCTGCTGCTGCTGCTGCTGAAGGCTGTGCAGTGATGGGTGTGGTGCCACTGCCAGCACCAGATGCCTTCAGCCTCTGGAACTCCTCATGCTGGTACAAATGTTTCGCAGCAAGGTGGTTGATGAGTGAGCTGGTGCTGAACTTTAAGGGGTCTGCACCTCTGCTCAACTTCCGCTGACAGTGGTTGCAAGTGGCGTACTTGCTGTACACTGTGGGCATGGTGAAAAAACGCCATATTGGTGACAAAAACGACCCCCTACGCCATGGAACCGCTGCTGCCTGTCTCCCTGTGGTGGTTGGGGGGGGGCTTGGGTGCGGCTGGTGGTGGTAC
Organism: Hyperolius riggenbachi; assembly: GCF_040937935.1. Lineage (NCBI taxonomy): Eukaryota > Metazoa > Chordata > Amphibia > Anura > Hyperoliidae > Hyperolius > Hyperolius riggenbachi. The sequence continues at coordinate 327,128,896 of NC_090648.1, forward strand.
TGGCAGATGCTGCTGCTGCTGCTGCTGAGCCTGAGACACCAGCAGGCTGGGGGACCTGCCTACTGCTGCCAATGCTTGCAATGATGCGCCTCCTTGCAAGGCCCACAAGCGCATCCTCCTCCTCCTCCTCAGAGCTGCTGATGACGACATCCCCTGGAGCTGGTGGCACCCAGTCTCTGTCTGTCACCGTGTCATCATCATCCTCCCCCTCCTGAAACATGTCCTGCTGGGATGATGACCCCCCAAACTCCTCTCCTGATGCATGGATGGGCTGCTTGACTGTCGCCACAGTCTTGCTGTCCAATCCCTCATCCCCCAAAGTGCCCATCAGCATCTACTCCTCAAGATCGCCAACAACAGCAGACAATTTACTCATGATGCCTGGGGTCAAAAGACTGCTGAATGACAGGTCGGCGAGTGACGGTGAACTGGCCTCCTCCCCAGGCCCTGCTGGGCGGCTGCTGCGAACAGGGGTGGTGGTGGTGGTGGTGGTGTTGAGGGTGGAGGCCTCGGATGCAGAGCTGATGGCGGGCTGCTCATCCTCCGTCATCAGTTGCACCACAGTGTCTGCATCCTTTTCCTCAATGGGACGTTTCCGACCCGGCTGGAGGAAAATCGGAGCAGGTGCTACATGCTGCTGCTGCGGCTGTGTCTCTACAGCGTGAGTTGCAGATGCTCCTGCTGGGCGGCGCCCAAGGCGTCCACGGCCAGTGGCTATGGGAGGAATGTTAGCCACTGACGCTGCTGCTGCGGAACTGTGCATGGTGGCGCGGCCGCGCCCGCGGCTTGCCACAATGCTGCTCCCTCTCCTCCTGATTCCCTTGCTGCCCTTCCCCTTGCCCAAACCGCGCTGGCTGCCACTTCCAGACATCTTCGATGTTTTGGGCGTAAACACAAAAGTTTTTGAAAAGGGCGGGTGAAAAGTGGGGTACTTTAATGGAGTGGGTTGGTGGGTGAGGTGACTGAGTGAGTGTCCCGACTCCCTAGTACAGTAAGTAAGTAGTAACAGTCAGGAAGTACAACTAGCAGTTACAATAATCAGTAGTAATCACAAGGAAATAGAGTGTGTGTACACTACAGACAGTGAGTGCACGCACGCGCAAACACGCGCAGGAGCTGGCCTATGAACAGAGAGTGAGTGAGTGTCCCTAGTACAGTAAGTAAGTAGTAACAGTCAGGAAGTACAACTAGAAGTTACAATAATCAGTAGTAATCACAAGGAAATAGAGTGTGTGTACACTACAGACAGTGAGTGCACGCACGCGCACACACGTGCAGGAGCTAGCCTATAAACAGTGACTGAGTGAGTGTCCCTACTACAGTAAGTAAGTAGTAACTGTCAGGAAGTAGAATTTACAATAATCAATCAGTAATCAGAAGGAAATAGAGTGTGTGTACAGTACGCAGACAGTGAATGCACACACACACGCAGGAGCTAGTAGCCTATGAACAGTGACAGTGAGTGTCCTAGTACAGTTACAGTATATAACTATTCAGAAGGAAATAGAGTGTGTGTACTACACAGACAGTGAGTGCAAGCACACGCAGGAGCTAGCCTATGAACAGTGACAGTCAGTGAGTGTCCTAGTACAGTTACAGTATATAACTATTCAGAAGGAAATAGAGTGTGTGTACACAGACAGTGAGTGCAAGCACACGCAGGAGCTAGCCTATGAACAGTGACAGTCAGTGAGTGTCCTAGTACAGTTACAGTATATAACTATTCAGAAGGAAATAGAGTGTGTGTACACAGACAGTGAGTGCAAGCACACGCAGGAGCTAGCCTATAAACAGTGACAGTCAGTGAGTGTCCTAGTACAGTTACAGTATATAACTATTCAGAAGGAAATAGAGTGTGTGTACTACACAGACAGTGAGTGCAAGCACACGCAGGAGCTAGCCTATGAACAGTGACAGTCAGTGAGTGTCCTAGTACAGTTACAGTATATAACTATTCAGAAGGAAATAGAGTGTGTGTACTACACAGACAGTGAGTGCAAGCACACGCAGGAGCTAGCCTATGAACAGTGACAGTCAGTGAGTGTCCTAGTACAGTTACAGTATATAACTATTCAGAAGGAAATAGAGTGTGTGTACTACACAGACAGTGAGTGCACACACACACGCAGGAGCTAGTAGCCTATGAACAGTGACAGTCAGTGAGTGTCCTAGTACAGTTACAGTATATAACTATTCAGAAGGAAATAGAGTGTGTGTACACAGACAGTGAGTGCAAGCACACGCAGGAGCTAGCCTATGAACAGTGACAGTCAGTGAGTGTCCTAGTACAGTTACAGTATATAACTATTCAGAAGGAAATAGAGTGTGTGTACACAGACAGTGAGTGCAAGCACACGCAGGAGCTAGCCTATGAACAGTGACAGTCAGTGAGTGTCCTAGTACAGTTACAGTATATAACTACAATACAAAATACAATCACTAAGTAGTAAAGGACAGCAGAAATACTGTCTAATACTATCTAATACTGTCTAAATACTGATGAGAAATAAACTAACAGAGGACAGGAGGACAGCTGCCCACACAGGCAAGGCCCTGAGGCCTAAAGCTGTAAGCCTGCAGCAGCTGTCTGAGTCTCTCTCTATGTAACACAAAAGCTACTAACTAAAATACAATGGCCTCAATTCACAGAGCTTTATCAAACACTTTATCAAACGTTTGATAATTTTCCTCATGGGTAAAATCTAATTTTGAATTCACTAAGGTGTTATAGATGTATTGATAATTTCATCGATAAAACATTCGATAAATCTGTAACACCTTAGTGAATTCAAAATTACATTTTACCCATGAGGAAAATTATCAAACGTTTGATAAAGTGTTTGATAAAGCTTAGTGAATTGAGGCCACTGTCTATCTAACTAACAACAATATAGGTGTGTATAGGAGGTGTATGTGAGCAAAAACGCTAGGTAAATGACCACAATAGAGCTCTTGCTAAGCCAAAGCACAAAGGAGCAACTCTCTCTCTATGCAAGTCTCAGGCAAGGACGGAGAAACGGAACATGGCGGCCAGGGCTATTTATAGGGTAGGGGCTGGCCAGGGTCTCCCTCTGTGATTGGCTGCCGTCAGAGGGCCTGGGAGCCCTCTGATTGGCTCTAAGGACATCAATCTGGGCTATGACGCTATTCGAGCTCTGTATTCGAGCTCGAATAGCGTCGTTTGCTCGAATAGCTCGAATAGTGAATGGGCTATTCGCGTTTACTCGAATAGCCCATTCGAATAGCTTCAGCTATTCGGAGCTCGAATACCGAGCTCGAATAGCTGGAAAAGAGCTCGAATATTCGAGCTACTCGAATATTCGAGCTCTGCTGAGCACCACTAGATGTAAACAATGGATTTGGGAGGTGATCTGATGTCGGATCTGCGGGCGATCTATTGGTGTGGGGGGGTGATCAGATTGCCCGCAAGGGGCAGGTTAGGGGCTGATTGATGGGTGGCAGTGACAGGGGGTGATTGACGGGTGATTGACAGGTGATTGACAGGTGATTGACAGGTGATTGACAGGTGATCAGGGGGGATAGATGCATACAGTACATGGGGGGGATCTGGGGGGGGGGTCTGGGGAGAATCTGAGGGGGGGGGTGTGATCAGGAGGGAGCAGGGGGCAGGGGGGGGGGGAATAAAAAAAAATAGCGTTGACAGATAGTGACAGGGAGTGATTGATGGGTGATTAGGGGGGTGATTGGGTGCAAACAGGGGTCTGGGGGTGGGCGGGGGGGGGGGGTCTGATGGGTTCTGTGGGCGATCTGGGGCAGGGGGGGGGGAAATCAGTGTGCTTGGTGCAGACTAGGGTGGCTGCAGCCTGCCCTGGTGGTCCCTCGGACACTGGGACCACCAGGGCAGGAGGCAGCCTGTATAATACACTTTGTAAACATTACAAAGTGTATTATACACTTTGTATGCGGCGATCGTCGAGTCAACATCCCGCCGGCGCTTCCGTATGGCCGGCGGGATGTTGCGGCGGGTAAGCAGCACCAGGCGGAGGCGGAGGATCGCGTCACGGATGACGCGATCGCTCCGCCCATGCCCCTACAAGGACCGCCGCCATTTGTCTATACGGCGGTCCTTGCGGGGTGCACTTCCCGGCCGTCAATTGTATATACGGCGGTCGGGAAGTGGTTAAACTTAAACAGAAAACTTGTGCTGGTCTTATTGAACTTTGGTATTATGCTATTATGACTGTGTTTATCATCATGCTAGAATTACGTATTTTATATTCAGATTTGTCTTCTGAGTTGAGAAAAGTTTTAGCTGAACTTTTTGCTGGAAATCTGAATGCTGAAATCTGAACCTGAAAGTATGCTAGCAAAGCATTACCATATGTAAACAATGCAGCTTAAAAGCCTACTAAACCTAATTTCCATGATGTCTCACATCTAAAGGAGCTGCAAGCTATGTTTACCAAATGGAATAGCTGAGGAATTTGTTTGAAATATAGATACTTGGAATAGAGAGCTTGCTGAGAAAAGGAATGATTGTTAGCCTCTTTAACCTGGCTGTCCTGAAATGTAGATCAGAATTGCTGATCACACAAAACAAATGCTTACACTCAAATATATAGCAAATTCAATTACATTGTTACACTCTGAGGGTTCTGCCAGTGTAAAAGAAAACATTTCCATATTAAAATGTATTAGAGATCGTAAAAATAACTGCACAAGACTCAGGACTTTATAGCTGTAATGCAGCAGTGGTATGCACTAGTTTCAGATTTTATGAAGGTAAGTTGTTAGTGCTATGACATGATTGTTTATTTATTATATTGTATTATATAGTGTTGACACCTTTTCTACAGTGCTTTACAGAGAATACTTCTCATTAGTGATGGACGAACATGTTTGCCTGTGAACAGTTTCTGTTGAATATTCGTTGTTTGCTGCCTGAATTTACCACAAACTTCGCCCTATGGTATACATGGAGCCATTTTTTGATTCTTCACCTTTAAAGTGTACCTGAGATATGTTAAAAGGCTGTATTTATACTTTCCTGGGGCTTCCTTCAGCCCCATTGTGATGATCCGCTCAGCTGGCTGCACAGGCAGACAGCTGTTTGTCCATTCCTCTAGTCTGTGGGCTGCAGGTCTCTGGAACAGAGACCTGTCTTTCCATTGCAAGTTTCTGGTATGTTCTCTTGCTGGGGAATTTGCATACATTCGTTATGCAAATCCCCTACCTGCCTTCTTTGATGACTGGCACTATAAGAGCTTTATGTTTCCCAGAAGGCTTTGCTGGTCATTTCCCTTCCATGGTCTGTTCCTGATGGACACTGCTGGAGTGTCAGCCGTTGCTATCTAGTATAGTTAATTCCTGGGGGTTGCTTTAGGCTCCCCTTCTAGCCCAGTCAGGTTGTATTATCTGTTTGTTTGTTCTGTTGCCATTGTCCTGTCCCAACGGTGGTCGACAGGAAATGGTTCTGATCTCTGTTCTTGGAGTATAGCTGGTGCAGCGGTTGCTACCAGCTATCTCTTCTGATCTGTCTCTTTCGATCGCGCTAGCCACTTTTCGCTAGCGCTGTGGATCCTTCTGTTCTGTCTCCTGGGATTGCGCTAGCCACTTTTCGCTAGTGCTGTGGATCCTTCTGTTTTGCTACTCTGTACCTGGATCGTGCTAGCCACTTTCGCTAGCGCTGTGGATCCTATCTCTCGCTTGTCCCTGTTTTCGTGTGTCTGTCTTGTCTGCTACGCTTGCTGGAGGCTCGGTGAAGTAACCGTTAAGCAAGCGCTCGCGTCCTCTGTTTCATGTTTGTCTGTTAATGGTTAGTTAGGCGTGCTTGTCTCTATTGTGCTTATCACGTGGAGACTACGCATAACCGCGTGCACTGTTGCGAATGAGTGCGGTGTTCGCGGTTAGCTAGCGTTTGTTATTTTCCATATCTCCTCATTGTATTATTTGCTGTGCCTTTGCTACCCTCGTGCCCTGTTTTGCTCAGTCTTGTGTCTCTGTCGGCAATCGCCATTCTTGCGATTGCATTCCCACTTCGTTTCCGCCGCTGTGTGTTCACCGTCGCTGGGTGGCGACTAGTTTGGTGGACACACATTGGTTCTGTCCCTTTGCTCTGTTTCTTGTGGGCTATCCAGCCCTGCCTGATCGTACCTTGTCCTGGATCTGTACAATTCCCGTCTGACATCTGTGGCTGTGCTGCGACTGTGTTCGCCTGCACTCCACAGCGCCATCTGCCGGTGGGAATTGCCCTCTGCGGGTGCATAGCACCTAGCCTTTGTGTCCTCAAATATACGCTTGTGGAGGAAATCCGCCGCGTCAGCCTTGGGGCCTTGGTGGAGGAATTTGATTTTGATTGGAAAGCCTTTTTAGATTTTTACATCGCAAAAAGCGCGGATGTCCTGAACGATTGTCTTTACTCTGTGTGCCTTTTGATTGATTCTGATGAATGTGCTGAGTGTGTTGTGGATCTGGTGATGTATGTGTGGCAGATCATTTTGGATGAATTACACACACACCAATCAATTGATCCCAATAAAGAGGTAAAAGATTCCAGTTCCATCTGTAGACTGTGCGCACTATGATTGTTCATCCTTTGTTAAAGAGGAACTTCAGCCTAAACAAACATACTGTCATTAAGTTACATTAGTTATGTTAATTAAAATAGATAGGTAATATAATCTCTTATCCACCCTGTTTTAAAAGAACAGGCAAAGGTTTGTGATTTCATAAGGGCAGCCATCTTTTTGGTTGAAAGAAGGTGACAGAGAGCATGAGACACAGTTCCAACTGTCCTGTGTGCTGATCACCCCTCCCAGTTGCTAGGCAACGTGAACAACAACATAGGAAATCCCATCATCCTTTGCACAGCACTAGGGGAAAAAAGCCCGGGCAGTTTTCTTTGACGGGGCGGAGCTTAGCTAAAAATGCAGCTAAAATTGAGACTTCTATAAGAAAAACAAAGTTCTGATGCTGTGAAACTGTTAAAGAAACACCAGGCCTTTTCAGTTCTGCTGAGTAGATTTTTAGTCTGGAGCAGGGCCGGCCCGCTCATGAGGCGGGGTGAAACATTTGCCTCAGGCGGCAGATCTGGGGGGGGGCGGCACCCGCCCGTCCATGGACGCTGGGGCCGCCCGCCGAGCTGGAGGGGTAGCGGGCAGAAAGGGGGTATTGGGCCTAGCGGCGGGGAGGGGGGTCGGACCCCCCCCCCTCCCTCGCCTGGGTCCCCCGATCTGAGCTCCTCCTCCAGCGTAAAGTACCAGCCAGCGTGCAAATGACGAAGAGGCAACGGGCGGGGGAATCACTCACCTCTTCCGCGTTCCATCGCGTGCTCCACTGACGTCACTTCCGGCAACGCCGCCCACTGTATTGTAAGTGGACGGCCTTGCAGGAAGTGACGTCAGTGGAGCGCACGATGGACCGCGGAAGAGGTGAGTGATTCCTCCGCCGGTTGCCTCTTCTCATATGCACGCTGGCTGGTACTTTACGCTGGAGGAGGAGCGCAGATCGGGGGACCCAGGCGAGGGAGGGGGGGTCCTACCCCCCTCCCCGCCGCTAGGCCCAATACTCCCTTTCTGCTAGCTACCCCTGCAGCTCGGCACCCCCCCCACCCACGGCTGGGGGGGGCTATTTTTTTTAATTTTGCCTCAGGCGGCAAAAAGTCTAGGGCCGGCCCTGGTCTGGAGGTTCACTTTAAGTGTGCATGGGAGCCCCCGTTTGAGAAATGGGAGATCGAGCTCCTGGTCTATGAATTGGAATGTGATTGGAGATCGTTTTGCAATCATTACCTTTCTAAAAATGAAGCAGTTTTGTATGCGTGCATTGAGTCTGTGTGCACTTTAATCAAGACTGGTGAATGTATCTCTGACTTTGTGACTCCGCTGTTTGACGTGTGGAGAATGATTTTGGATGAACTACATGCGCTTCAATCTGCTAAAAACACATTGTCAGCGGACGATTGTTCCAATCCTCTGGATTTAAAGAAAGTGAGTTTTGAATGCATTCCCTTTCCCAAAGAAACTGACTGTTTGAAGTCTGAGTGCAAGTCGTTCAGAGCAGTTGCTTGTGTGGAAGTTGAACCAGTGCGGTCTGATGTCGCCACCGCACGTATGGCTGCAAAAGGTCTGTGTGGTCCTGTGTCTAAGGAAGACAGATTTTTTCCCTCAGGTTCTCTAAGATCGTTCGTTTGTAAGCCTGCCATGGGGAAAATTCCTAAGTTATGCAATTTTAAGAAAATTATTGATGTGTCTAATAAAGTTTCTCCTGTTGTTGTCGCCACTTCTTTTGCAAATGAATCTATGTCTTATTCTGTTCGCACCTGTGCAGGCCTGTTGCCTGATGACAGTTGCTCCAGTGTTTCTGTCCTAGATGCCTTGCAGTCTGCTCCGCAGATCGCGGAGGTTTGCGCTATGGAAGCGTCAGTTTCGCAACCTAAAGCGATCTTGGATCCGCAAATTTTGCGTTCTGACTCCTCGGATTCGACATTGTTAGCCGAATCTAAGAGTGAGACAGCGCTTCGGTTTTGCGAATCTGATGCTGAAGCTTCTTTGCCTTGTCCAGAGAAGCTTTCTCTGAACCTGCCCTGTACCATGAATGAAGGCATGATGTCCACTCGCATTGACATTTGCGAGTCTGATTCTGAAGAAAGTATTGACTCTCCACCCAGTACTCTGGATGAGTCAATATTACCTTGTTTAAAATCTCCTGCAGTGACCCTAGAGGCTCGTCTAGGTATTGCAACCATTGTTACCTGTTTCTCTGCTATTTTGGAATTGCAGTCTGATTTGACTGCTATGGAGGAATCTGCCTGTAGTGAGGCAAAACTCAGAAAGTCAGAGCTAGTTTCACTAGATATTCCTGTGTATCCCTGTCCTGATGATAAAATTCAGTCTCAGTTTATGGTGGAACCTTCCCTGGGACATCTGCCCTGCACACAAAATAAAGTTCAAGTTTTGCCCTGTAACATGGATAGTTCAGAATCCTTCTTAGAAAACTTGGGAAATGGTGTTCCTGAGGTATTGTCTGATGTCCTGGAGATCTTCGAGTTCCTCCCAAAGGGTGCAGAACTTGTAGGAGATATCTCCTGCCCCCCAGGTCCTTCTGAGGTGTTGCCCACTTCAGTAGGCATTGCTGCCTTGCTGACTACTTTTGCAGCTCTTGTGGAGCTTCATTCATGTGTAGTCAATGATGATATTACAGTTACAGAAAATTCTGAATTTGAGTCCGAGTCTTCTTTTGAAAGACCAGTACCTGTGACCTTTACTCGTGATGATTTTCTGCCCGGTACTGGTTTTGGTCTTGTCGTGTCGGACTCTGAGGTTGGCAGTTCCCCGACATGTCCTGAGGTTTCTCCTGTACTAGTGTACCCCGATGTGCTCTGTGACCCAGAAAGCCCAAGTGTGCCTCGGTTACCAGCGTACTCAGATGCTTCCTCAGTGGAGACATGTTCTGATATAGCCTGCCTGCTTGCATGCCCAGAAGTGGTCCCTGAAAGTCCTGATCTTGATGGGTGTCCTGCTAATTTTGAGTCTGGAATGATCATAGGTTCCATAGGGGTTCTTAGTGGTTCTCCATGTGAGCCTGGTGAGCGTTCTGGCTTCTTGGGATCTCTGCAGAGCTTCAAGGCGTTCTGGGAGATTCCGGGAAAGGTTTTGCTTGGTGCCCTGAATACGATCAGCAATGGCTTTGGTGTTGTAAGGGACACTTCGAACAGGTATTACGGCAGGTTTGGTATTCTTGGACGCTCCTTGGAAGGTGGTGGGTATTGTCTGGAGGGTGTCGATGGCTTCTTCTCTGGTGTCCACAGTCCTGATGGGTGTTACGCTGAGACTTGTAGTGCTGATGGGCATGTTTCGGTGGCTTCTGCTTCCGATGAGGTCGGTTTCGGATGGACTGACTCTGGAATTGGGCCTTGTCGGGCTGTCCCGACCTTCATGAGTCTTCAGTTAGAGTTTTGTGATGATACCAGTTTTGAGGGATGTCTGGAATCCATCCCTAGAGGGGGGGGGGGGGGTACTGTGAGGATCCGCTCAGCTGGCTGCACAGGCAGACAGCTGTTTGTCCATTCCTCTAGTCTGTGAGCTGCAGGTCTCTGGAACAGAGACCTGTCTTTCCATTGCAAGTTTCTGGTCTGTTCTCTTGCTGGGGAATTTGCATACATTCGTTATGCAAATCCCCTACCTGCCTTCTTTGATGACTGGCACTATAAGAGCTTTATGTTTCCCAGAAGGCTTTGCTGGTCATTTCCCTTCCATGGTCTGTTCCTGATGGACACTGCTGGAGTGTCAGCCGTTGCTATGTAGTATAGTTAATTCCTGGGGGTTGCTTTAGGCTCCCCTTCTAGCCCAGTCAGGTTGTATTATCTGTTTGTTTGTTCTGTTGCCATTGTCCTGTCCCAACGGTGGTCGACAGGAAATGGTTCTGATCTCTGTTCTTGGAGTATAGCTGGTGCAGCGGTTGCTACCAGCTATCTCTTCTGATCTGTCTCTTTGGATCGCGCTAGCCACTTTTCGCTAGCACTGTGGATCCTTCTGTTCTGTCTCCTGGGATTGCGCTAGCCACTTTTCGCTAGTGCTGTGGATCCTTCTGTTCTGCTACTCTGTACCTGGATCGTGCTAGCCACTTTCGCTAGCGCTGTGGATCCTATCTCTCGCTTGTCCCTGTTTTCGTGTGTCTGTCTTGTCTGCTACGCTTGCTGGAGGCTCGGTGAGGTAACCGTTAAGCAAGCGCTCGCGTCCTCTGTTTCATGTTTGTCTGTTAATGGTTAGTTAGGCGTGCTTGTCTCTATTGTGCTTATCACGTGGAGACCGCGCATAACCGCGTGCACTGTTGCAAATGAGTGCGGTGTTCGCGGTTAGCTAGTGTTTGTTATTTTCCATATCTCCTCATTGTATTATTTGCTGTGCCTTTGCTACCCTCGTGCCCTGTTTTGCTCAGTCTTGTGTCTCTGTCGGCAATCGCCATTCTTGCGATTGCATTCCCACTTCGTTTCCGCCATTGTGTGTTCACCGTCGCTGGGTGGCGACTAGTTTGGTGGACACAAATTGGTTCTGTCCCTTTGCTCTGTTTCTTGTGGGCTATCCAGGCCTGCCTGATCGTACCTTGTCCTGGATCTGTACAATTCCCGTCTGACATCTGTGGCTGTGCTGCGACTGTGTTCGCCTGCACTCCACAGCGCCATCTGCCGGAGGGAATTGCCCTCTGCGGGTGCATAGCACCTAGCCTGGGTGTCCTCAAATATACGCTTGTGGAGGAAATCCGCCGCGTCAGCGCACGTCTGGTGCGCTGACCGCGAATACGATTCCACATTCGTTACACCCATAAGGTGCATTGGGTCCCTTGCCCCCCTCCCTGAACGGGATTTCCTGATCGCCTATCGCCGGAGGCAATCGGAGGGGCTGGGGGGACGCCGCTGAGCAGCGGCTATCATGTAGCAAGCCCTAGGCTCGCTACATGATTTAAAAAAAAAAAAAATCAAAAAAACGGCAGCACTGCCCCCTGGTGGTTTTTAATAGACCGTCAGGAGGGTTAATAGCAATTCCACCTTCAATTCTAGAAACCCTAAGTTTGCAGGATATGTTAAGGAGATCATTGGGAATAAGAGGAAAAAATACCTTATAGTTTTTGAGAAAATCGATTTTAGAGTTTCAAAGGAAAATAGTATACTTTTAAATGCGGTAAATGTCACTTTTAGTACCTAACGGTAGTGTAATTTTACATGTATCAAAAGAAAGAGCAATACATTTCCTGATGGGGTTTCCAGGGGGTCCATATGCAGCCGCAGCGCTTTGGCCAGGGATCGCCATACAGCCGCAATATGGCGGTATGAAGATCCCTGGCATTTTTTTCCTATTTTCCCAATTTTTTTTTTATGTTTAGTGTGAGTGTGGGAATTTTTTATTTTAAATTATGTGGGGTTCCCCCTCCTGAAACTTTTTAACCCTTTGTCCCCCATGCAGGCTGGGGTAGCCAGAATGTGGAGCTCCGTCCGATTGGGGCTTCAAACCCTGACTATACCAGCTGCAAAAAAGGTCCCTTAATGCCAATTTTTGCTCCGGGGTATCTGTTGGGGGCCCCCCAGGTTTATTTTGCCCTGAGGCCCCATTGTTGCTTAAACAGGCCCTGCATGGCCGGCCAGCAGCATTCCTCAACTTTACAGTCACATCAGTTTACTCTGTTTCCAGCTCTATGCAATCCCACTGTCCCACTGGAGGTCACAGGGTCACAATCCATTTCAGGGGATGCCCCCTTCATCAGACCTGATATCAGAACATGTTGTGACCCTGTGATCAAACTGGTGTGACTTCAGAGTTGTGGATCACTACTGGCCACAGTGCCTGCTTCAGAGACTGAACTCTACCACACGCTTACTCTACTCTTCACATAGGGTAGGTTTTTCTTATAAAGTATGTGTGTCTTTATATTAAGTTTGATACTTCGCCATGGTGGCGCTTCATGTCTTTTGTTTCAGTAATCCTTATTGGTGATGCTGTCCGCCTGACTTTTTTTTACCTTAGTGTGGACAGTTGCCAGGTTAAATGAAACAATTATGTATAATAGGTTACTGGTTTGCAGAGTAACTAAATTACTGAACATATGGTGCACTCACCATTTATGTTAGCAGCCAGGTAATGATATGACTTAGACTCCTTGTCCCAGATTTATGCTTAAAATATAAATCCAGACACCAGAACATCTTGCTGACTAGAAGATGTATTACATTAACAATGCATACCGTACATAGGAACTTAATCCCAACATGTTTCACACAATTAGTGTTAGTAGTTTGCATCAAAGAGTTAATGAGTATTTTAGGGAACAGCCACCAACCAGTTACCACCAATCATTTTTTCAGTGGGTTTTTGTATAAACTGTAAATTTTATAAATCTCCTAGTCAACAAGTTCATCTGGTGTGTGGATTTATATTTAAAGCACTATTGGGGTCACATGATATCACATCACATGCTTGCTAACACATGCTCTGGAAGGAACAGTGAGAAGAGCTGCTTCTCTGTGTTTAATCCTTGTCTCAAATTCCCATACAGTTACACACCACTTTCACTGTTTCATAAGGCACCGTGATGACTGTGTCCCTGGTTCAGTTATTTTTTCTCCTGAGTTTCTGAGTTTTGCACCTTGTTAATAAAATATTTTTTTTTTCAGTCCCCAGTAAGCAAACATGGTTAAAAATAAAATGTCCATAAGTTAGTCATTTGATACTTTTTTGCCTCTTTTTTTAGTGTTTGTTTACTTGCTAGGTCCTGGAAAGGTATTTGTAGGTTAGATTAAAGAGCACCTCCTAGGGGGAAACTTTAGTAAGTCAAAGATTAGTGACTTAAAGGGACTCCGAGCAGTGCAGAAACTATGGAAAGATGCATATAAATTTAAAGCTCTCTTTCTCCTCTTTCCAATGATATATAAACCGCCACCCTACGCCTTTTAGTTTTCGCTATTTTCGTGATTGAAATTGCTGCGGCCGCAATTTCAATCGCGAAAATAGAGAAAACTAAAAGGCGTAGGGCGACGATGTTGGTGTCGCCAGAAAGAGGAGAAAGAGAGCTTTAAAATGATATCCATCTTTCCATAGTTACTTGTATTACACAGGACGACACTTTCCCCAGTGTCAGCATCTCCATTCAGCAGAAAAATTCGGCCTGTGTAATACAATGTAACTATGGAAAGATGGCTATCATTTTAAAGCTCTCTTTCTCCTCTTTCTGGTGACACCGAAATCGTCGCCCCTACGCCTTTTAGTTTTCTCTATTTTCGTGATTGAAATTGCGGCCGCGGCAATTTCAATCACGAAAATAGTGAAAATTAAAAGGCGTAGGGTGGCGGTTTATATATCATTGGAAAGAGGAGAAAGAGAGCTTTAAAATGATATGCATCTTTCCATAGTTTCTGCACTGTTCGGAGTCCCTTTAAGTAAGTCACTAGTCTTCGACCCAGAGGTAATAGCTCTGCGAATGTGCAGTCTTTCAGTTCTGAATGCTGTGACCGTGGTCTCCATTCTCACGCTATATGGTGTGTAATGGGAGAGTGCGTGCGAGAACAGAGAGCTAGGTCTGACCTGGGCTATTGTTATGTTGCTGCTCATTACATTGTGTTTGTAAATGTTGTCAATTCTGTACATAGCACTACCTGCACATCATCTCTGACGAAGCCTATTTATCAGGTAAAACATGTTGGGTTTAGGGTTTTGTTCGTTTTTAGCACTTAGATAGTTTTGAACAGTTTCTGCAGGAAGCTAGAGAATACTGAGTTAGTTCAGACATCAGTAATTCAGCCTTGCAGCTAAGGTTAAAGGTTACACCAGCTGAATAGCAAGGGTGAAAATGAGGCCATATATAGGTGAGGGTGTGTATTCTGAGCCTTACCTATGTTTCAGATTACTCTTGAGAAGCTCCACTTCACTATGGTAGAGGAGCAAGTTGATAGTAGCAAAAAAGTTTATTTACCGTGTTAGCCAAACAAATGAAATAGGTAGAACAAACAACGTTTTGTAAAAAATAATACCTTTTAATGGCTAACTGATAGAGTTAAATTATGCAAGCTTTCTGGGATCTAGTCCCCTTCTTCAGGCATTTTTCAAGATGTTAGCTGAAGTAAAACACTGTTGCAGGTAAATAGTAAACACGAAGATGACAGTTGTGCTGGTTACTTTTTATACGTTAGGTGTCAGGTGATCAGCAGGCTGGAGCCAGTGAGTTAGTGCAACCATACATGAAATCCAGCAGGTTTCTGAAAATCATGAAGCCAAATCAATCATGTTACATAAGGAGTCATGAATCCTGTTCCACAATTTAAACCTTCTGTTAATGTCTTGAACATTGTAATAAATTTGTACTCAGAAATTTTTCTTAATTGGTCATTTTTGAAGTTACCCTTAAGAACAAGTACTTTTAGATCTTGCATGCTGTGTCCTGGTTCACAGAGGTGTTGTCCCACTGTTGTGTCCATTTTACTCTCATTGATTTTAAAGCGGTGATGGTTCATTCTTGTGCACAGTTTTTGTCCTGTTTCTCCTATATAGATTCAACTTGAGGGGCATTTCATGCAGTGTATCATGTATACAACAATGGATGACTCACAGGAAAATTGGACTTGTTGCAAGTTGCCAACCTTTGCCTCGGAGGAAGTAGCTCTGTACATGTGCAGTCTGTCCATTCTGAATGCTGTGACCGTGGTCTCTGTTCTCGTGTGCGTGCTCCCATCACATACAATGATGCATGAGTATGGAGACAACAGTCACAGCTTTCAGAACTGACAGAGTGTACATGTGCAGAGCTACTACCTCCAGGTCAAAAGTTGGTGACTTACTAAAGTCACGCCTGATACCGTTCGCAAAATGGTCCCTCTCAAAAGTAAACTGAAACATAGGTAAGGCTCAGCATACATGCCCTCACTTTTGTAAAGTCTTATTTTCACCCTCACCATTTAGCTTGGGTATCCTTTAATTACCTCCCCTCAGGCTAGACGTTGACAATACACAATCCTTGTGGTTATGGTTATCTACTATGTTAATGTTGGTGCCTGATTAATCTTTATGTTTTCCTGATGAGCCCAGTTTGAACGCTCTAATGGTTGAGTTTTAATTTGGGCTATAGGGCTTTTCATCTTTTGATAACAGATTGTTACTTTTCAAAATCTCAACAGAAATCTTTTTAGCAAGTTTTAAATTATGTAAACGAAAGTTGATGTATAAAAATATGTGGTATAAATATTATTTGAAACAAAGTTCATTTGTTTTCTCATTAGCAGTCACGACATGACTAGGTGCTCTGGCATCAAATGAGTTGTCTTTAGGGCAAAATGAGGAAAAGATTATGAATGTATAGATTTTTTTTTCTGTTATGTTAGCATTATGTTTGTTTTGTTTGATATTTTAAATTGGGGAAAACTGTGTACTCCTCTACACCAGGGGTAGGGAACCTTTTTGGCCGAGAGAGTCATAAACACGACATATTTTAAAATGAAATTCTGTGAGAGCCATACAATATTTCCCCACAAATGCAATCTCATTGGCAGATTTCCCCACAAATGCAATCTCAATGGCAGAAGATTTCCTCACAAATGCAATATCAATAGCAGAAGATTTCCCCACAAATGCAATCTGAACGGCAGAAGATTTCCTCACAAATGCAATCTCATTGGCAGATTTCCCCACAAATGCAATCTCATCGGGAGAAGATTTACTCACAAATGCAATCTCATTGGCAGATTTCCCCACAAATGTAATCTCATTGGCAGATTTCCCCACAAATGCAATCTCATTGGCAGATTTCCCCACAAATGCAATCTTATTGGCAGATTTCCCAACAAATGCAATCTCATTGGCAGATTTCCCCACAAATGCAATCTCATTAACAGATTTCCCCACAAATGCAATCTCATTGGCAGATTTCCCCACAAATGCAATCTCATTGGCAGATTTCCCCACAAATGCAATCTCAACGGCAGATTTCCCCACAAATGAACTGACCAGACGAGTGGACTGGAGTGCCCCTCCTGGACCTGGAGTGACCTCCTGAAGTGACCACGACGGCGGCAGTCCGGCAGGCTCTCACTCGCTGCTGCTGGCACTAGTGCGCTCCGGAGGCAGTAGTCGTAGCTGGCTGCGTAGCTATGGGTGCGGCTGCCTCTGGGTCGCACGTCGTCGGGTCGGCTCCTCCCACCGCAAAGCTGCCTCTGTTCCCGCTGGCTGCGTGTCACACGTAACGTGTGACATCACTATTTTACAGGCAGCGCCAGCATCAGCACATCCATCAGGCAGAAAAGGCGGAATTCTGGCGTGGGAGGCGGTGCAGATGAAGGAGGCAGACGTAAATATAAAGACCCGGCATGGAGGAGGGGGCGGCGGCACAGATTTCAAAAGTAAACACAGGCTCTCTGGCCGCTCTGTCACACGTCTTTTAGCGAGCCAGAGAGCCATATGCGGGCATGAAAATAGCCATATATGGCTCGCGAGCCATAGTTTCCCGACCCCTGCTCTACACAATTAGAGAGAAAAGTTGCAGAGGCTACTGTCACTAGAAAAAAGGACTGCATATCAGGTTGCAATCTGTGTTGTGTCCATTGTATATTGGAGATCTGAGATCTTTGAAAGTTTACTCTGCAGAGATGATTCGGTCATAAGAGAATTTTACCCAATACATGGATGAACTTTAGGATTGCATAGGAACAGGCAGCATAGGAAGATCACTATACTAAACTGACCAGAGGTTGTGAGCTGAATGTTTTGGAGTGTTTGGATGTGAAGACGAGCGCTCCATTTATGTATTTTGATACAATGAATAAAATATTTATGTATTTTGATACAATGAATAAAATGTGTTATGCCTTGTGAGAGCGTGGAAAGTTGAATTTTTGCTGTCTTTTGGATATGCATATTCCACAGCATTCCCCTAAAGTTGTTTGGGGTAAATGCAAAAATAATTTAGCCAGTTCACCAGTTTCTAATTTAAAATACTCCATATATTCAACCCGATCTGAGTTAATTCGTTAAAGTGGTTTCCTTTAGGCAAAACTGCTCAGTCATAATACCTTATATCACTTGTGCTTGCTGTAACGTCTGTGCATATCATGGTTGATCATCAATTATCACTTTGCTTTTATTTTGGAAAAAAAAGAAAAAAAGAATGGAAACCCAATAGAAATTGAAAGTAAAAAAAAAATTGAAAATGATCACTCTATATTTCTTTTGTTTTGTTCAGGGTAAAGGGCACAAGTCATAAGGCCTGGGGAAATGGAAAAGATAATTCCTGTCCTGATTGCCCGGCATGACTAATACGTGAATACGACCTTATCCAGAGGGCATAGAGTCAAGATGTTTACTTGATTTAATCTTTCTCAACATGCACTTGTCCTTGAAAGACTCGCAAAATTTGAAAAGGGAGATGAGCAGAACACAAATCTTAGCTTCTGTTATGCTTCGTTTCTCAATAGCACACATACAGGACTGTATATACAGTAGATGTATCAGAAATACTTTTTTATCAGTTATCCCCACGTGGAAAAATATTCATTCATTTATTTATTCATTCAACTAAAGCACTAGATTTCTACCTATATATTGTCGACAAACCAATGCATTTCTTGGAAGGAACAGTCCTTATATTGAAACTAAGTCCACTCTTCCCTTTCTACTTTTCTTTATTTGTCACTTTTTGAGATTTTGTGTTTTGATTTGTAGAAATGAATCTCCTATGTAACTACATAAATAATCTGATTAACTAAGATCCTTTTGTGTGCAGAACAAGCAATTACGTAAACCTGGGAAACGATATAATCCAAAGAGAAAAAAAAAAGTATAGTTATGATCAGCCTGCATTTCACACACTTCACAGAATTTGCCTTCTTAAAACAGAAGGTATTTGCAATTATTCAACTTTATGTGAGTAGAAAGATTTCCCATAATGTGTCAATGCTATATATGCAAATTATCCCTCTACATCCCTGGATTTCAGATATATTCTAAAGGCCCATACCCACTAAATGATTTTCGCAAGCGATTTTCACGGCAAACATTTTTTGTTCACAATATCACGCAACATTGTTTAACGAAAACTCATTAAACAAAGTTTAATAACGCACGCCACCTGCTGCGATCATTTGTTTTTGAACAACTGACATGTCCGATTAAGTCATTGAGAAATGTTCTGATCATTGACTTGCACAGGTTTTTCTGCAATCATGTAAATGATCATTTACGCGATCGTTAATTTCTAAATATAAATAAATCAGTGGATAGCAAAGTCAAACTATAGATTAAAATACCAGAGAATTCATTTAAAATAATAATAATAATACTAAGATATACAAATGAGACAAAAAGTTGGATTCTTTTAAGGGCCAAAAGGTGGGTAAATGAAAAGTTCTTTATATATAAAGTGTTAAAAATAAATGAACATTTTTACAAACATTGATGCACATTCTCCTGTCATGTGCTGTCAAGTATGCACACATGCAAGATAGTCTATGTGGTCACCTATGTGCACATTTAGTTCATGCATGTTCGCAAGAATCAGCCAAACAAGGAGTGTCTTAATATGTACTCAAGGAGGATTGAAACAAAAAGAATAGATACTATGAAGAGGGAAAGATCTGGATCCTCCAGACGTTCCCTGTGTCCCCCACACCCCCACCATTGCTGGACGCCGACCCCAGAAAGTTATTCAACAAGAGCTAGGTGGATATGCTATCTTGTCTGAGCCCCCATTATTTACAAGAGTTGCTGTACTGTGCATATATGAGTATGGCATGGCCATGCTTGTGGATGAAGTGGAGCAATACTGTGCACTTCTAGAGCATCCCAGGTAGTGGCGATGGTCTCAAGGAGGACACGGGAAGCCCCTGGAGGATTCAGAGGCTTCCTGTAACGATTGTGGGATATCTCCGTGTTCAGCGCACAAAGATGTGCGCTGACACTGCGGAGGTCCTTCACAAGCGTGTCAAGATACTAGAACCCAGCTTTTGGTGCAAGCACCAGTAGAGGGAAAATTCCTGTCGGCAGATAGCGCTGGGGAGTGCAGAGGAACCAATCCTCTGTACCTCCACAAATGCCAGACAGGAATTTGTACGAAGCGCAGAACGCAATCGCAAGAGAGGCGATTGCGAATGAGAACGAGCAAAGGGACAGATTGTATGTGTGTGCGCCAATCTAGTCGCCACCCCGCGACCGCGCATACACAACAGCAGATATGAAATAGGAACGCGATCGCGAGAGGTGCGATCGCCAGACGTGACACAAGGCAGATCAGAACAGAATACGAGGTTAGCAAAGGCACAGCAGATAATACAATGAGAATATACGGAAAATAATAAACGCTAGCTAACCGCGAACACCGCACTCATTCGCAACAGTGCACACGGTTATGCGCGGTCTCCACGTGATAAGCACAATAGAGACAAGCACGCCTAACTAACCATCAACAGACAAACACGAAACAAAGAACGTGAACGCTTGCTTAACGGTTACCTCATCGAGCCTACAGCAAGCGCCCGTATCAGACAAGACAGACAAACGAGAAACAGGAACTAGGCAGAAAGGATCCACCGCTCTTCCGCCAGAGCAAGTGTGATCCAAGCAGGAACACAGATCAGAAAGATCCACAGCCGCTAACGCTAGCGGCTAGTGCGATCTAAACAAGACAGATCAGATGAGGTAGCCGGTAGCAACCGCTGCTCCAGCTTACACTCCAGGAACTCAGATCAGAAGGATCCACAGCCGCTACCGCTAGAGGCTAGTGAGATCCAAACAAGACAGAGCGATTCGCTATCAACCGCCGCTGGTGACAGCGCAATCGCGACAGACAAGACAAGACAGAATAGGCAGTACAAATTATACACAAACTGACTGCACTAACTAGGAATGCAAGGAGCACTCCCCAAGAATTAACTATACTAAGATAGCAGTGGCTGACACTCCAGGTGAGTCCAGCAGGAACAAACCTCTATGAGCAGCGAAGCATTGTGGGACACACATACTACTTATAGTACACGCCTCCAATGAATGTGGCCAGGCAATTTGCATGACAACGTATGCAAATTCCTCAGCAAGCACAAGCTGCAAAACTGACAGAAGGTCTACTTTCCAGAGTCCTGCAGCATGCAAACCTGAATAATGATCAAAAGGCTGCTTGCCTGCGCAGGCAGCAGAGCGGATCGTTACAGTACCCCCCCCTCTAGGGACGAATTCCAGACGTCTTTCAAAACTGGCGTTACCAAAAAACTCTAACTGAAGACTCATGAAGGTCGGGGCAGCCCGACAAGGTCCAATTCCAGAGTCAGTCCACCCGAAACCGACCTCATCGGAAACAGAAGCCACCGAAACATGCCCATCAGTACTACCAGTCTTAGCGTAACACCCATCAGGACTGTGGATACCAGAGAAAAAGCCATCGACACCCTCCAGACAATACCCACCACCTTCCAAGGAGCGTCCGAAAATACCAAACCTGCCACAATACCTGTTCGAAGTGTCCCTTACAACACAAAAGCCACCGTTGATCTTATCCAGGGGACCAAGCAAAATCTCTCCCGGAATCTCCCAGAACCTTTTGAAGCTCCACAGAGATCCCAAGAGGGCAGAACAATCACCAGGCTCACATGGAGAATTACCAAGAACCCCCATGGAACCAATGACAATTCCGGATTCAGAATTACGAGGACACCCATCAAGATCAAGACTTTCAGGGACCACTTCTGGGCATGCAAGCAGGCAGGCTAAATCAGAGCATGTCTCCACCGAGGAAGCATCTGAGTACGCTGGTAACCGAGGCACACTTGGGCTTTCTGGGTCACAGAGCACACTGGGGTACACCAGCACAGGAGAAACCTCAGTACATGTCGGGGAACTGCCAGCCTCAGAGTCCGGCACGACAAGACCAAAACCAGTACCGGACAGAGAATCATCATGAGTGGAGGTCACAGGCACTGGACTTTCACAAGAAGACTCGGACTCAAATTCAGAAATTTCTGTGACAATAATATCATCATTGACTACATATGAGTGAAGCTCCATCAGAGCTGAAAAGGTAGCCAGCAAGGCAGCAATGCCTACGGAAGAGGGTAACACCTCAGAAGGACTTGGGGGGCAGGAGACATCTCCTACAAGTTCTGCACCCTTTGGGAGGAACTCGGAGACCTCCAGAACATCAAACAAGACCTCAGGAACATCTTTTTTCAAGTTTTCTCGGAAGGATTCTGAACTATCCATGTTACAGGGCAAAACTGGAACTTTATTTTGTGGACAGGGCAGATGTCCCAGGAATGGTTCCACCATAACCTGAGACTGGATCTCATCATCATGAGGGGAATGTACAGGTATATTTACTGGAACACACACTGACTCCCTAACTTCATTCTCACTGTACCCAGAATTCTGTGTGGCAGTCAAACTAGCTTGTAACTTCAAAACTGCAGAAAAACAGGTGAGTATAGTGGCAATACCTAGACGAGCCTCTAGGGACACTGCAGGAGACTCTAAACAAGGCCATCTTAACTCATCCAGAGTACAGGGTGCAGAATCAGCACTTTCCTCAGAACAAGAAAGGAACTCACAAATGTCAGTGTGATTGGACATCATATTGTTATTCATGGTACAGGGCAGGCTCAGAGAAACTTTCTCTGGACCCAGCAGAGATGTTTCAGAGTCAGATTCGCAAAACCGAAGCGCTGTCTCACTCTTAGATTCGGCTAACAATGTCAAATCCGAGGAGCCAGAACGCAAAACCTGCGAATCCAAGATCGCTTTAGGTTGTGAAACTGACGCTTCCATAGCGCAAATCTCCGCGATCTGCGGAGCAGACTGCAAGGCATCTAGGGTCGAAACACTGGAGCAATTGTCCCCAGGCAACGAGCCCTTACAGGTGTGAACAGGGTGAGACAGAGACTCATCTGCAGAAGAAATAGCGACATCAACAGAATAAACTTTATTAGGCATATTAATTTCACTTTTGATGCTGCATAGTTTAGGAATTTTTCCCATAGCAGGATCATAGATGGAAGATCTTAAAGATCTGTTCTTAGATGACAAGGGATCCCACATATCTTTGAGAAAACTGGCACATTCATGTTGATCACAATCTGCAGGAACATCTGAGAAACAGGCATTACATCGCATAGATTCAAACTTCACGCAATCAGGAGAGAATCTTTCCAGATTCGCACAGGAATCAACCACAGTAGTGCACCCATTCATGTCAGGTCGCACAATATCTAGACTCACATGCTTTACCCCAGAAAGGCAGGAACAATCATCCGATAACGATGTCTCTTTATTGAAGTCAATTGATTGGTGTGTGTGCAATTCATCCAAAATCGTCTGCCACACATAAGTCACCGGATTCACAAAACATTCGTCACACTCATCAGAGTCAATCAAAGCCTACACCGAATCAAGACAAGCATAAAGAATCTCTGCGCTTTTTGCGATGTAAAAATCGCAAAACGCCTTCCAATCAATCTCGAACTCCTCAATTAATGCTCCAATATCCCATGGAGCAAATGGGGGTTCAAACAACTCGGTTTCCAAGAAACCCTCATAAGGGTTGGGGTCAGGAACATGCAAAGATTTTCTCACTCCTTTAATATAGAAAATAATTCTGCCTATCAAAGGATCCACAAATGCCCTTTCTTGGGGTAATGAAACCTGAGACTGAGAAATTTCAGACTTTACAGAAACAATTTTTTTATTTGTAATTGCTATGGGCAACGGATTTTTCAGCTGAGAAGTCTTCCTTTTTTTCCTGCTTTTAGTCCTTGCTGCTTTAGGTGGCTGCTGTTTAGACACAGGGGAATAGTTACTGCATTCATTTTCAAACTGAATGGTTTTGCATGAAGTAGGTAGAGCAGCTGACTCATTAGCAACTACACACTCATACAGGGCAGGTGGCAAGCAAGGCAACTTAAACCAGTAGGAGAATGTAAATGTAAGAAACTGATATAGATTATCATTCCAAGAATTGTCTTGCAAGATTTCATGAGCCCATACAAACAGATCATCTTTCAAAAGCACATAAGCTAATTGGAGAGCAGACGTGGACAGATCAGTAATTTGAAAAGTAGGATTCAGACAAAATTTTACGCATTTAGAGAGAAAATCCTCTTTCGTCTCTGAATTTAATATTTTAAAACTCTTAAAGACACAGGAACCATACTCAGCAAAATCGTACAAATCAGAAATTCCCTCTACACTGGGGTTTTGGGTTGGGCTGCTCATAATGTAACGATTGTGGGATATCTCCGTGTTCAGCGCACAAAGATGTGCGCTGACACTGCGGAGGTCCTCCACAAGCGTGTCAAGATACTAGAACCCAGCTTTTGGTGCAAGCACCAGTAGAGGGAAAATTCCTGTCGGCAGATGGCGCTGGGGAGTGCAGAGGAACCAATCCTCTGTACCTCCACAAATGCCAGACAGGAATTTGTACGAAGCGCAGAACGCAATCGCAAGAGAGGCGATTGCGAATGAGAACGAGCAAAGGGACAGATTGTATGTGTGTGCGCCAATCTAGTCGCCACCCCGCGACCGCGCATACACAACAGCAGATATGAAATAGGAACGCGATCGCGAGAGGTGCGATCGCCAGACGTGACACAAGGCAGATCAGAACAGAATACGAGGTTAGCAAAGGCACAGCAAATAATACAATGAGAATATACGGAAAATAATAAACGCTAGCTAACCGCGAACACCGCACTCATTCGCAACAGTGCACGCGGTTATGCGCGGTCTCCACGTGATAAGCACAATAGAGACAAGCACGCCTAACTAACCATCAACAGACAAACACGAAACAAAGAACGTGAACGCTTGCTTAACGGTTACCTCATCGAGCCTACAGCAAGCGCCCGTATCAGACAAGACAGACAAACGAGAAACAGGAACTAGGCAGAAAGGATCCACCGCTCTTCCGCCAGAGCAAGTGTGATCCAAGCAGGAACACAGATCAGAAAGATCCACAGCCGCTAACGCTAGCGGCTAGTGCGATCTAAACAAGACAGATCAGATGAGGTAGCCGGTAGCAACCGCTGCTCCAGCTTACACTCCAGGAACTCAGATCAGAAGGATCCACAGCCGCTACCGCTAGAGGCTAGTGAGATCCAAACAAGACAGAGTGATTCGCTATCAACCGCCGCTGGTGACAGCGCAATCGCGACAGACAAGACAAGACAGAATAGGCAGTACAAATTATACACAAACTGACTGCACTAACTAGGAATGCAAGGAGCACTCCCCAAGAATTAACTATACTAAGATAGCAGTGGCTGACACTCCAGGTGAGTCCAGCAGGAACAAACCTCTATGAGCAGCGAAGCATTGTGGGACACACATACTACCTATAGTACACGCCTCCAATGAATGTGGCCAGGCAATTTGCATGACAACGTATGCAAATTCCTCAGCAAGCACAAGCTGCAAAACTGACAGAAGGTCTACTTTCCAGAGTCCTGCAGCATGCAGACCTGAATAATGATCAAAAGGCTGCTTGCCTGCGCAGGCAGCTGAGCGGATCGTTACACTTCCCTTCTTATAGGTGAGTAACTTTTTGTTGGCATCCACCTTGGGTTCTCTTTTAAGCTACAAACTACCTGGAACATTTGTAGCTCAAAACAATCTTTGTAGATTGTTTTGGATCACAGTTTTGGAAGGATCACTGCACAGACATGCTACTCAGTTCACAGCTAAGCAAAGGAGAGGAGGATGACCTGCGAGCAATACCAAAATTCAAGAAGTTAGAAGTCCTACAGTCAGGGCTGGTCCTAGGCTTTTTGCTGCCTTTACTCTGATTCATTTAATTCAAATGAAACACTGCTGCTCTCCTGCCTCCCCCTACTCACTCACTGCCAGACTCCTCACACAGCACAACAAGCTGTTTTTCCCCAATGATGACCTCTTCACCTTGCTCATAGTACAATAATGCTGCCCCTGTAATCTCTGCACCTGAAGCAAGTGTTTTACTTTGCTTCATGACAGAAGCGGCCCTGCCTACAGAGAATTGCCTGGGGTACCATCGTAGGTGAGGTTGCAATCTGATGCTGAGCTTCCCATCTACTGCAGCTGCATGCACCGCACATCTACCATCTACATCTCCTTTTCGAGTCCAGAGGTGCTCAAGATATTTTGTGAGAACGATTCTTTCAGAGGTTATCAATTGTAAAGGGCAAAGTATTTACATTGTATCATTGTCTAATCAGATAGAAATGGTTCTAAGAATATCCCTCTATTAGTTGCATAGTGTGTGTGCGTGCATGCGTGCGTGGTGGTTGATTGTATAGGGTAAGACTGGTTGCACTGCCTGGGGTACCAAATTGGTCAGAAGCAGCCTTGCATCAAGGGCAGCAATCTATTTGAACTGATACATCAGGGCATAAGGCATTATGAGGTACTCACTTTAGATTTCCAGATCAAACGATCAGGAATGTAGGTTTCTGGCAAGAGACAACTAAAGTGTGTACATAGCTTTATGGTATGAAATCATACTTTGTTACCAAAGGTTATTTGGATAGCAGATCCTCAGAAATGATTCTGCATACATACCACTTTTTCAAAGGAAATGTTCAGCTTTTAAAATAATGAGACCAGCTAAAAATCACAACAAAGCATCACGATGCACGTAAATGTCAAAGCAATTTGAAGACAGAAAACTAAAGGTGATTAGATAAAAAAAAATAGAAATAAATGACAATCCTGAAAAGGGATCTTCCTAGCAATGGTAGCTGCTGTTCTCTTTGAAATCCATGCCGAAATCACAGAAATAAGATACACAGGTGGGGAAATGATCTGCGGTGGGCATAAGCATATTGAAGGCTGAAATTGTTTAATTTAAGTGAAAGGATATAGAATAAGACTATAGTTTGCCTATGTATTGATAACTTATAATGGAATAAATCCTGCATGCGCAATATTATGTTATCTGTAAGGTGACTGCTTGAGCCGTAGTCATCACTCTTTAGCCAGACATCTGTTTTCGCTTCAGGGGTGATTGGGTGATGTTATTTGTCTGTGCTGTTGAGCACCTATCTTGGACGGCCCTAAAAGACAGATATTCCACTGGCACGCTTTAATGATGCTGACAAGCAGAACAGCCTATTTATTCTCACAAAGGTAGCAGCACATATGTCTTCAGTGACTGTTTATTTTGCTGATGCTTTGCAAAAGAAATTACATTTATAGGAAAGGCTTTATTAGAAGCCATATTTGGTGCTAAATGTATGCTGAGCTCTAAAACAACAACAACAAAAAGGTTTCTATCTATTTTAGAGGATTTCATGTTCTTTAAAATGTAAGTAATGGTTTACTTACATTACACAATACAAGAGGGGTACTACTTCCACTACTATTATTACTTCTACTAATATATATATACAGTATAAACACAATGGCTTATACCACAGAGTACTTGCAATTATTAACTTAAAGCAAGCCTTAAGCTAAAATTAACTTATGAGATAGTGAATTGTATGTGTAATATAGCTAAGAAATAGAACACTAGTAGCAAAGAAAAGAGTCTCATATGTTTTTTCAGTACAGGGGAAGAGTTAAAAAAACTTCAGTTGTTGTCTATGCAAAAGAGCTTCTGTGAGCTATTTGATCCACTCACCCACTCACAGTGAGAGACAGCTTGAGTTTTACTGCAGGGAAGTTCAAAAGGTCATTGTTTCTGCTTTGTTTTATAGCTTAAATGACAGAGTGTGGTTTGAAACTGCAACTGTGACAGTTATAAAAAAAGCTGTATAACTGAAAATAAAAATATGAAACTTTTTTCTTTGCTACTAATGTTTTATTCAATATCCTTCCTAGACATACAAGGACCACTATCACGAAAATCATAAAATTTAAAGTACATGTAAACATATACAAATAAGAAGTACATTTTTCCCGGAGTAAATGAGACATAAATTACTTTTCTTCTATTACTTTTCGCCTAACAATGTGATAAACTACATGTGGCTATTTCCCACAATGCAACAAGGTTCACAAACCGGAAACTGACAGGGCCATTTGCGCTTTATAACGGTTTTCGTGTGCAAACGCAAATTTTCTTGCACAATCACAAATTTCTGCGCGCAAACGTGAATTTTGCGCACAAAAATTAATGTTAGCACGAAGAGTCACGTTTGCGCGAAAACCGATACATGCATTATAACGCGCGCAGCCGTGCTATGAGTTAGCACGGTTTAGTGAATCAACCCCTATATGAGTGGTTTCTTCACAATATTAGCCAACCCAATATTCCTGATGATGTGTTTAAGAAAAGGTAAAGATTTCTCATAGTAAAGGAGGCGGTGGCTACTGATTGGGATGAAGTTCAATCTTGGGTTAAAGTTCCTCTATAAGCTGGGGACAGTTAGTATTTATTTATTTTTGTTTATTTAATTATTTATATAGCGCCGACATATTACACAGCACTGTACAGAGTATATTGTCTTGTCACTAACTGTCCCTCAGAGGGGCTCACAATCTAGTCCCTACCATAGTCATATGTCTATGTATGTATTGTGTAGTGCATGTTGTATCATAGTCTAGGGCCAATTTATGGAAAGACAATTAACTTATCTGTATGTTTTTGGGATGTGGGAGGAAACTGGAGTTGATAGATAACAGTCAACAGTGCAAAAGACAGGCTGGATATTATCTGATTTTTTGGGAAGTGATGTGATGTCTGTATACTGTAAGTATTCTTGCCTCTCTTGGCCAAACTTAAGTTAATTTCTTATGGAGGGAGATTGTAGAAAAAAATGCAAAATCTCCTGGTGTGGGGAATACAATAGTGACTGTGGTGATATATTGGGGGTGCTGATGATGTTAAGGATAATAAAGGAACATATTCTTTCATTTTTCTGCCTGTGTTCCATGTAGGTGTGCTAGAAGGGAGCTGTTGCCTTTGATTGCTTGGGGCAAGGAAATGGGTGATTGTCTTGACCATATGAAGTACTTTGAGTTTCTGAATGCAGTTCCTCTGAGAGTGGTTCCCTGCTAATGGGATTATCTGCCTGTCTTTTTGAACTCAGGAGACGGCCCATTGTCTCAATACACAAAGCAAGACTACCAGAGTCTGGAGACTAACACAGGAATGTTTGAAATGTACATGACAGCCTACTGGAAATGGGTGAAGGGGTGAAGTCCTTTTGATACCATTTTTTACCTTTGGAAATGGAATTATGTCTGAATAGTGGGCTGGAAATGGAATTGCTTTGAAATCTGTAAGTGTAAATGGGATACTTGTTGTTCTCAGGATACAATCTTACCTGTGAAATCTGCAACCTTCAAAAAGCTGAAACCGGAACCCTATGAAGTTCGCATATCACAGGAAAATTATGACAAGCGTTCGGTGATGTCACAAACGGGGAAATTGCATTAGTTCCTGGGGGCTGGACATTAAATGCCCCAGGGGACACTTCAGACTATTTAAGAGGGTCCAGAACAGGCACAGCTATCTTCTCTTGGAGGTAGCGAATAGCTAGGGATGATCGCGACTCCTGGTCGAAAAACGGTGTCCTCCCGTCAAACAACGTTCTAACCTAAGCTGGTAACGTTCTTTTTTCCCCCGTTTAATTTTACGCAAATATCCGTGTGTGTATTTTTGTAATTTTTATCTTTGTAACTTTTTACTTTGTTTTTTGCAATCTTTTGTATATATTCTGTTCTGCATTGTTCCACTTTTTTCCCTGGGATATTAAATTATTATTTAATAAGCTTGACTTCTGCTGTACTAAACTAACACTCATAGCCTAGAAGAGATTGAAGTGCAACTGTGTATAAATCCATGCCTAATTGTATGCTTGAGCAACACTACCATATGAAATTGTAATTGCATTGTGTGTGGGGGCGTTTGTCATACGTTGGCCTAAAGCGCGCAGCTGACCCAACGTATGCAAACGCCAGCGCGAGTAGCGCCAGCAGAGTGGCTAACAGTATCGTTCGGAACGACTGTTAGTGGTTGTGCTTCACTACAGTGTAAGATTGCAACTGTGTGTGTGTGTGGGTGCGTAGCGTTTCCGTGCAAAGCTGACCCAAATACGAAAACGTGGATTGAGTGCTGAGGACTCGACAGCAGAGTGGAAGTGTCTAGCGAACCGCTAGTCGTGGCAGTGAGAGGTGTTCTGAGGGGTCCCAGCCTTGTTTTAGCTCGAATAAGGCTGCTCCCCGCTTGATCTGGTCAAACCCGCAGTCGGGAACCGTATACGCAGGCGTGCCGCGGGCCGGTTCCTGACAGTGACCAATTAAAAAAATGGTGCATGGCTGCACATATAGCTCTTTCTAGTTTCTCCTTTCTCTGCCATATGAAGTGGGTCACACCTGCGAAACACGTTGCAGTTTGGAGTATGTAATAAAGTAATTTTTTATCTGAATCTGACAACAGTCAGAGTCATCATTGGGGAGGTAAGTCCACCACTACCTCCCTTTTTAAACAGTTTTTAGTGTATATTATCCTTCCTGGTGTTTTACTACTATTCACAATAAAAAAGATCATCTGTGGCTTATAGCAATTTGCTGAGTCAGTAAACAAACATGAGCATGCCACCTGATCTGATCAAAAACAATGAGTGTGCTCTAAGCAGGGATGCGCGCGCATCGGCGAGCGTGATCTCCCTCAAACCACGGCCCAAGGACCTTCCGCAGATCGGCGTTAGGTGGTTCTGGGGCTGCCGCTGCGTCCCCCCCCATCGGCGTGACGTGGTCGGCAAGTGGTTAAAGTAATGTATGTATGAAATGTTAGGTACACCTCCTACTTGCATCTCTAGAGCAATGCTTGGTGCTTTAGTGACCTTTTTACATGCTTGATCATTGGGGTGCATGAGTGGGAATTGTATTTTTTTGTTATGTGTTTTACTTCCAACAGGTACACTTTCAGGATGCAATATTCATAAGCAAGAGAATAAAACATTTCATTCCTTGCTGCCCAAATCAATAAATGTTGCAGGTGGAATGTGCTTTGTTTTCAGCTCTGTATGCCAGCAGGTGGTCTTAGAACTTCTTCTGAACTTAGATGGCCCCAGGTTTATTCATGACAATTCTATTTGTCACTTCTCTGTGCATTGAGCATGCCAGCTATTACCTGCGCACTGTCTGTGCCGGGGACTGAAGGCTTGATAAATGTTTAAGTAGACCACAGTAATTATCTGGGCAAGTGTGGTAATAGCACTACTCCAACTTCACCAGACCTGTTTTTTTATTTGAAAGTCAATTTTTGTATTCTCCAAAGAAAAGTAAAGAGGCTCA
This sequence comes from Hyperolius riggenbachi, assembly GCF_040937935.1. Taxonomy (NCBI): domain Eukaryota; kingdom Metazoa; phylum Chordata; class Amphibia; order Anura; family Hyperoliidae; genus Hyperolius; species Hyperolius riggenbachi. Next base: position 327,159,582 of record NC_090648.1, read on the forward strand.
TATCACAAGCTAGGTTTTAAATTCTATTAAATGCAAAACAAAACCTAATAGAAGTATGAAAACGTTTATTAAAATCGTTTGTGGAGGAATGCAATGTTATCTATTTTAAAATCAAACACCAAAGCCATTAATGCTTGTTTGGGAGATGGTCTATGAATAATTTGAGAGGAGAAACAAATACATAAACATGCCAATCCCTCTGAGATGTTCAGTGAGATTTCAACGCACACATCTATACAATTATTGCGGAATATGTGAAAATCCTCTTCTGTAGTTGGACCCCTGAGGCTATCTCTAAAAGCTGTAAAATGCACGTATGATATTTAAGACTCACAAAGCTTCTGTTTAATTACTTTCTGTTTTATATTAGTTTAACTACCCTGGCGTTCTATTAAGATCGCCAGGGTGGCTGCTGCACAGTATGTTTTGATTTTTTTTTTTTTAAATCATGTAGCTAGCCTAGCGCTAGCTACATGATTCCCCCCCTCCCTGCGGCTTCCCTCCCTATCCTCCGATCGCCGCAGGCGCTTATGCCCGTCCGGAAATCCCGTTCTGAACGGGATTTCCTTCAGGGCTTCCCCCGGCGCCATGGTAACGACCATGATGACGTCATCGACGTCATCGGGAGTCCCGATCCACCCCTCAGCGCTGCCTGGCACTGATTGGCCAGGCTGCGCACGGCGATCGACCCAAACACGCAGCAAGCAAAGTGCTTGCTGCGTGTTTTGAAAAAAAAATTACAAAAATCGGCCCAGCGGGGCCTGAGCTGCGCCCTCCGGCGGTCATTGATGAGCAAAACAAGTAAACAAGTAAGGAACTTATACTTTGATTTTATAAGCTTATATCTGCTGTATATCTAGAGACTAGTGATTTACTAAAATGAGTTTATTTTGTTACTAGGACTTGTCAATGCAGCGTAGCAATTGCCATAGCAGCCACAGCAGCAAAGGGTGCAAAGGGGGCCCATGTGGTAATTTTCACTATTTATTTTCCTGTTTTTCTCCACACTGGGACTTTATCTCAGTGCTCATAGACTGTGCGCAGTGTACATTGCATAGGAATGTAGATTGGCCAGTCAACTTATATCCCATAAGATATGAGCAGGTGGCATTGCTCATGAGTTACTAGTTCTGAGTGCACCGTAAAAATTCTGCTATGGGGCCCCATAATCTCTAGTTACACCTGCAAACCACGCTACACCAACGAAAAAAACAAGTAGCACTTTATTCTTACAAGAGAATAAAAATGATTTGGGTGGTGTAGCATTTTTAAGAACATTCACTTGAGATGTGTCCTACTGAGTCTTGACACAGCTGCCTTACCTCTTAGCCACTTGCTAGTGGTACAGTGTTCAAACATTTACACTAAGAGCCTGGTATACGATAGTCCCAATGACAGCATCCTAGGCAGTCTGGGGTAAAAAGGTTTGCTCTATTTTTTATTTAATTTGTCTATGACTGTTTTGGCCTTTGACCATGTAATCATTCACACAAAAGACATAGTGCTCTCTTACCCCTATGCAATTATGTCTTATTATTTCTAAGACTATGTTCACAGTGTTGGAGGGAGGAGGCTGTGACAGAAGCATATGCCCCACCTTTGACCCAGCCAATGCTCATCTGCCACGCCCTCTTCCCGCCCATTGCTCTCATCCTTGAAAATCAATGCTCTCTGACTATAGGGGGCAAGGCAAGCAAGCAGTGTGACCTCAGTACTGCTCCTCCCACATGTACCCTGAGTTCCCACATTCACCGAGCCACATGCACCCTGAGCTTCCACATACACTTTAAGCACCCAAATGCATCCTGAGCACCCACATGCACCCTGAGCACCCACATGCACCCTAATATGTATAAAATGTACATTTAATCAAGAATAAAATGCACTATAAATTAATTTTGTTCTTATGTCACTGTCAGTTACAGTAGGGAGTGAAAATCTGACAGATCTGACTGCCCCATCTCCTCATTAGTGATTCTAAGGAAGTCTCAGAGTTTACTTTATCTTCAAAAGCACTTACTTTCTCAGTCCAACTGCTAAAACACTGTGCAAATGAGTAGGAGAACTGGCATCTTTGTATTGACCCTTTACAGGCAGTGTTTTTGTAAAGAATAAAGGAAATGCTCAAAAACTCCCATGAGGAGTTGGACTAGTTCAAACCCTGTCAGATCTTTACTACCTGCTGTAAGCAATGGCAACATAGGAAAAAAGTAATTTATAGTGCATTGTACTCTGGGAGAAATGTACATCTTATAAGTATTTGTTTACAATTTTCGCAATAGTGGTCCTTTAAAGCAGATGTCTGAGCTCTACTTACCTTGGACTTCCTCCAGCCCCTGGCAGCCTATCTGTCCCTCACCGCAGCTCCAGTGTCCCGTGATCCCCTCTGTTGCAGATGCCGACCTTGCTATGTCTGCATCTACTGCGCCTGAGGCCGCGCCACTTGTGCTCTCGCTAACATGTCTGGAGTGTTCTGCACAGGCGCAGAAGTACTGCACCTGCACAGAATGCTTCAGACCATGTTAGCGCAATCATGAGCATCGCGGTCACGCATTTGAACAGATGCAGTAGATGCCGACCTGGCGAGGTCAGCATCTGCACTGCAACAGAGGGGATCCCGGCTGGGACACAGGAGCTGTGGTGAGGCACAGATAGGCTGCCAGAGGCTGGAGGAAGCCCAAGGTAATCTAGTTTTTTTTTTTTTTTGCATCTCAGACTTATCCTTTAAAGCTGTTTGTGGTAAGTGGAAATCTGCAGAGCATTCAGTCTGTGGCTGGGAAATGACCTCACATAATGACATTATCATTCTGCAGACAGGGGTATTTTAAGCGACTTCATATCAGACTCCAAGCATGGAACGTGGGAAAGCTTTCCCATCTAACTGTGTGACTCAGTATTATCTAATTGATCACACAATAATCTGATATAGAGACAAAAGGAAAATAGGAACATTTCTTGTGAACTGCGCTGATAGCCCATTCTGAAATTAGGTTTGTGTTTAGCTCAGCGGGGCACATGCTGATTTTGAATATCTTTCTACTAGAATGACATTTACTGAATAACAGTAAATACAGAAGGCCTGTGGAAAAGCTCCTTTTCCTGTCTTTTTCACATAAATATCTCACATAGATGAATAACTCACATCTTACTTAATAAAACTGCAGGTGTCTTTGTGCACATCTGTACTTTACCGCCCGTTATTTAATGGGCTATAGGACCAGTAAGTTGATAAAAATTAACAAGTAAATCTATCACTTCCTTCACTGAAATAATCAAACATCTGCATAGAGTTTACTGATGACATATTATAGAAACGCTTCTAAGCTCTAATTTTAATATCAGCAGTCAGTGCCCAGTTATTTTTATACACGTAGTCTGTCATTGTTTTATTCCTTACAGTAACTGACAAGTGAGCTCCTGCTTCATGAATAAGATATGTCACACCTTACCCTCTAAGAACAGTTTCACTCAATTGCACACCTTTTAGCTTAGTGCAGCTGTGATCACAATGCAGAATTGGGGGTTATCCTGCCCAGCAGGCAAACGGTCATGATATGTTCAACTTTTTTGCTACCATGGTGTCCTGCATATCAAGGGCCATGCCTAGCAGAATCTGCAGCCATGACTGGCACTACTGAAGTGAATAGAGATAGAGATCACATATGTTCATGCTTCCCTATTGCTCATCAGGTATTGCATTGCTATGTGGGCAGTCTGCTAGCATCATTCTTCAGATCAATAGCAAGGGAGGAACTTATAGCAGAATCTTTAAGTTTCCTTAAAAATAAAGGTACCCCCAGATGAATGACTCCAACCCAGAGAAATGACTTTAGGGTGCCTGAGTATGTCTGGTCAGCCAAGCACATTAAACATCACCAGGCTAGATGCACCCTGTTGTGTAATTTGCCTACTTATAACCTTCTGCCCAAGGTCAAAAGCATCAAGACTAAGGCACTATCTAGGATGTTTCCAGATGGTGTGGAGGATGTCCCATTTGAGTTAATCCTATCCCTAAGCAGTTTTCTCATGTTAAGGCCCATATTGTTGAAATTGTGGAAGCTTGTACTGACACACTGACCATCCTATTACAGACCTTTCTCCTCCAGATGGTCAATGTTTCTACTAAAATAGAATTTTCGTACAAGCAAACACCAGAACTGTAGCCATGTTCTGTTAATTTTTGATTTCCCCAAATTCTTAGAACTGTTGCACAGAAATCTTTGGTGGCCCGGTATGTCTCCATATTGCAAATGTTATGGTCTTGCATAACCAGTCTGTGCCATAAAACATAAATAAGCTTTCCACATTGCTTAGACCTCCTCCCATCCACTTACACCCCGGAGTCATGATCAGTGGGGAATTTATTGTGTATCTGCCTAAGTCTGAGCTATAACTCTGTCCTGATTATAGTCATCTGACTTGGCGAAGCAAGCTTCTTTCTACTTTTTTTTACTACTGAAAGGCTACCCTACTGCTCTCATTCAACTCCTGAGGTATTTGTTAAGTAATTCATAGAAGACATTGCCACCCAGATGGCATTGTGTCTGTCTGAAGTGTACTGCTCACTTCAAAATTTTGGAAGGAGCTTTGAACATCTATAATAAATACCTTATATACATGTGTATAAGCCTAATTTTTTAGCAGTTAACCCCTCAGCTTATATGCGAGTCATTGGAGCAGAATGGATGGTGGAGCAGGTTTTGTTACTGGTAGAGGATCGTAAGGATAGTGCACTAGTGATCCTACTCTTGCCAGCTGGCTCCCTGCTGTGTCCGTGCCCCATCTCCTGCCATATGGTGTGCAGAGTGTGCTACTCAAGACCTACCTGCGTCCCCTGGCTTGCAGAGCGTGCCAGCAATGTGTCAGTAGTGCAATGATTAGGGATTCTTCCTGTGTGGTAATGGCTGTTTCTTAGATCTATGACTTGAGTCTTGGTCTTGAGACACTGCTGTATTATCCTTGGGGTCCATCCGGCTATGGGGAGAGGGGCTTACTTGTACTGGGAGCACATCTGGCTAGTGTGGAAGGGGCTATACTGGGGAGGGGGCTTATACATGAATCAATCACTTTTATCCTTGTTTCTGAGGGAAAAGTGGGTACCTCGACTTATACATGGGTCGGCTTACATGCGAGTATATATGGTAAAGTTTCATGCCATCCAGAGTCTGAGTGTCCAGATGTAGAAAACCAATCAGATTCTTGAGCAGTGCTTACATTTCTGATCTCAGTTTCTCTTTATTATGACTATTATTTATGTTTTTTATTATTAAATTATAATGCATGTATTAATGTATGGTATGTATGTGTTCATTAATTAATATTTTTCTTTCGGAAAAATGAAAGATTTGTTTTTTTCATATCATAGCAAACACGGATGCTTTTGTTAGCAGACTGCAATTTGCAAAGCATTTTGCAAAGTAATGTGGAGGGAATAGACCTGTAACCGCATCTCTGTCTCTTCCTGGCAATCATGTGATCATTATACTGAACATGTGACTGATTGAGAGAATGCTAATAGGCTGCTGATCTTACAGTTTTGGAACTGCCATATGAACAACTTAGTGTGAATGTCAAATGTGCACTGTGTGCTACCAAAATAGTTAAAGGATGCACCTTTTGACCACCACTGTGACCTTGCAAAACCACATCAAATTAAAACACTTAAACTAACTGTTCCTCCCCGAGAGATCGGTGCAGCTTTGTGCATGATCACATACAGCCAAGTGACACAAATTCTAATGCTTTGAGAATTTTATTTATGTAGGTAGAACATGGCAGAGATGAGGTTAAGTGAGGAACAGTGTATTTCAGGTTTGCTTTAAATTTATATTTCTTGTCAGCTGTAAAAAAAAGTTATTGTTTATTGCAAAACCAGGGGGCTCAATAGGCTTTATTCTTTTTGCTATAGATTTTCATGTTTTTGTGAGGTGTATATGTATTTCAAATTTTATTAGACAGCTTGGAAGAATGGTCTAACCTTGGCATTTCCTTTTTTCCTGTATGAATATGCATGATTCACAAGAGGTTGCATCTCACATTTGAAATGGAGAATGTTGAACAGAGAGCACCATACCACCTTTGTGACCCGTGAGGTAAATACATGAACACCACATTAGGGGAATACAATTAGCTGTACAATATCATCACTGTCAAAGGCATGACATTCATCTAGCATAATATAGAGGGCATTCCAGCAAATAAGTTATTTCTGGAAGCTGGCTAGATGCAAACACGCATTCATATGCTCTGCAATTACAAAAGCTAAAAAGACAGAACAAAGAATTTTCTTATAATGTAACTGAACAATGTAAACAACTAAATAACAAGTTTTCTAAAATTGTGATGTGGAGAAAGGAGGACATTTACTTTTTTTTACTTTCAAATACTTCAAAATAATGGGTGGAAAGAAAAAAAACAGTTTTTACAGTGAAACTGAGTTTACACAAAGCATTAGGCCATGGTGTCTAAGTGGTTAGCAATCTTGCTTTGCAGCTTTGAGGTCATGATGTCAACCCTAGAGACAAATACTGCCTGCATGGAGTTTGTACACTGTCTCCACCACCCAGGCAGTGCACAGCAACATTACCAATGGTAACATCAATAAAGTACTGCTTATTGCACATTTAGCATGACCCACAGTGCTGGTGTAATGCAAGCATTGTTATCGTAATTCATGTTACGTTCCTTGCTTAATGGGCATTACCATAGCAATGCTTGCATTACCCATGTACCACGAGTTTGCACTAATTGTGCAATGCACAGCCCTCTGCAGGTGTTTATGCCAGTAATATTTCAGTGCACTCTCTGCACATGACAGTATTACCTATAGTTTGTGCTTCAGGCTCTTAGATTCTAAGTTGCAGTAAGTGATGAGCCTTGTACTCCCTATTTTAATGCCTTGAAGCCAATGTGTACCGATTTAAAAAAAGAAAAGTCAGATACTCACCTAAGGAGAGGGAAGGCTCGGTCCTAATGAGACTTCCCTCTCCTCTCCCGGTGCCCGGTCCCACTCACGATCCCCCGTTGCAGTACTCGACCAGTTTGGTCAAATACTGCCGCTTTGGAAGTCTTCTGGAGCACTCGGGCTCCCGAAGACGGGCCGCTCCATACTGCGCATGCGCGAGTGCCCACTCTGACGCACTCGCGCGGGCCTATGACGCACTCGCGCGTGCGCAGTAAGGAGCGGCCCGTTTTCGGGAGCCCGAGTGCTCCCGAAGACTTCCGAAGTCCCCCACGGCGGGGGATTTGAACGGAGGAACCACCGGGCACCAGGAGAGGAGATGGAAGGCTCATTAGGACTGAGTCTTCCCTCTCCTTTGGTGAGTATCTGACTTTTCTTCTTTTTAATCGGTAACCATTCACTTTAAATAACATTTATCTTTATTGTAAAAAAAAAATAATATGAAAACAAATGATACCTGATTGTCCATCACTGAACTGGCAAAAATACTAGATTGTTTCCAATGCTAAAGCTACTTATAGACCTGGTGCACGGAATGATCTTTTATGATAATTTCAGTTGACAAACTCTTTCCAATCAGTATACACATTAGTAGTTCGGCTCTGTACTAATTATCTCATTTCTTTTATGGGGAAGCAAAGCCACACTGCAGCTGACAGCAGGAACTGCAATAGGGCAGATTGTTAAAAAACCTACGTCAGATGATACATGCTCTAACAAAATTATCCCCTAAAATAGTTATGAACGATTATCTCAAGCAATGAAAACACAGAGTATGTACGCAGCTTAAGGAGTTAACTTGCCACCCCATATTGGCTAATGTTGCCAAGACTCGCTATTGCTATAAAAAAACCTTATTGGAGCACGATCAGAATATTCTAAAATAATCTGTTCTGCACATAGTCTATTGCATGTTTTGTTCTGAAAATCCTTTTTCAAGCTATGGAAGGTCACAAAAAATTCCTCATGCCTGGCATATTTTGAGGTTTATGTCACAGATTCTGTTTTTTTCTGAAGGTTGTAATTTAGCAATGCCAGATGGTTAAGGAATTTGACAATAGTAAGAGTTCGATGTATTTGTTAAAAGCATCTGGTTGGGGAACATTTAATTTAATGATCCAATACTTTCTTTGAACTCATTTGAAATAGACGCTCTAGAATGGTTTTTAAAGTGCAACTCCACTTATGTTGAAGAATGATACTGCATATGTCATTTATATACAAACCTCTTGCAACTGAATTTCTTTTCAGTGCACTCTGTAATTAGCTATGATTTTCTAGCAAGAGGTTTTGTATCAAGATGATACCATTTACTGATTAATTTAAATGGAAAAGAGTAAACTTTTGGCTAATAAGCCTCCTTCAGACTCTATTTCTGCTCGCTACATTTGTTTATTTGTTAAATATAACATTTTTTCTATAATGATTCTGTAATGCACACCTCCTGAACTTTTTGTTTGATCGAATCTTTACTGGTGGCATACAGATTGTAGGCCCTGGAGGTTTGGTTGTCTATATGCCATCAGACTGAGAGGTTACTAAGGCAGACTGGGGTGGTAAGACTGTGGTCACACCACCCCTGGTTTGACTGAGCAACCTCTCGGTTTGATGGCATATAGACGTAGGGATGTTCGGAAATGTCAATTTCTGATTCTGCGGAAATTCAAATTTCTGCCACTGTTTTCCGATTCAGATTTCCTAGGAGTCTTTTTTAGTCATTTTTTACAATTTTCTGATTGGCCAAATGCTTTCGAGTTGACACTGCATCCTCTAATTGGTTCAATACTTCCGAGATCTGTGATTGGGCTACAATTACAGAGTTGTAGTAATGCAGTATTTCTGCAGAAATGTAATTTCTAATGAGCCATTTCTTGGTCATTTTTTGCATTCTCTGATTGACCAAATGCTTCCGAGTTGACTCTGCATTCTCTGATTCGTCCAGTGCTTCCCAGTTCTTTGATTGAACTAAAGTTACCGATTTGCGGTATTGCAGTGTTTCTGCTGAAATCCAATTTGTGTTTTCCAAATGGAAATGACGATTTTTGTTTAGAAATGTCATTTCCGCACAATCCGAATAAGCATCCCTTGACTATTCCCTCAGAACTCTTCTGCATATTTCACATTTCCTTCTTTCTTCTTTTGTTCTCTGTCTGAATATTTTTTTCTTGCCTTATTTTCTTCTGTATGTTTCAGTTGGTTAGAATCAACACATTGATTAGAAATGAATTGAACTTCCAAAAGTCAGTACTCCATCCACTATGTGTGCCAGATAATGTTCCACAGGATTACCAAGCCATAAGCAAGAAGCCAAGCAGTTCAAGTGAACCCCCCATGTTAGGAAGCTGCAAATTGTGAGGCATAACCAGGCACAAACATCCCCTGCTTTATGATTTATAAGCAAGTTGATACAGTTCTTTGAGAAACCTGAGACTCACCACTGCTCTTCAATATTGCATAGACCTCCTGCATTGACAAGTACAACTGGCTTGTATAGACATACTGTGGCTGATGTAATGATTACTGCAGTATTCCCTGCATCTTGGCACCACTGCTCTGCCACACTTAGAGCTTGAGCTCCATCAACAGTGGACACTTTCTTTCTTGCTTATGCATTATGCTTACTTGTCAGCATGTTTTCTCACACTTACGTGAGACCCTACCAGGGATGAGCAAAAATGCTTTTTTTCCTGTTATTTTTTGCGAAATTATGTAAAATTTGACTTTCAAGCAAAAATGTCATCGCAAATCATTTTGTAATATGTTTGTGATTTTTCACATTTGTCGACAATTTTTGCACTAAACGTAGTAAAATGTATGATTTTTTGTGTTTTTCACACATTTTCACTACAGAAAGAAAAATGTGTTTCCTTTGACCTTATTGCATCTGGATTTTCTTAAAATTGAAAATAACATTTTCGATGCAAAAATGACTGGTGAAAATTCTCAAGCGACACTGGTCCCTACCATGTTTGCTGTTACTGTGTGTGGGGAACCATACGGACCCTACTGTACATATATTGCCCTTGGGAAAAACACAGCAGTGCACATGAGCTTAGCCTGTCCAGTCAGCTCATATCTAAAACAGTCACTTTTCGTATGTACTGTATACGCTGTTACGCAAAACATTTCTCTGCATTAGGATTGATTCATAAGGTGACCTATTTTATCCTGCTCATAAAACAATCAAATGATAAACCACATTTAAAAATGTCCATTTTCTTTAGGAATGTCACAGAATCATCATTAAATTAATGAATACAGGCAAACCCTAATACGGGTTTCCTCTAATCATGTATAAATCACAGAATGACTGTTCCACTGTTGCAATGTGTATGCACCTTGTTCATTTGCTGTGCAGAATCTTGCTTAAAAAGTTTCATTAGGAAAGGTGACAGGGTGTACCTTTAAAGTTCATGTGCTAATTTATGGAGTGAAATAAGTCTAGCTGGGTCCTGAAACCACATAATTTAGATGGAACTGTAAGGATGAATATATTGCCTCTGAATAACTTATCCTCTCTCAAGAACATTCTAATGTGAAGCTCTGTCTTCATTAGATGCTGAAGAAGGTTGATAAAGCAGAATGAAAATTTAAGGTACTTTTAATTTACTGCTCACATGTGGCCACAGTGCTAAATATGCCATCTGGACTACTTGACATATTGCTGCTCAGCTATTTTCCTTGAGAACATTTGGTATTGATCCTTATTTTATTTCAATATCTTTCTCCCTGGTGGAGATGAACTAGCATCTTAAATTCCTCTCTGCCAAGGATTCATATGCCCGTGATGTGACATGCAATGAAAAAGTATGCGGTCATTTGCACACTTTCCCACAATGCAATTCCATAGGTTTACGGTTTTGTACAAAATCAGGATAAAATGCTCCATTCCGAGTTTACATGCATCATATTGTTTTTTGACTCTCACACAAATAAATTCTCATCTATTAAGTCAAAATTGACAGAGAAAATTTTTAATATTCATCCTTGTAGTCTGACACTGTATCAGCGGTGCTCGACACCACTATAGATCAAAGCTGGTAATTAAGGTGCCCATGTTAATAGCCGTGATTTGGGTGCCTGGAAATTTGGGTGCCAGATAAAGTTTATTTATAAAATAAATGTGAGCGCTGGATAAAACAGTGTCGGCCACTATACAAACTGCAGCTGCATATAGCAGGCACTAAGGCCCACTATACAAATTGAAGCAGTTTATATACATGTGGGCAGCTATTATTTACAGTTAAAGCTAATCACAGCTACTAACATGGGCACCTATAATGGCATCCAAATTACCCTGGTGTCTCTGGCGCATTATGGATTAGAGGGCACTGAGTCTAAACTGCAGGTACAAATTGCTGCTATTTAGCAGCAAAGGTGGCAAAGATATCAGAGGGGATTACAGCAGAGGTGATGGTTTGGGTTAGGCAACATTTGTGAGGTTCAGTTACAGTTAGGCATTAGTTAGGGGTCGGTAAGGTTTAGGCATTAGTTGGGGGGCTGCTTAGGGATCAGTTGAGGGGGTCTGTTAGTGTTAGGCATTGATAGAGGGAGGTCAGGTTAGGCGATAGCAAAATATTGGTAAAAATTAACAATATTTTGCTTTCAAAATTACATAGAGCCTAATAGTAAAATATCTGTAATTTTACTTATATTCTATTAGTGGCCATCTCTGGTACCCCACATGCCTGAGTATGTCATTATAGGTAGTGGCAAATAGGGTTGGAGATCTAAGTTATTCAAATTTGAGGAGAAATTAATGCCAGTGTGGATATTTTCAAAATGAGAAGCAGATGGAAAGTAGTGACAAGGTCAAATAAGTCTATCTGTGGCTTTGCTTTCATAGAGGACTTTCATGGTGAACTGAGGATATTGTTAGTGGTATTACCATGAGGATATTGTTAGTGGTATTACCACGTCGGAGTCTACTGCAGAAGTTAAGTGTGCCTGAGCTGACATGTGGTATAATAAGATAGGCATGTTTATGTACAGTACTAAGTATACAAATAACTAGGTTGTGTTCCTTTTCTTACTATTCTGTCTGAAAGAGTTCACCATTCAACAGTGTTGCTTGCAAATTTTCATCAAAACTAATTTTTGCATCGAAAATGCCATTTTTGGTTTTGAGAATATGGTCTTTTTAACACAAAACTTCATAAAAATGTGAAGGAAACATGCAATTGTTTATCTCATCAGTTTATTTTCACTTCGGTTTTTCTTTAAGACAACAAATAATGAGGGTATGTATCAGTTTTATTGTGGTCTTCAGGAATAGGAAGGGATATATTTTGAATATGTTGTGGAAGTAGAAATTCTTAGAAGTTTTCTGTCCATGGGGAGTGAAGGAGAGGTGACACCATGATTGAGGGTGACACCATGTTATTATGGTGAGGGGTAAGGAAAATTAAAGGACGTGGGTCACTTGAAAAGTGTTAATCGAGATAAATCACTTGAGAAATGACTTCAGAGAGTGGTGGGAAAAGCTGACTGACTGTATTTTGTTATTCTGCCCACAGTTGATTCATACACAAATTTAACTTGTAGCTGACTGCGAAGGGCGTGGCCGCGGCTGCAGCCCCAGGCCCGCCTAACGCCAATTGGAAATTCCGTAAGGCGTAAAGTCCTGGGGCTCTGTTTTGCAGGAGATCGCGCGCAGGCTGCGCGCGCCTCTCCTGCTTGGTGGGCGGAGCGGTTAGCCGCTCGGGAGACTGTTAGACGGCAAAACTGCCGTCTAATCACTGGTACAGAGCTGCGATCAGCAGCAGCGCTGTACTGCCTCCAGAGGCACAGTCGTGATTGGCTGTCATAGGCTGAAGCCTATGACAGCTGATCACGGGGATTGGCCGGCGGGGGTGAGGGGGGGAAGGGAAGGGGGAACATATTAGTAAAAAAACACCACACACTTTTAAAATTAAAAAATACACAAAAATAAACAAATAAACAAACATCTGGGGGGCGATCAGACCCCACCAACAGAGAGCTCTGTTGGTGGGGGGAAAAGGGGGGGAGTCACTAGTGTGCTGTGTTGTGTGGCCCTGCAGCTTGGCATTAAAGCTGCAGTGGCCAATTTCTCAAAAAATGGCCTGGTCTTTAGGGGGTTCCATACTGCAGTCCTCAAGTGGTTAAGCAGAATTATTGGGGTGAGAAAATACCTTTTTTAGCTGTGAAATGTTTTTAGCTGAAACACCATCTCATCTCCACTACTGTATAATGGGGTATAGGAGTCAGATTCAGGTACTCATATTATGTTATTTTTAATTAATACATAAGTGGATTAAATTGGCAGCATTTTATGTTTGCTTGTAGTTCAGTGTATTTATAATTTTATAGCAGTGTGTTTCAAAGGCGGCCTTGCATGCCACTAGATGTGTCTGCTGGGAATAATATGCATATGTGATTTTTATTGTTGCAGGTTTTCAGTTAGAACATAGTTTACTCACTATCCAGATGTCTTAATGTTCTACCCAGTATCTTGCTGTGTTGTGTCTACACTTTAAAGCCACTTTTAAAAAATGAAATGAAGCCAAGTGACAAAAGACACAAATCTACTTAAGCCTGGCTACAAGGCATATCTTTTTTATGTTAGCGTAATGATATTGTTTATATCTTGTCACACAGTTGTAACACTGAACTTGGCCACGATAGTTTTCTCTGTTTTGCAGTCAAGACTGTCATATTACATAAAAGAAACAAAGCTAGATATAATTATAGAAAAAGACAAAATGGAAGCAAGGGTATAATCCTTGTGCTGTTTCCAGATGAGACACAAGAGTTGACAATCTGCGTACAACCTGAATGTACTGTAGATCTCTTAGGCCCCATTCACACTTAGAAGCGCAAAATGCCATCGATTTTTGCCAGCGTTTTGCGGGAGTGATTTCATACGGAAAAAAAAATCACTGGACAGTGCAGTGATTTCTCCGCGATCGCGTTTAGTGCTTCTATAGCACTGAAACGCTATCGCCAGGAAATCGCCTGAAAATGGTGCAGGCTACGTGTTTGCGTTGCGATTTTGGGCAATTTGCGGCGATTTGCGCAAATTGTCCAAGTAAGTACGGGCCCATAGGGTTTTATTATACTAGCGCTTTCAAAAAGCGCTAGCGTTTGAGCATTTTGCCAAAATCGCCGGCAAAACGCTCAAGTGTGAATGAGGCCTAATCTTTTGCACTATTCTAATCAACAAGGCAGAAAGCTTTCACCTTCTGTGATTTACTAAAGAAGATGAGTAGGAAAAAAATAGAGGATTAACCTTGTAGTGATTAGAGACTAGAAGGAAACACAGAGGGATTTTTTAGTGCATTTGCTTTATTGTCAGTAATTAAAATAAGTGTAAATATAATGTTAATCATGTTTTTATTATGAACATATAAAATAATACAAAATAAATACTTTATTATTCTTTTTTTTGGGGGGTGGGAGGCACTTCCTGTTACAGTAAATAAGAATATTATATATATATATATATATATATATATATATATATATATATATACATTTGCACTATAATTTTGTTCCCTATATCACTATCACTTACAATAGGTTGGAAAAATAGGTTGTAACAACCTGACATATCCGAGGGGTTTTGGACAGGTCCATTTTTTCATGGGGATTCCCTGAGCTTTCTTTATTTTCAAAACCATTGAATGGTGGCTGCTATGTCCTACTGCCAAAGAGATAATCCCCCATGAAGAGATGGACTAGTGAAAAAGCAGTCAGATCTGCAAGGTAGGAGAAAAGCAATTTATGCTGAATTTGAATTCTGGAGAAATGTACATATCATAAATATATAAATATATTGTATATTACATAAAGCATATTATATATATATTTTTTAATTATTTGCACATTCATTTTAAATATTACAGTTTTTTGTAAAAAGTATTCCTTTAAGCTTGACAGACAAAAATAAGGACAGATTAAAAAAATACTTATCAAATTCCCCTTTTGTAATATTTGATATATTTCCAATTTCCAACACCTAAAAGTGTATGTGTATGTAAGGGTATAATGTGATGTGCTGTCACTTAATATACTGGACGTAATTTGAAAATGACAGGGCTGATCATGTTAGTGATGAACGAAGAATTGCTACATTCCCCTAGAGCAGGGGTGTCCAAACTTTTTGGACTGCGGGACATATCAGCATTCTTGAGACTGCTAGGGGGCCAAATTAGCAAAAGTAAATACAATTTTTGCTGATTGATCCTCTCATCAAATTTCTGTGAGGCACTGTTGCTAGCCCAGTGGCGGCTGCAAAGCACTGGATATTTCTTCTGCTAGCACAGGGCTAGCCTGCTGCTAATCCATGGTTGCTGCTTATGCCGGCATAGTGGCAGCTTCTGATCAGTGGCTGCTGCTAGCACAATGGCGGCTGATAACCAGTGGCTGTTGCTGGCATAGTGGAGACTGACTATCAGTGGCTCTTACTGCTGCTGGCAATTTGGTGGCTGCTAATTTATGGCTCTTATTAAATTGAAATTGCTGCTCTTTCTCCCCCCTCTGCTCTCCTTTAGTCACATAGCATTTACTAAAGTACTTCAAAAAATGGCCACCAGAGTCTGCATTGTATAGACTCTGGTGGCGATTTTTTGTAGTCTTAGATGCATGTGGCACAACAGCAACAGCCTTCCTGTGAGCTGCATGCTATGGAAAGCTAGATAGACTTGCGGGGGCCACCAGAAATTGCCCAAGGGATGGACTTTGAACACCTGTATGCTACACAAAAGAAAAGGGATGTGTGCTCAGACCAGTCAACTCCTGACTTTATTACTGGCTGCCTCAAGTCTGCTGACTAATTAAAACGGCAAAGTGTTTGCATAATGCATTCGCCTACCAGAATATGCAGGATCTAAACTATTAACCTGCCTTTCCTGCAGGAGTTGGCCCACGCAATGTGCATTGCATCTCAACAGGGATGCCGCGTGTAGGCCTCCTTGTACCCCCAAGAAAGGAAGGGCAGCGTAGACACCCCCGAAAACCTGGGAGCGCAGCAACTGCCCCCCCCGGGAGGGGGGAGCGAGATTACATGGCCGGTTCACCCCCCAGACATGGCCTGTGTCTGGGGGGGACCACCCATGCAGCCCCCCCCCAAAGGATAGATTCCCTACCTTGCGTATTTACTTACCTGTGGTGCAAAATTGCATGTCCTGGGAGCGAACACACCGATAGTGGGGTGATGCGGAGGGGGTGGGGGGGCAGGGCGCAGGCAAGACCCCCAGACGCTGCCACCACTGGGAGAGCCCATCCGCACCCCGCCCCCCCACACCAACCACCACAACACCCCCAGGAAGAAAGAAACAAATGTATGCTACACAAAAGAAAAGGGATGTGTACTCAGACCAGTCAACTCCTGACTTTATTACTGGCTGCCTCAAATCTGCTGACTAATTAAAATGGCAAAGCGTTTGCATAATGCATTCGCCTACCAGAATATGCAGGATCTAAACTATTAACCTGCCTTTCCTGCAGGAGTTGGCCCACGCAAAGTGCATTGCATCTCAACAGGGGTGCCGCGTGTAGGCCTCCTTGTACCCCCAAGAAAGGAAGGGCAGCGTAGACACCCCCAAAAACCTGGGAGCGCTGCAACTGCCCCCCCGGGAGGGAGGAGCAAGATTACATGGCCGGTGCGCCCCCCAGACATGGCCTGTGTCCGGGGGAACCACCCATGCAGCCCCCCCAAAGGATAGATTCCCTACCTTGCATATTTACTTACCTGTGGTGCAAAATTGCATGTCCTGGGAGCGAACACACCGATAGTGGGGTGATGCGGAGGGGGGGGCAGGGCGCAGGCAAGCCCCCCAGATGCTGCCACCGCTGGGAGAGCCCATCCGCACCCCGCCCCCCCCACACCAACCACCACAACACCCCCAGGAAGAAAGAAACAAATGTATGCTACACAAAAGAAAAGGGATATGTACTCAGACCAGTCAACTCCTGACTTTATTACCGGCTGCCTCAAGTCTGCTGACTAATTAAAATGGCAAAGCGTTTGCATAATGCATTCGCCTACCAGAATATGCAGGATCTAAACTATCCAACTGCCTTTCCTGCAGGAGTTGGCCCACGCAATGTGCATTGCATCTCAACAGGGGTGCCACGTGTAGGCCTCCTTGTACACCCAAGAAAGGAAGGGCAGCGTAGACACCCCCAAAAACCTGGGAGCACCGCAACTGCCCCCCCCCGGGAGGAGGGAGCGAGATTACATGACCGGTTCGCCCCCCAGACATGGCCTGTGTCTGGGGGGGACCACCCATGCAGCCCCCCAAAGGATAGATTCCCTACCTTGCGTATTTACTTACCTGTGGTGCAAAATTGCATGTCCTGGGAGCGAACACACCGATAGTGGGGTGATGCGGAGGGGAAGGGGGGGGGGCAGGGCGCAGGCAAGACCCCCCCCCTCACCTCACCATTAGGTGTGTTTGCTCCCAAACCATGCAAATGGCACCACAGGTAAGTAAATTCGCAAGAGTAGGGAAGCTATCCTTTGGGGGGGAGCATAAGTGGTCCCTCCTGGGCACAGGCCATGTCTGGGGGGGTGCCGGCCATGCTCTCTCGCTCCCCCCTCCCATGGGGGGCAGTTGCAGCGCTCCCGGGCAATGGATGCCTTGTGGTGGTGTCTGCGCTGCCCTTCATTTCTTGGGGGTACAAGGAGGCCTACACGCGGCACCCCTGTTGAGATGCAAAATTTTGCGTGGGCCATCTCCTGCAGGAAGTTAGGTTAGGTTAGATCCTGCATATTCTGGTGGGCGAATGCAATTTGCATATGCTTTGCCATTTTAATTAGTCAGATGACTTGAGGCAGCCAGTATTTAGTCAGGAGTTGTCTGGTCTGAGCATACATCTCTTTTTTTCTTCTGTGCAGCAGACTTTGAACACCCCTGCCCTAGAGGAATGCCATTGCCTGTATTTTTACTTCCCCATTATTTGTCTGCTGTAGACAAATTAGTAGACTATTCCAATCCTTTCCTAATGTCAAATAGGCTGGATAAAAGAACAAGAGACTTTACTAATCTTCCTCAGCCTTTCTCCTGGTAACAGATCCAGGTCTCTAAACTCTCCTCTCAGCCAGGGATGAGCAGAAACGATGGCAGTGCAAATTTACATCATAGTTCGCATCTACGCATCGTAGTTTGTATGTGAAGTTTTAAAACCACGCTTATGAATTAACGCGTAGCGAAGTATCGCTACGCATAGCTTACGCCCACTATGCATAGTTAACATGTATATTGCGTAGTGAACTACAAATGTAATTTTCGGCTTGCAATTATATGCTTACAAATTTACGCGTTGGAAAGAGGAATGTACGCATAGAAGAGTTCCCGGTATAAGCGTTTAAAAGAGGAATTCATGCGTAAAATTTTCTGCATGCAGGCGTAAGCATCTGCATACACTACGCTTCTCACTACGCATAATTGCATATTTTAACACGTAGTCTACGAAATGCATACGCAGCGAATACTTGATTTCGAAGCCGTAGTTTGGCGAAGCGTAATTCCAACGTAGTGAAGTTGACTGACTACGACCATCTCTGCTCTCAGCAACTAAATACAGAATATCATTTATCATAATAATAATAATAATAATAAATAATAATAATGAGGGAGAACAATGTCTTAAATAGGGAGGAAAATGGCTAAGAAATGAATAGCTAATAAGACAATCTGTCTGTGAGATCAACCTTTCCAATGATACCTAGAAACACGGCAGCCTGCAAGCAGTAGTGGGACGAAATTTCACATATGTGAAATTTTGCATTGAAATTCGCTATTACGCATTGTAATCATAATGCGAATATTCATAGAAAGTAGCATTTTTCTCTGCAGAGAGAGAGGAGACGGGGCCAGGCCCCGGAAGCCGGATGATGCAGGCACTTCGGTACGGCATTGCGGAACATGACTTCTCGGGTAAATATAACTTTTTTTTACTTGTAGGCTGCCGGATATTGATTTTGGCACTGGAGGTCCACTTTAAGACAGTAATGTTATGCACTTATAAGGGTATTGTAATCAATGGGTGTTTAATGTTTAGAGGGGAAGTTAGCATTAAGGAAGCATTTAGTATTATGAATGGAGGTGAAGGATAGAATGCGTTTAAAGGGACACTATGGTGAAAAACTTTAAAATTGAAAATACATATGGACACTAGTGATGGACTAACATCGTGAACGTTCCTTAGCAAAACGTTTAGCGAGAATTCATGAACCAAATGTTCGCGGCAGACCCCATTGACTTTACTGGCAGGTGAACTTTGAAACCCTACAGGGCATATTTTCAGCCACAATTTCTTTTAAAAGGTGCCATAACCATACAAAAACATGGCATGGTAGAGGTAGAGCAATAGAAAATCCCCCCCAAAAAAATACATATTTCATGCAGAAGTTTTTTTTTAATGTGCAAACAACATGACAAATTTCTGCTTGTGCAGTGTGGGCCTAACCATCCACTGCAAACTGAACAGTGATGTTAAATGCTGTGTGCCAATGCCAGGTGCCACAAAGTATAGCTTGGTAATGCAATCACTTTAATGTTGCCCAATGATGGGCAGTAACAGTGACACAGCCACACACTACACTATACTATACGTGTTCTGTCCACACCACAAACAGCAAAAAAATAAAAATAAATAAAAATACAGCAGGACTGTAAAAGGACTTTTGGGGTCCCTAGTGGGAAAAACTACAAGGAACAAAGGACCTTTGAAAGCAGCTACATAGCGGTGGATAACATAGAACTGCTAACTCTATCTGTCCCTCAATCAGCAGTCAAGTTTGTTTCTTTAATGGGGGGAGGTGTCCCGTGTGGTAATAATGCTTAATAGGCTGTCCTGTACCACGTGATTTAATGGTGAAGGGTCAAAAATTGCTCCATGTTAAAGGTTAGAGCGAACACAAACGTAAACTTTGCATAAACTACCATGTTAAATGCAAATGGCGGACGATCATTGTTCCTCACAAACTGCCCGCTGGTGAACATGTTTGTCCATGACCAATGGATACATACATTCAACTGTCCCCACAAATGCACGGTAAATGCTTTACTTCCTATGTAGCTTTCACTTACAGTAGGTATCCTAATATGTTGATGGCTCTGAACCTCTTATCAACAGGTTTTGGGCTAGTACATTTTCTTATCATGGATTCTCACAGTCCAGCTGTGAGAATAGTGTGAAGGCAAGTGGGGTGGCCACCTGACATTTTTTAAGTTGAGTCATTGACAGGTAGTGCTTCTAAAGACTACAAAGGAAACCTTTAGAATCCCTCATGAGGTAATGGATTAGTTCAAAACCTGGCAGAAAGAGGTTTAGAATCATCAGATTAATAATACTTCTTGTAAATGACAGCTATATAGGAAGTAAAAATATAAATTGTATTTACTCAGGAACAAATGTGTATACGTGTACTTATGTATTATAAATTTTACAGGTTTTTTTTTGCCATAGTGCCTCTCCTGGGGTCTCTTCCAGTCCCTAGAAGTCATTTGTGTCACTTGCCACAGGTCAAGTCTTCTCCGGGGTCCCACTGGCAGCCTCTAAAGAGCCTCGATGGGTCAGCGTCTTCTGCGTATGTGCGATCGTGCGCTCACCCCACGTGAACACACCCACACCAATGGGATCGTATTGCGCCTATGCAGGTGCAGTATGCTCCCAATGCACAGGAAACCCCGACCGTTCAGGAGTCGGTGATCCTTAAAGGCTGCCAGCGGGACCCCGGAGAAGACTGGACCTGTGGCAAGGGACTAGAGATGGCCCGAACGGTTCGCCGACGAACGGTTCCCAGCGAACTTCTGGGGGTTCGCGATCGCGGAGAACCGCAAACTTTACCGGAAGTTCGGTTTGCCCCATAATGCACCATTAGGGTCAACTTTGACCCTCTACATCACAGTCAGCAGGCACATTGTAGCCAATCAGGCTACACTCCCTCCTGGAGCCACTGCCCCCCTTATAAAAGGCAGGCATTGCCAGCCATTTTACTCGTGTGCCTGCAGTAAATAGTGAAGGGACAGCTGCTACTGCTGCTGCTGCAGACTCTCATAGGGAAAGATTAGTTAGGTGTGAGAAAACGCGGAAAATCCGCCGCGTGTACTGACAGCAAGGCGGCTGATTCCGCGTCCAACACGGCGGTCTGCATGCGGAAGCGTGCATCTAGTGACATGGCAGAACGCGGAAAAGCCACCGCATGTACTGACAGCAAGGCGGCTGGTTCCGCGTCCAGCGCGGCGGTTTGCACGCAGCAGCGTGCAGCTAGTGTGGCTGAGCCTGTTAGTTCACACAGGTTTAGGAATATGCGCGCGCATGCTGAAAGGCAGAACTTTTATGATGGCCAAGGAGGGATCAGCTGACCAGGCCGGTCAGCTGACCTCAGAGCTGGTAACCATTGGTTGATCAGTTCAGGATGGCGCCAGAGAGCACTGCGCTATATATGGGTACTGCTGGCCACTCTCAAATTGTCTGCCGTTCCTTAGTCAGATCCAATAGTGTGTTTGAACCAGGAGGACCTGGGAATTCACACTGAGCCAGATTACTTGTATTATCATTCTGTTATACTTCAGACTAGTTCCAGGGTGTAGAGACCACGGACCTCACACCCAAGACTAGGGAACTTGTATTATCATTCTGTTATACTTCAGACTAGTTCCAGGGTGTAGAGACCATAGACCTCACACCCAAGACTAGGGAACTTGTATTATCATTCTGTTATACTTCAGACTAGTTCCAGGGTGTAGAGACCACGGACCTCACGCCCAAGACCGATCGTTACAGAACGGCAGACCAAACCCAAATGGACGCACTTAGCAGCCGTCTTGATGCACTCACCACTACGGTGGAGAATTACATCCGAGTGCTGGACAGTCACCAGATCCAAATCAACGCTTTGTCTGGAACTGTACAAGACGGCTGTAGATACAGTGCGATCTACTCCTAGCACAGACATACGCATGCCTGTACCTGAAAGGTTTTCTGGTCACAGATCTGACTTCCGGAATTTTAGAAATAGAGTGTTGTCATACTTTGAGTTAAGGCCCAATTCGTCAGGAACCATGGCACAGAGAGTAACCTTTATTAAGACCTTGTTGTCAGGGGATTTCCAGACTTGGGCATATAACCTTCAGACAGGGCATCAGGCCCTAACTTCGGTGGAAGAATTCTTTAAAGCTATGGCTATAATTTATGATGATCCGGACATTGCCTCTACCGCTGAGCGGAAGCTCAAGACACTTCGGCAGGGCAAAGGTTCGCTGGAGAACTATGCTGCAGAGTTTAGGAAATGGGCAGTGTCAGCTAGATGGGACTCATTCGCTCTGCTAGACTGTTTTTTGTCAGGCTTGTCAGACGCAGTTTCTGATCTTATGTTGGGTCATCCTGAGCCAAAGTCTATCGATGATACCATTTCATCGGCCGTCAGGGTTGACCACCGCTTACATTACCAAAGACAGACTCGGGGTAGGAACAATGTGAGATACGTGTCCTACACTGCACCTCCATCTGTATCATCTCCACCCGCTTCACCTCCACCAGAACCAATGCAGATTGGTCGATCGAGATTGTCCCGGGTGGAGCGAAGGCGCTGAGAAACAGAGCAGCTCTGTCTATACTGTGCAGAGGGGGGTCATAAAGTGCAGAATTGTCCCAAGAAGTCGAGAAACGCTGCCGCCTAGGTGTAGTCGGAGGTAATACCCTAGGCACGCAGTCGTTACCTCTAGATGATAAACGTTTGCTCCTCACTTGTACTATATCTTGGAAGGATAAGACAGAGACCACTGAAGCCTTCATTGACTCCGGCTCAGCAGCCAACTTTATGGATTATGAATTTGCTAAGATTTTGGGAATTCCAATTTCCCCATTGAAGCAACCGATTCTGGTCACTGCAGTGGATGACTCCCCCCTGCAGAGTAACCATCCTCTGTCTCAAACCCCTGAGTTAAGGGCGACAGTAGGGGTGTTACATAGAGAGAATTTACAGTTTCTAGTGTTGCGAATGACAACCTCCACGATCATTCTTGGTATGCCATGGTTACAACTTCACTCGCCTCAGATAAATGGGGCTACAGGTCAGCTAACGAGCTGGTCTACCCATTGTTATCATCATTGTCTAGAGAAGGTAACCTTGGGTGAAACCAAGATTCACATGGAGGGATTGCCAGATCAGTATTCAGAATTTGCGGACGTGTTTTGTCCTAAGTCAGCCGATAAACTTCCTCCCCACCGTCCTTTTGATTGCCCCATTGATCTCAGGTCTGGGTGTATGCCCCCTAGAGGTCATCTCTATAATCTGTCCGGGCCAGAGAAAGTAGCCATGCAAGAATACATCAGAGAAAATCTAGCTAAGGGTTTTATTTGTCCTTCTCGGTCGCCAGCAGGGGCCGGGTTCTTTTTTGTGAAAAAAAAAAGATGGAGGCCTCCGTCCATGCATTGATTATCGGGGCTTAAATAAAATTACAGTAAAGAATTGTTATCCCCTGCCTTTGATAGACGATTTGTTTACCCAGGTCACCAGTGCTAAGATTTTCTTGAAACTGGATTTAAGGGGTGCATACAATCTTGTGCGTATCAGGGACGGTGATGAATGGAAGACGGCCTTTAACATGCCCGATGGGCATTACGAGTACCTAGTGATGCCCTTCGGGTTGTGTAACGCCCCGGCCGTCTTCCAAGAGTTGATTAATGAGGTGTTCAGGGAGGTATTGGGCAAATTCGTCTTGGTGTATTTAGACGACATTCTCATTTTCTCGGCCAACCTCTCAGAACACAGAAAGCATATCAAGTTTGTGTTGCGAAAGTTAAGACAAAATATGCTGTATGCTAAATTGGAGAAGTGCATTTTCGAAGTGACCTCTGTCGCCTTTCTGGGGTGCATAATTTCGACCTCTGGCCTCTCTATGGACCCTGGGAAAGTTTCAGCTGTCTTGGAGTGGCCCCAACCTGTAGGGCTGAAAGCTCTCCAGAGATTCCTGGGGTTCGCCAACTACTATAGGAGGTTCATAAAGGGGTACTCTACGGTGATTTCACCTCTCACCAGTCTCACCAAAAAAGGGGCAGACACTCACCACTGGTCCCCTGAGGCCCATGCTGCTTTCTCCACCCTGAAGAAACTGTTCTGTTCTGCACCCATACTGAGACATGTTGACATCTCCTTTCCCTTTATCATGGAGGAAGATCCCTCAGAGGTAGGTGTAGGGGCTGTGCTGTCTCAGCGTTCCGGTTTGCACCGGAAACTGCATCCTTGTGCCTATTTCTCCCGTAGGTTTTCACCCGCAGAGAAAAACTACGATATAGGCAATAGGGATCTTCTAGCCATCAAATTAGCCTTTGAGGAATGGCGACATTGGCTAGAAGGGGCAGAACATACCATTACGGTTTACACTGTCCACAAGAATTTGGAGTACATTGAAGGCGCTAAGAGACTTAGCCCCCGACAGGCCCGGTGGTCATTATTTTTCTCAAGATTCAGATTTGTAATCACATATACCCCTGGTAGTAAGAACATCAAGGCTGATGCCTTATCCAGATGTTTTGAGCCCGAGACAGCACAGCCCTCAGACCCAGAAACCATTGATCATGAAAAGATGGTTCTGGCAGCCACTGAGACCTGGAAAGACTGGACAGTCACGCTGGGTCCGTTCCAACAAGATGTACCAGAGGGGAAGCCTGAGGTGGTCATGTTTGTACCATTGCCTTTCCGCTTGCAGATATTGCAGCTGTTCCATTCCCACAAGAATGCTGGGCATCCTGGGGCCACCAGAACTCAAGATCCCATTGCTAGATGTGCTTGGTGGCTGTCATTGGCAACTGACTGCAAGGAGTATGTGAGGGAATGTGCAGTGTGTGCTAAGAGCAAACCCTCCCGTCAGGCACCTGTTGGAACATTGCAGCCTCTGCCAGTCCCGAGTGAACCATGGACCCATTTGTCCATGGATTTTGTGGGCGAGTTCCCCAGGTCTGAGGGCATGACGGTCATTTGGGTGGTAGTTGATCGATTCAGTAAGATGGCCCATTTTCTCCCCCTGAAAGGACTCCCCTTGGCCCAGGAATTGGCCGATCTCTTCATCCAGCATGTTTTCCGGCTGCATGGTATTCCGGAAAATATAGTGTCTGATCGGGGAGTCCAATTTGTTTCCAAGTTTTGGAGGGCATTCTGCCATCAGTTGGACATGGAGCTTTCTTTTTCATCAGGCTACCACCCACAGACCAATGGCCAGACCAAAAGAACAAATCAGTCTCTGGAACAATTTCTGAGGTGTTATGTTGCAGATGCACAAACCGACTGGGTCAAATTTTTGCCGTTTGCAGAATTTGCACACAACAATCTGAAGAGTTCCTCCTCAGGATTTTCCCCATTTTAGGTGGTGACGGGAAGGTTACCTAAGTTCACCCCATTGCCAGTGGCTTCTACTCCGTTTCCAGCACTGGAGAACTGGCAGAAGTCTTTGAAACAGATTTGGGGAATGGTTGAAAGAAATCTGGGGAGGGCTTTTCAGAACCAGAAAAAACAGGTGGACAAGAGACGTTCCATAGAATGGGAATTTTTTCCAGGAGACTTGGTCTGGGTGTCCACGCGACATTTGGCTCTAAAGCAACTGTCACCCAAGTTAGGTCCTAGATTTGTGGGTCCTTTTCCAGTAACCAGGAAAATCAATAATGTCACTTATGCCATTGATCTCCCTACCAGCATGCGAGGTGTGAGATCATTTCATGTGTCCGTGCTCAAGTCGGCAGTGCACGTGGATTCCTCTCCCCCCACCCCCCTGTGTTGATTAATGACCAACCTGAGTATGAAATTGAGAAGATTCTGGACTCACGGCTTGTGCAGAACTCCGTGCAGTATTTAGTTCATTGGAAGGGGTATGGCATAGAGCAAAGAACTTGGGTGCCAGACTGTCGTATGCATGCAGAGGAGTTGAAAAAGGAATTCCATAACTTGCATCCTGGGAAGCCGGGTAGGAGATGTCTGGAGTCCACTCCTCAGGGGGGGGGGGGGGGGGGGGGGGCGGGTACTGTGAGAAAACGCAGAAAAGCCGCCGCGTGTACTGACAGCAAGGCGGCTGATTCTGCGTCCAACACGGCGGTCTGCACGCGGAAGCGTGCATCTAGTGACATGGCAGAACACGGAAAATCCGCCGCATGTACTGACAGCAAGGCGGCTGGTTCCGCGTCCAGCGCGGCGGTTTGCACGCAGCAGCGTGCAGCTAGTGTGGCTGAGCTTGTTAGTTCACACAGGTTTAGGAATACGCGCGCGCGCGCTGAAAGGCAGAACTTTTATGATGGCCAAGGAGGGATCAGCTGACCAGGCCGGTCAGCTGACCTCAGAGCTGGTAACCATTGGTTGATCACTGCAGGGTGGCGCCAGAGAGCACTGTGCTATATATGGGTACTACTGGCCACTCTCAAATTGTCTGCCGTTGCGATCACTACGTGGAAGCACTCAGACCTTAGTCAGATCCAACAGTGTGTTTGAACCAGGAGGACCTGGGAATTCACACTGAGCCAGATTACTTGTATTATCATTCTGTTATACTTCAGACTAGTTCCAGGGTGTAGAGACCACGGACCTCACACCCAAGACTAGGGAACTTGTATTATCATTCTGTTATACTTCAAACTAGTTCCAGGGTGTAGAGACCACGGACCTCACACCCAAGACTAGGGAACTTGTATTATCATTCTGTTATACTTCAGACTAGTTCCAGGGTGTAGAGACCACGGACCTCACACCCAAGACTAGGGAACTTGTATCATCATTCTGTTATACATCAGACTAGTTCCAAGGTGTAGAGACCACGAACCTCACACCCAAGACTAGGCATTGTTTGATATTTGTTATGACCTGTTGCTTTCCTGACTATCACTCTGCTTTCTGATTCGGTACATCGCATATCTGTTATCACGTTGCCAAACCCTGCCTGACTTGGATACCGAATAAGCCTTCTGTCTTTGTACCTTATCTGTCTGTATGTTGCCGACCTGGCTTGCCCGACCACGAGAGCTATCTCTCTCCACTTAAGAGATAGTCTCCAAGATCAGTCAGTGACATCCACCTTCAGGTGTCACTCACTCTCTGGTCCTTCCTACCTTCAGCCTGACTCCACCCCTTGGAGAGTCTCAGGCTGCTGGAAAGTTTCTGTACTCTCCATAGCAGTATTTTCTGTACTGCTTAGGGTCACCTGTTCATCAGGTGGGTTACTCAAAGTCATACAGTTGCACCAAACACTTACTATATATAGTAAGAGGTGTCCAGAGGTTAGCACTGTATCTGTATTATTGGTGATTCTGCAGATCATCCATAATCAGGTATAAATCTGTATTCTTGGTGATACTGCAGATCGCCAAAAAACAGATTCTCTCTGCGTGCAGACACCGATCGTTACATTAGGCTCTTGTAGGCTTCTTAGCTTGCTCCTTGCTGATTCTTATTGCTAAAATAGCACCCCACAACAGCTCTTCTAATCTTGTTTCAGTGTCACCGTGCCTGTCCGCTACCTGTCTGTGAAGAAGAAACAACGGAGCGCTCCTTGGTGCATTAACTTTTTAATCTTGAAAAACACGCAACATAAATACACTTACAATGTGTTGATGAAAAGTGCGCTTGTCAGGCCTGCGGGCGGTCCTTTCTCTGCTCCTGTGCCTGGCCGGGACAGCAGGAGCGGTGGTATCGGCGGGAGTGACACGCGGTGGGCGAAGCCTGGTTTTTATAACTTTTATGCAATGTTTAGGCATTTTTCAAACATTTTTTTAGGCATTTTTAGGCATTTTTTAGGCATTTTTTAGAGCATTTTCAGGCATTTTTAGAGCATTTTTGTGCATTTCTAGAGCAGTTGTTGCAAGCAAGTCTGTAAAACACACACTCTTAGGGGGCACCTCTTAGCCCAATTGTCTTTGACAGTTACCCCATCCTGCAACAGCATCACTGGAACACCTGAAGCTTTAGTAACATATATCTTCACCCCTAAGCCCTTAACCACGGCTACCCAGTCGCATAACGATTACGCTAGCTCTGCATTTATGCATTTGTTAGCCACATTTCCCTCCAGCGCTGGACACCGATGCGACTTTATTGTCGCATCTGCAGCCGCACTTTTGCTGTACACCCAGCAGATATGCACTTCTCCCGTCGCATCAATTAATTTGATTGAGGGCACCGGGGAGCCACTGTATAGCCCATTGAGGCGGCATCATACCCAGACCCCGCATCCAATGGTTTGAGACACCACTACTTGGGACATAAATGTTGCCCGAGCAACACACACGTATTACTTATATTTACCACTTATATTTACAGCATAGTGGGTAGAGTGCAATGTCACCGCCCGTAATTTTAATTTTTGTTTTATTTTAATAAAGGCGTTTTATTGCCCCTTTTAATTGTCCTTAAACTAATAAAGTTTCCCTGTTTCAAAAAAGCACACCTGCTTAATAATAGGACACGCCATATAGGCGGGGTCCTTCAATTCAAAACTCCCAAACACTCCCACTTTGGGTAGTATAAATAAGAGCCGTATGGACCGTAGCGTCACCTGACGAAGGCGTGGTTACGCCGAAACGCGTCGTGGCGTCATACGGCTCCAGCGCACCAGGCTTCGCCCACCGCGTGCCACTCCCGCTGATACCACCGCTCCTGCTGTCCCGGCCAGGCACAGGAGCAGAGAAAGGACCGCCCGCAGGCCTGACAAGCGCACTTTTCATCAACACATTGTAAGTGTATTTATGTTGCATGTTTTTCAAGATTAAAAAGTTAATGCACCAAGGAGCGCTCCGTTGTTTCTTCTTCTGTTACCTAGGATTACTGGCGCCACCCAGCTAAAAGGAGCAGCACACTTACACCTTCTTAGTACCAGCACAGCGCAGGTTACTTTCTACCTTTGTCGCTACCTGTCTGTGTGTGACAGGTGCACATTGTAATACCCATTACTGCATATACCTACCTACCTGTTGTTCACAGTGCACCCACCTACCTACGTGAGTTGAGAGCACGCAGTGTCACTGTGCCTGTCCGCTACCTGTCTGTGTGTGACAGGTGCACATTGTAATACCCATCACTGCATATACCTACCTGTTGTGTTCAGTGCACCCACCTCATCACTGCATATACCTACCTGTTGTGTTCAGTGCACCCACCTACCTACGTGAGTGCACGCAGTGTGATATACCACTCCTTGCATACCTGTTAACTGCACCTGTGTGACTGCACATTGTATTAGTCAAGTCAGTGCATACCTTTCACTTCATCCCCCCGATATGGACACAATGGACAAAACAGGCAGAGGCAGACCCAGAGGAAGGCCACCCGGCAGGTCTGTGTGAGGTCGTGTTGATGTGATTTCATGCAGTCCTGGCCCAAAGTACAGTGCTCAGAAGAAGGCAACTCCCAAGATTTTCAGGACGTGGTTGACGATTTAACACAGAACACCTCATCTTCCGCAGCCACCAGTGCTACTACAAGCACCACATCCGCTGCATTTGACACTTCACAGGAGTTAATTTGTGGGGAATTTACTGATTCACAGCCAATATTGTTACAATCAGATGAAGGCACTAAGCAAGTTACACCTCCTCATATGTCTGAGTTAGGCGGCGATACTATGGATGTAACGTGTGAGGAGGAGGATGATGAAGTACCTGCTGTTGGTGCATTTTTGGAGGTGTCTGAGGCAAGCGAAGCTGGGCAGGATGATTATGATGATTATGATGATACTGATCCCACATGGGTTCCTAAGAGAAAAGATGACCAAGGGGACAGTTCAGAGGGGGAGTCAGAGAGGAGTAGGAGGAGACGAAATCATGAAAGAAGCAGGGGGAGCTCATCATCAGAAACAGCTGGTGGCAGTGTCCGGCGCCATGTATCACCACCTATATACACCCAGCCAACATGCCCTTCAACGTCAGCTGCTGATGCCACCATAGTGCCATCACCCTAGGGGCCTCAGCGTTTTGGAAATTTTTTAATGTGACTGCCTCAGATCAGAGCAATGCCATCTGTTCTCTCTGCCTCCAAAAATTGAGCTGTGGAAAGACCAACACTCACGCAGGGAAAAGTGCCTTACGAAGACACAAGGAGAAAAGGCACAAACTGCAATGGGAAGAGCACCTGAGTAAAAGCAGCACACAAAAAAAAGCCACCCTCCTTCTCTTCCTCCTTAAGGTGCAGCATCTTCAGCTGCATTCTCCCTTGCACCTTCACAGCCACCCTCCTCCCCTCCACCTCTGCCCTTGAGCGGTTCCTGCTCCTCTGCCCACAGCAGCCAGGTGTCCGTGAAGGAAATCTTTGAGCAGAAGAAGCCAATTCTGCCAGTCACCCCCTTGCCCGTCGTCTGACAGCTGGCGTGGCGGAACTGTTAGCTCG
Organism: Hyperolius riggenbachi; assembly: GCF_040937935.1. Lineage (NCBI taxonomy): Eukaryota > Metazoa > Chordata > Amphibia > Anura > Hyperoliidae > Hyperolius > Hyperolius riggenbachi. The sequence goes on from NC_090648.1 coordinate 327,189,875, forward strand.
CCAGCTGTTACCATACAAGCTGGTGGACTCTGAGGCCTTCCGTAAATTTGTGGCCATTGGGACACCGCAGTGGAAGATACCAGGCCGCAATTATTTTTCTAAAAAGGCCATATCCAAACTGTACCATGAAGTGGAGAGGCAAGTAGTGTCATCTCTGGCACACAGCATTGATTCAAGAGTCCACCTGACCATGGATGCCTGGTCTGCCAAGCACAGTCAGGGTAGGTACATAACTTACACAGCCCATTGGGTCAACCTGGTGAACGATAGCAAGCAGGGAGTACGTGGCTGTGCAACGGACCAACTTGTGACACCTCCACGGCTTGCAGGCAGGCCTCCTGCCACCTCCTCTCCTCCTGCTACATCCTCTTTGCTGTCATCCTCCTCCTCCTCCTTGGCTGAGTGGCAACTCTACTGGTGCTGCAATCTCCTCTCCAGCTACACAGCCCCATCTCCCCAGGGCCTATGCTGCATGCCAGGTACAATGGTGTCACGCAATTTTAGACATGTCTTGCCTCAAAGCGGAGAGTCACATTGGACCAGCTCTCTTGGCTGCTCTGAACAAACAGGTGGATCACTGGCTGACCCCGCACCAGCTGGAGATCGGCAACGTGGTGTGTGACAACGGCAGCAATCTCCTTTCCGCATTGAATTTGGGAAAGCTGACACATGTGCCCTGAATGGCACATGTGCTCAATCTAGTCATTCAAAGATTTGTGTCAAAGTACCCAGGCTTAGAGGACATCCTGAAGCAGGCCAGGAAGTTGTGTGGGCATTTCAGGTGTCTTATATGGCCATGGCACGCTTTGTGGACATTCAGCAGAGAAACTACTTGCCGGTGAGACGCTTGATATGTGATAGCCCGACTCGCTGTAATTCGACCCTGGTCATGTTCTCTCGCCTGTTAGAACAGGAGAAAGCCGTCACCCAGTACCTGTACAATTGCAGTAAAAGGACACAATCTGGGGAGATGGGGCTGTTCTGGCCCAACACTGATGAAAAATGCATGCAGGCTCATGTGACTGTTTGAGGAGGTGACCGACCTGGTGAGTCGCAGTAAAGGCACCATCAGCGACTTGATCCTGTACGCTTACTTCCTGGAGCATGCCGTGCGTAGAGTGGTGGATCAAGCTGTGGAGGAGCTTGAACAGGAACAGTTACAGCAGGAACAGTTGTGGGAGCAATTTTTTTAATCAGAATCAGATGTTTCCTCAACACCTGCGGCAGCACAGAGGGGGGAGGAGGAGGAAGAGTCGTGTGGGGAAGAGGAGTCAGACTCGGATGATGAGGAAGTTGTTTCTTTGGAGGAGGAGGAGGCAGCAGCAAAAGGACAACTGCAGCAGGCGTTGCAGGGGGCTTGTGCTGCTCGACGTTCCCGTAGTATTGTTTGTGGCTGGGGGGGAGGAGGAGGACTTACCTGACATCACTGAGGAAGAACAAGAGGAGATGGATAATATGTCTGGATCCAACTTTGTGCAGATGGTGTCTTTCATGCTGTCCAGCCTGTTGAGGGACCCCCATATAAAAAAACCTCAATGGGAATGAGCTGTACTGGGTGGCCACGCTACTAGACCCTCGGTATAGGCGCAAGTGGCGGACATGTTACCAACTCACCAGAAGGCAGAAAGGAGGCAGCACATGCAGAACAAGCTGGCAACTATGCTTTACAATGTGTTTAAGGGTGATGTCACAGCACAATGCAATAAAGGTACCACTGCCAGTAATACTTCTCCCATGCCATGTCCACGCAGGCAAGGACAGGACGCTCCAGCGATCTCATGGTGATGTCGGACATGCGGACATTCTTTAGTTCAACGCCTCACCTTAGTGCTTCCGGATCCACCCTCCACCAACGCCTCAGCCGACTACCTGGCTTTAAGTGTGGATGTAGACACTGTGAGCAGCGATGAACCCTTGGGCTACTGGGTGCGCAGGCTTGACCTGTGGCCAGAGCTGTCCCAATTTGCCATCCAACTTCTGTCTTGCCCTGCCTCAAGCATCCTGTCAGAAAGGACCTTCAGTGCAGCTGGAGGCATTGTCACTGAGAAGAGAAGTCGCCTAAGTCAGAAAAGTGTTCAGCACCTCACCTTTATCAAAATGAATGAGACCCGAAGACTAAGACTAAGTCAGTCCCCACACACAGCATCTCTGCCTGCACGCCGTGTGACTGGCTGCCTGTCCCCAGTCGCACCCCACACAGCTTCTCTGCCTGCAGGCTGCTTGACTGCCTTCTCCGCCACCACCAACAGGGTCCGCTATAATAATTTTTCTGGTGCGTGTACATGCCTGCCTAATTTTTCTGGCTGCACTGCAGCTGCAATAACAAAACGAAAGGCATGTACATGTGCCCATTCCCCTTCATGATCATTACCTTGCCGCGGTGAAGGGGCTTGCGTACCACAATGAAGCAATGACCGGCGGCTATATGAGTGTCTCGGGGGGTGGCACACCAAAGATAATAAGGTTGTTGCTTCATTGTGGACAGACCAAATTTGATCAGCTGGACAGTCACTGTTGTTCTATCATTGAGCTACCACAGCCTGGCGACCATGTGGGTTTGAAAACTGCCATGGCCTGCACTCTCGCCCTAGTGGGCACCAGTTCAGCACGGCCGTCACTACACAAACAGCTGTTTGCGGTGCGTTACACAGTGAGTTTAGTGTGTCAGTGTGAAGCAGTACTCTAATTACACTCCCTGATTGATGTCTACACATGCAAGATGTTTTAATGCACTTTAGGCCTGCAATTTAGCATTCAATGTGATTTCTGCCCTTAAAACGCTGCTTTGCGTCAAATCCAAATTTTTCCCTGCGACTTTTGGCATCTATCCCACTCATCCATGCAAAAACTCAAATGTTAGACCCCTTGAAACATCTTTTCCATCACTTTTCCGGCCAAAATTAATGTTTCTAGTTTTCAAAGTTCGGCCCCCCATTGAAGTCTATTGCGGTTGGCGAAAGTTCGCGTGAACCGAACTTTCGCGGAAGTTTGCGAACCGAAAATCAGAGGTTCGGGCCATCTCTACAAGGGACACAAATTACTTCTAGGGACTGGAAGAGACCCCAGGTGAGTAAAGCTAGATGTAATTACTTGCCTTGGAAGTCTTTTAAAGGGAAGATACGCGCTGCTAAAAAAAAAAAAACTGCACTCACCTAGGGCTTCTTCCAGCTCCTGGCAGCCAATCAGTGCCCTCGGCGCAGCTTCTCTTCCTCCGGGTGTCTATTGGTGAAGAAGTCGACCTCGCCAGGTCGGCTTCCGGGTCGGCATCATGTGAGTTCTACAGCGTGGGTCACGTGGTGTACGTGGCGTCATCGGGTCTCTACTGCGTAGGCGCAGTAGTTCTGCACCTGCGCTGTGGAGACCCGATGACGTCTCTACACCACATGACCCTCCGCTGTGGAGCGCACAGAAACCGACCTTGAAGCCGACCTAGTAAGGTCGGCTTCTTCACCGCTGGACGCCCGGAGGGAGTGGAGCTGCGCCGAGGGCACCGATCAACTGCCAGGAGCTAGAAGAAGTCCCAGGTGACTGCAGTTTTTTTTTTTTAGCAGCGTGAACCTTCCCTTTAAGCATTCAAATTTTAGCCTATGTATGCCTTTCAGTATTGTGCTGACGCTTCCTCCAGTCTGAGTCAAGAGGGTACAGAAGAATATTTTAAAAAACATACTTATACTAGCTGTGCATAAATTCCATGCAATGCTTTTTAAAGAGACTCTGTAACAACAAAAACCTCCCCTGGGGGGTACTCACCTCGGGTGGGGGAAGCCTCCGGATCCTAATGAGGCTTCCCACGCCGTCCTCTGTCCCACGGGGGTCTCGCCGCAGCCCTCCGAACAGCCGGCGACTGTGCCGACTGTCAGTTCAATATTTACCTTTGCTGGCTCCAGCGGGGGCGCTGTGGCGACTTTCGGCACGGAAATAGACGGAAATACCCGATCTCCGTCGGGTCCGCTCTACTGCGCAGGCGCATGTTTCCGGCGCCTGCGCAGTAGAGCGGACCCGACGGAGATCGGGTATTTCCGTCTACTTCGGCGCCGAGAGGCATCAGAGCGCCTGCGCAGGAGCCAGGAAGGTAAATATTGCGTCACGGCTGTACGGAGGGCTACAGCGAGACCCCCGAGGGACGCAGGACGGCGTGGGAAGCCTCATTAGGATCCTGAGGCTTCCCCCACCCGAGGTGAGTACCCCCCAGGGGCCGTTTTGTCGTTACAGTTCCTCTTTAAGGAATACATAACTGGAATAAATGGTGTTTTTATCTTTTTTTTTGCAGTTCAGCTGTAATAGTTAAGAGAAAATTGTTTTTATAACACCACTTCACCTTGAACGATTGTGAAACCATTTTGTCCACCAGTGAACTTTAACAATCATTTAGGTTAGCTATTGAGTAGCAAAACGCTGAGAGTTTTCTATTAATGCTATTTACTGTATTGATTATCAATAGCAGCTAGATGTTCATTTCATACTTACTGGTGCTTAATATGATTTTAGACTGACTGCTACATCAATGAAAGTATTGCATCTGCTTTAGCTCATTTTGATTACTTTGAAACTTTTCCCTGCTCAATATTTAATTATCATTTCTTTGATGCCTGTCTAGTGTTGCTGAAAATTTCAACAACATTTTGACTTTAACATTTTTTATTTACTTTATTTATCAACTGACACTGGAGATTGTTTTTTCTATATCAAAGGGAACGGAAAAAAGAAAGAATTTAACTTCAAAGGTGCTCTTTTCATAGTGATGGCAGAACTGCCACTAGCACAACAAACAGGAGAAACACTTCTACAGTAAATAGGTTGCTGCTTCATATTCTTTACAGAACTGGCTGTCTGGTGATTCAGTTGGTCCTGCATTTTAATATAAGCTACACATGGGGGATATAAAACAATATAAATAATGAGAAACCATTTTACTAGGTATAGTAGCAGTACAATCAATCAAGGGTTTCAGGTTCAATAGGAACCTGTTGAGATGAGGATCTGCAATTAGGGATGATCAATGAGATGCAAATAATTTTGAGTTGATACAGCATTATGCATATTTTGTATGCAAATGTATGCAGCTTGAAAATTACCCATTCAAATTGTGATGAAGGTAAAATTTAATTGGTCCATTTTCAAGTGCAAATTTGCATACAACATTTGCATAATCCTGCATCAACTTAAAATGATTTGCATATCACTGACCATTCATATCTGCAATATCCAGAATGTGCTAAAAAAATAAAAAAATAATCAGATTTTAGAACAAAGAGGAAAACACGGAGATGGCCTTAATGGTTCGCCGGTGAACGGGAACCAGCGAACTTTTTCGGACCCTCTACATCACAGTCAGCAGGCACATTGTAGCCAATCAGGCTACACTCCCTCCTGGAGCCTCAACCCCCCTTATAAAAGGCAGGCAGCGTCAGCCATTTGACTCACTCGTGTGGCTTAGAGAAGGGAGAGCTGCTGCAGAGAGAGCTATAGGGAAAGCTTAGTTAGGCTCTTGTAGGCTTCTTAGCTTGCTCCTTGCTGATTCTTATTGCTAAAAAAGCACCCCTCAACAGCTCTTTTGAGAGCTAATCTTGTTCTTGTGATCTATTTTTTTTTGTGTGTGTGGCCCACTTGCATTATATACAGCCTTGCCAGTCAGTCGCAGCTGGCCTTTGGCCCCTTGGTGGTAATTCCTACTGTGCCACTGCCAGGCCCAGCACATTCAGTAAGTGACAACCTGTGTGTGTGACAGGCAGCTGCACATTTGTAATCCCAATCACTGCACCTGTTCACTGTTCAGTGCACCTACCTACCTACCTACGTGAGTGCACACATTGTTAATACCACCAGTCATTGCACCTCTTCACAGTATCTGTGTGTTTGTGTGACAGGCAGCTGCACATTTGTAATCCCAATCACTGCACCTGTTCACTGTCCAGTGCAACTACCTACCTACCTATGTGAGCACATGCATTGTTAATACCACCAGTCATTGCACCTGTTCACGGTACCTGTGTGTGTGTGTGTGTGTGTGTGTGTGTGTGTGTGTGTGTGAGACAGGTGGCTGCACATTTGTAATACCAATCACTACACCTGTTCACTGTTCAGTGCACCTACCTACATGAGCAGTGAGCACACGCATTGTTAATACCACCAGTCATTGCACCTGTTCATGGTCTGGGCGCCCCTGACACCCAGACCCCAGACAGCTGCAGTACCAGCCAATCCAAGCCAGACTACCCCAAAAAGGCACCACATAAATCGCTCCATAAACCAAAATGTGAATCCCCAAATATGGCAACAAAGGAGGAACCCACCCACCACAAGACCTACAACAGAGATAATACCACAGAGCACTGACATGGCTGAAGAACTAAGGAAACTGCTTCTCGCCACACACAATATGCTGAAGGATGGACTGTGGAAAACTGACTGCCCTATAAACAGCTCATTACAAGGTAAATAAAAAAAACACAACATGAAACCCCTCATAATTAGCAGCTGGAATCTTCAAGGTTTGAATGCTTCAGCATGAGGCATGGATCCCAGAGGGTCACTGCCCGCCCGAAGACTAAGTCAGTCCCCACACACAGCATCTCTGCCTGCACGCCGTGTGAATGGCTGCCTGCTCCAAGACTAAGTCGGTCCCCACACAGCATCTCTGCCTGCAGGCTGCTTGACTGCCTTCTACGCCACCACCAACAGGGTCCAGGACTCCAGGCAGATTCCTGAATTTTTAAGGCAGCTGTTAGCAGTGGCCGCTATAATAATTTTTCTGGTGCGTGTACATGCCTGCCTAATTTTTCTGGCTGCACTGCAGCTGCAACAACAAAACAAAAGGCATGTACATGTGTCAATTCCCCTTCATGATCGTTACCTTGCTGCGGTGAAGGGGCTTGCGCATCACAATGAAGCAATGACCGACGACTATATAAGTGTGTTGGGGTTGGGGGGCACACCTGACCCAAGAAAATAGATAATAAGGTCGTTGCTTCATTGTGTACAGACCAAATTCATCAGCCAGACACTCAGTCACTGTTGTTCTGTCATTCATCTACCTCAGCCTGACCATATGGCCTTGAAAACCGCTATAACCTGCATTCTGGCCATGTTGCGCACCAGTTTAGTACGGCCGTCACTACACAAACAGCTGTTTACAATGTGTTACACAATGAGTTTGGTCTGTCAGTGTGAAGCAGTACACTAATTACACTCCCTGATTGATGTATACACATACAAGATGTTTTAAAGCACTTTTGGCCTCCAATTTAGCAATAAAATGTGATTTCTGCCCTTAAAACGCTGCTGTGCGTCAAATCCTGATTTTTCCTGGGGAGTTTTTGCATGTATCCCACTCTGCCATGCCCCGCTCCAGGTGTTAGACCCCTTGAAACATCTTTTCCATCACTTTTGTGGCCAGCATAAATGTTTCTAGTTTTCAAAGTTGGCCTCCCCATTGAAGTATATTGCTGTTCGCGGAAGTTCACGAACCGAAAATCGGAGGTTCGGGCCATCTCTAGAAAACACATGAGTGTGATAAAACACATGGGAATGAGTAAGATGCATAGAGAAGAGGTATCATCTCAGTGTAAACTACAACCAAAGCTTTTGCATAACAAGACAATTTAGATAGGGCATATCTAATAGCTTACAAAGACCTCATTATGAAGGTTAGCTTTATTTTTTTTCATAACACATGGTGATATTCATTCTCTTTAGGGTGCAACCAAATGGTGTCTATTGACACTGTTGGGTAGCTATATAACTTTGGCTGTATTAGCGATAAACTGTATTAATTTGTGGTAATAAGCATGGGGCAATTATTAGATTTTATTCCCTGTAAAAAGATTTTCACCCTACCTCAGTACTTTCTCCCTATCTTAACTGATAACCCTTGGGTAGCCCAGACCTCATCCTAACACTCCCCCAGACCATTATTCTAACTTCCTAGTCTCCCTTAAAGCAAACACTATGAAAATGTACCTACTGACTAAATTTGATGTATCTGACACTGAACTTGACAGGTATCCATGTCATTGGTGCTGAATTCACTTGCTTTTCTCTGTGCACACTGTAATTTAAACAAGCTGAGAGGCTGACAACATTTTGTGTTGATAGATATTGAAGATTATCAAATCCATTTGACATACTTAGAACCATGTACAAGTACAGGTAGCAGCTGCTCTGTAATTAATGTCCTACAAATGACCTAGACCAAAATGCCTACAGGTAAATGAAAACAATCTATAAACCAAAATAAGAATAAAGCTCTGTAATACTAATCTAATAATCCATGCAATTAACAAGCTAAAATCTAAAACAGGACATAATGTTTTGTACCATCTCAAGTAAAGAAAACTAAATAAATTGCTAAATTAACTTTTTCAACTTTTTTCATAATGAGATCAATATGCCATTTGTGTTATTGACTAAGAAGCTAATGAAGTGCTTTTTACAACTCTTTAACATGGATCATATTTCACTGGAAGAAAGGTGTAACTATTCTGTAAAACTATCTGAAAAGATATTCGCTTAATGCCACTAATGTATCTGTATAATCTGTACATCAGCAAAAAAAAAAAAAAAGGCTTTTTAATGGCAAAAGCACTATAATAGTCTATAATTTTCTGTGAAATGAATCTGTTAATTGCTTTCTAGGTCCAAATTATTCCACAATGAAAGTCATTGTCATATTTAGATTATTTTAGATGACACTAAGAATTTATTTTATGAATATAATCACTGCAATCTCTAGGATAAGTTATCTCAACATTCCATACATATTTTAAAATTGCAGATAAACCTAATGAAAATGGAAAGAATGTAATAAATCTAGAGATACAATAGCAGTTCTTCATGGATTATTGATATTGTTTTTTACTGTAAAAAACAAATTCTGTATAATGTGGTGACATAATTGTACACCCAGAGCCGCGCCTGGGCAGGTGCTGCGGGTGCATTGCACCCAGGTGCCTGTCTCTGACAGGTGCCACCTGGCCACCGCTCACCCCCTCTGGCCGCCACTCCCTCCCTCCCTCTAGCCGCATCACTCAGACCTCGATCAGGCGGCGACCAATCGTGCGGGCGCTAGGACCTAGCACACCGCACTGATATGCGGAAGTGACATCACTTCCGCATATAGAGCGGGTGCGTCCGGTGCCCGCTCGTACTGGTCGGGTCGCCGCTGATCCTGAGGTCTGCTGGCTGCGAGGTGAGAGGGGAGCGGTGGCGGCTAGAGGGAGGGGGGCTCCCTGTCACTCACTGCCTAAAGGGGCTCCCTGTCACTCACTACCTAAACGGGTCCCTGTCACTCACTGCCTAAAGGGCCCCCTGTCACTCACTGCCTAAAGGGCTCCCTGTCACTCACTGCCTAAAGGGGTCCCTGTCACTCACTGCCTAAAGGGGCTCCCTGTCACTCACTGCCTAAAGGTGCTCCCTGTCACTCACTGCCTAAAGGGGGTCCCTGTCACTCACTGTCTAAAGGGGTCCCTGTCACTCACTGCCTAAAGGGGTCCCTGTCACTCACTGCCTAAAGGGGTCCCTGTCACTCACTGTCTAAAGGGGTCCCTGTCACGCACTGCCTAAAGGGCTCCCTGTCACTGACTGCGTAAAGGGCTCCCTGTCACTCACTGCCTAAAGGGCTCCCTGTTACTCACTGCCTAAAGGGCTCCCTGTCACTCACTGCCTAAAGGGGCTCCCTGTCACTCACTGCCTAAAGGGCTCCCTGTCACTCACTGCTTAAAGGGCTCCCTGTCACTCACTGCCCAAAGGGGTCCCTGTCACTCACTACTTAAAGGGGGTCCAGGCTGGCTACATATACTGGGGACACTGGCTGTTTGTCATTATGTGCATTTACTGGTGAAAAGCTGTCTCTTATTATGTGCATTTACTGGTGAAAAGCTGTCTCTTATTATGTGCATTTACTGGTGAAAAGCGGTTTCTTATTATGTGCATTTACTGGTGAAAAGTTGTTTCTTATGTGCATTTACTGGTGAAAAGCGGTCTCTTATTATGTGCATCTACTGGTGAAAAGTGGTCTCTTATTATGTGCATTTACTGGTGAAAAGCTGTCTCTCATTATGTGCATTGACTGATTAAAGGCTGTCTGTCATTACGTGCATTTACTGGTGAAACGCTGTCTCTTATGTGCATTTAGTGGGAAAATTTTGTCAGTAAAAATAATCTTTTGTCAGTAAATTTTTAGGTATTTGTCAGTAAAAAATAACGTGAAAGGTTGGCAACACTGGCAGGCTGCGCGGCGCAACGGGAAAGATACAGGCAGCCCACCTTACTCTTGGGCTTGGTGGGGGGAGGAGCCGACGACAGCGAGTGAGAGTAGGGTGGCTGCAGGCAGCCATATATATGCAGTGTGTGACTGCGTCGCACTCGCAGAGCCTCTCAACCTGAGTCAGTCCAGAGACTAGCAGACTCGCAGGCAACCAAAGCCAGCCAGGAGCAAGCCCATGGAAGAGGGGTAAGAATGGGGTATCACATGCATGCGTAAAGAGGTGGAAGGTGTGATGTGGTTGGGCGTGGTTAGTTTAACCACTCCCATAGGCGCCAGAGAAAATCTTGCACCCAGGTGCCAGGCACCCCAGGTTCACCCATGTGTACACCTGGACCCATATGCAATAAAAAAAATTCTCCTGAAATTTCTCCCATGAGATAATTTTTCAACTATTCTTTAGAATAACTTTTCAGCACTTTGAAATTGAAAAAAAAATACCAAAAAGTATGTAAAAATGAACTATCAAATTATTTTGAATAATTTCTCACTTACTGGTGGTTTAAAAGGTATTTAAAGGTTTTATTTTAAGAAATCGTCTCACTGTGTATCACACTATGAAAATTTCATTAAGATGGTTTGGAGATGGTACTATACGCCTGAAAAAATTGCAAGCTTTGATATCAGTGCCTCCCCATTGTGTTGGAGAGATTGCTGTCAATTGGGTACATTAGAGCATATTTTCTGGGATTGTCCTAAGATTCAAAATATGGGGAGAGAAGTGGAGAATTTATTAAAAAAGCTTCCGATGAGTCTTGAGCATATCCCACCTCATATGGCTCTTCTGCCCCTTAAGGTAATGGGTATCCCTCCTAAAGAAAGAGTAATTTATAATCATGCCTTTGTAGTAACTAGATCTCTTCTATCAGAAAATTGGAGAACAAAATATGTTCCTAAAATTGAGGAAATTCTTAAAGCAATAGAATTTAATGTATTAGCTGAAAGAAACTGGGCTATAAAGACAGGAGTCCTTGGGTCATGTATGGTGAAAACAAGTCAATGGTCAACTGTATATCCAGAATGTTACCTGAATGTTAACAATAATAAAGTCCTCTAATTGCTTCACACAACTATATAAATGAAGACTCTGTATGTTGTACTACACAATCAAACAAATTAATAGAAATTTCTGATTCCTGGTATTAGCAAGTAGGTACTGTTGCTGTTTTAGTTAGATGTAGTCATAAAAAATTTTTTGGGGGAGAATAAACAATATTTGTTCAAAGGGGTAGTGAAATATTCATATTGTTGTTTAGCTTTCCTGTCTAGACTTAAAGATAACCTAAAGTAAAAAAAAATGAGATTAACTCACCTGGGGCTTCCCTCAGCCCCCTGCAGACGATCGGTGCCCTCGCAGCCTCGCTCCAGGAGGCCGCAATAGCAGCATAGGGGGCGATATACAGGCTGGGAATGCGAAAAATCACTCGCGTTCCCATGCCTGTCGGCCAACCTGGAAGTGCTCGCCGGCGGGTCCTGGGCCATCGGAGCGGGGCTGCGAGGGCACCGATCGTCTGCAGGGGGTTCCCTTTAAACATTAGGATGGATGGATCCCTGGGAATTCAGTAGGGTGGTTTTATTCCCCCAAACCCCAGGTTGAACCGGTCCATTGAAACATCAGTTATTCACAGAATTTTCTAGACAGATGTAAGTATATACAAAACGCAACTAGTATCTTTACAAACTGTTCTTATATTATGTGACACCTACCTAATAAAGCTTGGAAAAATTAATACTAAGAGATGGACCAGGAACTTGGGAACTTAGTAGGGTGGGTTTAGTCCCCCAGCTCCCAGGTTGACCTACTCCACGCGGAAAGAGTGGAAAAAATGGAAAAATGGACAATACATGTAGATATTATTATGACCTATATGTTATGTTATTTGTTTGAATCTATGTAAAATTATCTTGAATGCATATCTTTGTTTGTTTTAAAGATACTATGCTTTATTTTTATGAAGCTGTTAACAAAACTTTTGAAAACCCCAATAAAAACATATTGAAACTAAAGGGTATTTTATTCACAAAGTGGGAAAATATCACCTAGAAGAAACTCAAAAGAAAAAGTCAATTGCATATGGGCCCTGAAGTGAGAGGTATATGGTGCCTGCCATATTAATTTCTTTTAAAACAATACCATTACCTGTTGCCTGTCAGTCCTGCTGAGCTCTTTGGCTGCAGTATTGTTTGAACCACACACCTGAAACGCATTTGGCTAATGTAGTTAGAGTTCAGTCAGAGCACCTGATCTGCATGCGAGTTCTAGTTTTTGGCTAACAGTATTAGAAGCAGGAGATCAGCAGAACAGCCAGGCAATTAAATAATAATGTCAGCCTCTATATCCTTCTCATATCAGGTGTGCTGTAAGGTTGCAAATCAGTGATTCATGCTACTATGTTTTGTCTAACATGAAACTGAAGTGAAAAAAAACAACATTATTAGCATGGAAAAGAGTTGCCTATTGCGATTTTCAATTTTATAGCTTTATCGGAGCCCGAGGTGAGAGACATATGGAAGCTGCCATACTTATTTCCTTTTACACAAAAGTCCTACTCAATTTTCTGGGTCAGTAGTGTTTGAATCACATACCTGAAACAAACATGCAGCTTATCCAGACAGGCTTGAGTCAGAAACATCTAATCTCTGTATGTTTATTCGGAGTATTTGGCTAAAAATGTATTAGAGGACAACCAAACAATACAATGTGTATTGTTTAAAAGAAAATAAATATGTCAGCCTCAGTATGTCTTTCACCTTGGGTTCCTGTTAAGCTAAAAAAGATACAGAGGTAATGACCCTTTGAACTTTCCAGCAGTAAAACCTTATAATCACCTTTCTCTTTGACAGATATCAGGCTTTTAGCTTCTATTTACTTTTCAGAAACCTGGACTGAATTCAGCAAGATATTGAACAAGTTCAAACAAGCAGTTTTGCATAGATAACAACTACAAGTTATTTAACTCTTGCTATACTGCAAAACAGAAAGGGACTCCATATAATTTCTTAGTAGGGCTAGTACTATATGAGTACATGCTTATCTTATCGTTAAAGAGAATCTGTACTGTCCAATTTGTACAATAAAAAACATACCAATCATGTCATTGTGATCTCCTGGGTCCCTATTTGTCATTTCCACCACTCCCCGCCGCGATCTTGGCTTCTTATCGCCAGTTTTAGGCAGTGTTTACAAACAAAAAACACGTCCACCAACCAGGAAGTGAAGTATGTTTATATATAGCTATATACATATATACACACACACACACTAATATGTGTGTGTATGTGTGTGTGTGTATATATATATATATATATATATATATATATATATATATATATATATATATATATATACTGTATGTATATATATATATATATATATATATATGTATATATGTCATGTTACAGTATACTACACGTTTTTATTACATAGTGAATTATCTGCATGCCTGTCTGGGATTAGTCACAGTTTTCATGTGACAGGCAGGCGCTCCCCTCCCCCTAAGCCTCTCAACCTGCAATAAACAAAGCACACACACAGAGGCTGGAGGGGGCGTGCATAACTTGTCCCTATCACAGCAGAGGCACTCCTTCCTCTCTAGGTTGACAAAGCTTGTTAAAGAAAAGAAGATTAGATATATTACACAGACAGTGCAACTAGAAAAGGCTGCAGTAATCCAGACCACATTAGAACAGGTATAGGAACTTATAGGATAGAAGAAATAAGGCTGAACATTTTGTTACAGAATCTCTTTAACAGCTTCCATCTCATCTATATTTCTTATCCTTTACATTAACATGCTTACAATTTATAACAGATAATGCATGTATAAAAGTCAGTGGAAGCAAGTGGATCAACTATAGTAGCCTATTGTGGCTCAGACTCCAGGAAATGCCCATTGCCCAAGCTTTTCAATCTCAGTCTGATGTGTGTGTCTGACACTTATAAATATAATATGTGAACAATGGAATGCGGACTTTGAACTGGAACTGACACTCTTTCTCTTTGTTAATCATGCATGCTCTCTTCTGCTCTAAATCCACAACCTTTTTATGCAAATTTCCAGCAGAAATGCAGAACTTCAGGCATACAGCATTGCAATGCCAACGACTAAATAGGTATTAATACTCTCACTAGAAGACACAGAACAAACCGAAAAAAATGTAATTTCTATGTATTTTTCAATTTTCTTGCAGGCAAAGCCACTTGCACCGAATCCAGTGTGGAATGCTTTTACTGATCGCATTGCTCCATATTGTATGAGTGGAAATAGCAATATAGGTTTTCTATGAGAAAGTGTATGTCGTTGTCATTCTCCAATCATATGCATTTATAGAATTGTAAGAACAGGACATAACTCATTCAGTATCAGCTGCTCCTTCACAGTGCAGAATTTATCACAAAATAATCTCAGGTCATGTGAACATGGCTTTTAGCATGAAATCAAATATCTGGACATTTTTTAAAGATCGATCCTATAGATCAACTTAGAAGCTTGAAATTCTTCTACCGGTGATGTGAAGTCATAAATTTGTTTTGATGACACTTCTAGTCCTTGAACTTAATCTGCTCTGCAAGTAATAAAGTAAAGCTGCGTTGAGAAAACGTTCTTATTAATATTTCCATTGCATACCCTTTTGTAGTTAAATTTTGTCTCATAATGAAATAGTAATTTGGCTGAATTTGCTCCTCTTTGAAAAAAAAAAACAGTATTAATGTACAGCAATTAATGTCATTGAAGATCGATAAGTTACTATTGCGTGATCAATTTTTCATGAATAATCATAGGATAGCTATATTTTTACAGGAATACAAAACCAAAAGGAAAAGAATGGAAACTGAGTCAGTAAGAAATCATCAAAAATATGGCCACACACAATACAATAAAATGATCCAATGTTAGAGCAATTCGATAAAAATGATCGGTTGTACAGAAAAGTCAAAAGCTTTTCTTTCCTGTTTTTTTCCGATAAAGGTTGATTGAGAGTGATGGACTTTTCTAATCAATCTTCATGAAAATTGAATGGATGGATTTTCAATTTCTTGTTTTATAGACCCAAGTAATTGTTTTCAGTTTTCAATCTTTTTATTTATTTTTTATAAAGGAAAAAATGAACACATATGTGTGATATAATTGTGAGATTTTTCAAATGTTACAATTAATTAATTTTTGAATTGAAAAGAAATAAATATTGTATGTGGGTGGCCACTTTAAAGATGAACTCCAGTGAAAATAATGTAATTAAAAAGTGCTTCATTTTTACAATAATTATGTATAAATGATTTAGTCAGTGTTTGCCCATTGGAAAATCTTTTAAATCCCTGATTTACATTCTGACATTTATTACATGGTGACATTTTTACTGTTGGCAGGTGATGTAGCTGCTGCATGCTTTTTTGGCAGTTGGAAACAGCTGTAAACAGCTATTTCGCACAATGCAACAAGGTTAACTGAAACTGCCAGGAGTACCATAGTCCTCAGAGTTTCTTGTGGGATGGGTTTCACCACAATATCAGTCATACAGCGCCCCCTGATGGTCTGTTTGTGAAAAGTAAAATATTTATCATATAAAAGGGGATATCAGCTACTGATTGCGATGAAGTTCAATTCTTGGTCGGAGTTTCTCTTTAAGACATTTATAAAGTAGATTTAAAGTAGACTTACAACTTTAGATGACTGAAAATGTTTACATTTGCTAAGTAAGTTTATTATGGTTTATGCCAATCATGTTACATTATTAACTCTGTTCTAATTATTTGATAATGAAGTATAGTATTATAGCTTTAGTTCTGCCTACCATCTCACCAGGGTATTGGCATGGGATATTTCCAAGGATATTAGCCTAGGATCATAAATTAAAGGTAAGTATTTATGATTAATTAAACAAAGTAAATGTCTTCTTTCATTGTTATGTTTTATTTAAGATGGACCTGAACTCTTGCACAGGACAGAAGGAAAACATATAGAAATGCACCCTGTATGTATTTTGAGAGTTTAGCTTGCCTAATTCCCCCTCATTTGTGTCTAATCACAAGTTGATTGTGTTTGTAATTTGATTTCTCTCTGTGTCACGTGGCTGCCAAGGCAGATAAGCTCATTTGAAAGTACAGAATGTTAACAATACGTCTGCTTCCATGAATCAGGAAGTAGAAACAGTGCAGATATATTTAGGATTTGTTTCAGCTGTAACAAAGAAAGTTTTTTTTTTGTTTAACGTTTATTATGCTGTTGCATGTCCTTTAAACCAGAGAGGACATTCTGAGTTCAGGCCCACTTTAAATGTAAACCCTTTGTGGAAATGGGTAAGGTTAGTACTCCTTTACCCATTTCACTTGGGGGCGGGTATCTGGGTGTCTCCTTGTTGATGGGGATCCCCAGATTTCACCACAAATCCCCTCAAGGCCCCTACTTCCTCCTGGGCACTGGCACTGGGGAAGAGCTCCTTGTCCACAGTGGCTTTTAGGGGAGAGGAGGAGGCTTTGCTGTCCCTCTCTTCTAGAGCCCTCACACATCATAGACCATGTGGGTTGGTATAATTCAGAGTGCAAAGTTCCACATGGTCTGGGCTCTGAATTCTTGCTATACCAGCCTGCATGAACAACAAGCCAGTTTTCTTAAATTGTATAAAATTTGTGTTCTGAACTCAATACTGCAGCAAAATGTTTACCAAATTTAAACCCCTTTTTTCCTTGATTTTTTTTAAATAAGTTTTCTCAAAAAATATAAAACCTTTTAGAAATTTTTTTTGTCTTGTTCTCAAAGAAGTAACATTTGCATTTATATATAATTACAAAATTAAACATAATTCCAGTTATGCATGAAATTAATTATGAATTTGACAGAAATTGTGCATTGTGATTTTTGCATCAGTATTCCAAGTTTGATACAAAATTACGAATATGCGAAATGTTTAACACTACCCATCAGTGATGACAGTACATCCAAATGGACACAGAACAGAGTAAACGCAACCTAAGTTACTGCAATCCTAACAGCAGACTGCTACGAGAAAAATGTACTGGTCACATAACCAGTTTATTTAGCTGAGCAGCCACTGGTAACATGTTAGTGTCTTCTTGTTTGTGTATGGGGATGGAAAGTGCCATTTCAGCAAACAGTATGCTTAAAAAAAAATCACAGCTGGCTGTAAATTTAAGTGTAAAGATACTTTTTAACACATAAAGGGCATTTTCAGTAAACTCTGGTAAAGTTGTCATGGTGGCAATTGTACTGTTAATTCCTCTTGAGGACCACAGGCTTACACCTCCGTCGTGACCAGGCCATTTTTTACAATTCAGGCCACTGCAGCTTTAACAGCTCACTGCACGGCCATAAAATTTAGCGCACAAATTAATCTTACCCCCTTTTCTTGCCACCAACAGAGCTTTCTGTTGGTGGCATCTGATTGCTGCTGCTATGTTTATTTGTTTTTTATTAATATTAGTGTATTTTTTTTTAAATGTCATTTTTTTTCTTTTTCCCTTCCACCCTCCGTTCCCCTTAGAGCTAATTACATAGATCGCCTCTCACAGGCATCACTATCATGGCTGGCAGGTTGTTTACGTGACTGACGAGGATGTGCACGCATCCACACACAATCCCCACTAATCTCCGCCCCAGGACTTGATGCACACGTTGCGCAGTTAGCGCAACACAGATTATCTAGGTAATGCAAGCATTGCTGCTTGCGCATGGCAACTTTACTGAGGTTAACTGAATATGACCATAACTTACAAAAAAGTCTTGTGCAGCACTAATGTAGGCTTCAAGCTTTGTTTTCACATAAAGAAAGAATTTCTGTATAAGACCTCAAGGAAAGCTTTATCGTATGCTGTAATTAGATGACTCAGATGTAAATGCATACATATATGAGCTTGCACAGAATTTTAAGGATGAGGGTTGTCAGTGAGTTTGCTTATCATTTGAAACCAGTACCACACAGCAATGTTTTCTGCGTCAGTAATGTAAGCTTACTTTGTCTACAAAACCAACAATTGACCTTCATGCTCTGCTAATGTGTCATCAATGTATCTGTTTCGTTAATATATGACAAAGTCTTTGACTTTCTCTACGGTCCGCAAGTCTGTAACCAACATAAACTTTCAATCAATGAATTGTATTTAATAATTTTTTTCCCCGTCCACTTCAAGCTGTGTTTCTTGCTAAATGTTAACTACCTGTCAACGTCTACATGCATAGGAAGAGGACTGGAAACGAGAGATAGCAGTATCATTTCAAGAAAGTAGTCATATCCTGAATATCCAGATGCAGAGTATACATGTTGCCTTATTCAGTAGTTATAAAAAGAACTCAAAATATGTAAATTGCAAAATGTAGTGCCTTTAATTTGCATGATGCAAAATGAATTTTTACTGTTATAAGTCAATCAAGGTATTGGGCAGCAAGGTAGCTAACTGGCTTGCACTCTTGCCTTACAGCACTAGAGTCCCAGGATTTACATCTGACACGGACACCATTCGGAGTTTATTGGCACTCCCCATGTTTGTATGGGTTTCTCCCCCCCCCACCCCCTTACTCAGCCTACACATAATTTGTTTAATGTTTAGTGGCAAAAACACATTGCTGAAACGTACAACAAATGTATGCAGGCCATTCATCAAATTGAGGTTCACCTCTGTTACTGTTTAGTTGATATTACATGGAAAAATGTCTAGCGTAATTGCTGTAAGTTTCAGTGCTGTCAAGCCTGCCTGTCAAGTGCCTGACGTATTCAGAAGTTTCTTGTAGCGCACACACACACACACACACACACACACACACACACACACACACACACACACACACTCACATGCATGCACACACACACTCACATGCACACACACACACACACACACACACACACACACACACACACACACACACACACACACACTCACATGCATGCACACACACACTCATATGCACGCACACACACACATACACACACACACACACACACACACACACACACACACACACAATCACATGCACGCACGCACACACACACTCACATGCATGCACACACACACATACACACACACACTCACACACTCACATGCATGCACACACACACTCACATGCACGCACACACACACACACACACTCACATGCATGCACACACACACTTACATGCACGCACACACACACATACACACACACACACACACACACACAATCACATGCACGCACACACACACTCACATGCATGCACACACACACACATACACACACACACACATACACACACACACACACACACACTCACACACTCACATGCACGAACACACACACGCACATGCACGCACACACACACACACACACACTCACACACTCACATGCATGCACACACACACTCACATGCACGCACACACACACTCACATGCACGTACACACACACTCACATGCACGCACGCACACACACACACACACACACACACACACACACACACTCACACACTCACATGCACGCACACACACACACACTCACATGCACGCACACACACTCACATGCACGCACACACACACACTCACATGCACGCGCACACACACAGACACACACACACACACACACACACACACACACACACTCACATGCACGTACACACACACACACACACACACACATCTCGACGGTAAGCAGTCATGTTGTCACATTCACTAGGTAGTTACGATATGAGTGTGCTTCCATGATTTCATGAATTCACTGTTTCTTTTAAGTTTTCTCTTAGGAGATACATTTTCATAATTTGTTTAAAGTAGCTTTTCAGTACTTTGCAATTGAAACTGTACCAAAAAGTAGGTGAAAAAGTACTGTCAAAATTATTCTGAACATTTTTTTGCTTGCTGGTGGCTTAAAAAGTATGTTATTGATAATATGTGAAAATATCACCTAGGAGAAAACTCTGGAGAAAAATGTAATTGAATAGCGACCCCGGTGTGTCATATCTCACTGCATTGTACAGCAGCACATAGACAGGCTCTCCCAATAACAGAGAGGGAATTAGTGCAATAATTTAATTCAGTAGCATGAGTGGCCGCTACTTACAGACCCCCAGAGGTATTTCTCATACAGTAGGCTGTGCTGGGATGCTGTAGCTGCTGCTGGTCTACTGTTCCACGATCAACTCACTCAGCATATGTTTTCCCAGCAAAGATCAGCTCTGTCCCTGCACAAGCTCCTCCCACCTTAACCATCTGCATATTCTTTCTATTGTACAAGCCCTTTTTTAAGGGAAGCTGCAAAGTCAGAGGTAACACAAGTAGGATAAAGAGGAGAGATAGGTTTCAGAGCTTCTCATCAATCAGTGAAGTCAATCATAGCAGTAAGTAAGTTGACTTTAAAAGAGAAGCTACATTCTGCACACTTCTTCAGCCAACCAAAATCTCTGAATCTACTGATCATTTTAGTATGCAATTTCCCCCACAGATTTCCAATGCTGGTGCATTCCAGGGCCGTGCCGAGGCAGAGGCGAGAGAGGCTCCAGCCTCAGGGCGCAGTGTAGGAGGGGGCACACAAATCACTCAGCTGTCATTCCCCCATTGTGTTTGACAGTGACTGCAAGCCAAATACCTAGAGATGAAGGTGTTGGGGCCCTGGGGCGCCTCTTAGTCTAATAGCAATCAGTGTGTAATGGCTGGATGGGAGTGATGGAGGGGCCCACATTGGTGTCTCAGCCTTGGGCACTGGAGTACCTTTCCTGGCTCTGTTTCATCATCATGCTCTGTTTGGATTTCCCATGTATATGATAGGTGTCCTTTAAATTTCAGGCTTCAAAAAACATAGAAACCTTTACTGGAAGGCCAGCTATCTTTGCTTACATTCTGCTTTAGCATAAATAAACAAACTGTTATATCCATGTAGAGAGAGAGCCTTTTTCATACAGGATAACAAATGCTGTATTTTCCATGTATTGATGAGAAAAAGTGGCATCATTCAACACCAAGCTGTTAGGATAACACTATAGGAGCTGTCATTTTTCACTTGTTTAGAGCTGTCATCTTTGTAATATTTAATGCTTGAGAATATTTATATTCCAGAAACTTGCAAAAAAGTACCATAAGCCACTAAGTGCAATATTTTAGTAAGTAGAAAAAATACATTCAACATAACTGGAATGGGATTACCCACATAAGCAAACACAGAATGGGATTACCCACATAAGCAAACACTTTACAAGCGGGCGGACAGGTTAAGCCTGTTTCCAGAATGGTGACCACCTTTGTAAGGTATCCTTGCAGGTCACAAAGCCCCTGCACCAAATAATAAAAAAAATCAGCTACTGACCAGATTTGCATTTATTAGTAAAGCTCCAAAGGGGCAGTGGCTGGACAGTGTACTGGTTAAGGGCACCGCCTTTGACATGGGAGACCAGGGTTCGAAACCTGGCTAGGGTCTGTACCTATTCAGTAAGGAGTTCAAGGCAAGGCTCTCTAACACTGCAGGGTGGCCTCTTGAGCGTGTCCCAGTGGCTGCAGCTCTTCTTGAGTGCTTTGAGTCCAACAGGAGAAAAGCGCTATACAAATGTTCACATTATTATCGGATTATTAACTCAAAATGATAAAAGGAATTCATATAAAAAGGGGTGTAAGTGCCTATGTATAATAATTAGAAAATACCTTAGTGGCAAAAACATTTTATTAAGCAGCAATGCAATGTTTTGTGGGCCTTACCTGCTTTTTCAGATAGCAAAGCCATTAGCTTCTTAGAGGGGCATGTAAATGCATTTTTTTTAGTTCGATGCTTATTCCAAGTCAATGTATTATTATAGCTCTACTTTACCTCCCCAGTTTTTCCATTGTTAGTAAAGATGAATAGGGCTATTACTCATGCATTATTCATACTTAATGCAAGCATTCTAGAAAAATTCCAGAAACCTAGAAATTAGTCACATGCAGGGGCGTTTCTAGGGTCCTTGGAGATCAGTGGCACCTGTGGGCACCAGGCGGGGAGGTAAATGCGGCGCGCGCAGCGGCAAAAAATGGGCGTGGCCATGCGGTGAGTGGGCGTGGCCATGGGTGGGGCCAAATGTACATGAACTTAGCAGCGGTGTAAGCTACGGATAACGGGCCTGCCCATCGAAATATTGGACGGAGCCCCCTGTCCTTTATTTCGATCATTTACAATCAGTATAGGCATAGATCAAAGATGTATACGCACATACAATTTTGATTGGTCAATCACTGACCCCCAATTTCCCACCCCCGTGCAGTAAGTGGGCCAACAGACAATGAATTTTATGAACAGAGCTAAAATTGGCTAATCAAAATTGTATGTGTGTACCAGGCTTTACAGCTAATACTGTACATACTGAAAGTAGCAGGGATCAGCTGGTTTACAATCAATAAAGGCACAGAGTAGCACCTTAAACTGTACACACTGGAGGTAAATCAGCACACAGTGCAAGCACTAGAGAACAGCGTATACTGTACATACTGTAGGCAGCAGAATTCAGCACACTGCAGCTAGCGTGCCAAAAATATGACGATCACGTTGTGCGGCGTGCTTATCGCGCCGCACCAAAAAAATGGGTGGGCCATGGACCAGAATATAGGTGTGGTAACGGGTGGAGACAAATGTACATGAACCTAGCAATGGTGGGACATCAGATTAGGACAGTGGTGGCGAACCTTTTGGAGACCGAGTGCCCAAACTGCAACCCAAAAGTCACTTACCAATATCTATCGCAAAGTGGCAACAGCAATTTAAACTAAATACTGTACAAACGTTTTAACTCATACATGAACATTATGGAAAATCCAAGTTGAAAATAAACTGTGAAGATAAACAATTTCATCCATCCTACTCCTGAAAAATGTATTCAATTTTTTAGAACCTCCCAGTTTTATTTTCTGTTTTAAAACGCTAAAAAAGTAGGTTTAATGCTATTGTCTCATATGATAAGTATTCAGCTTTTCCCATAGTCTCGCAGTTAGCAATCATGTGACCCCCAACAAGACATATTCAGCAATCATGAGGCCCCCAACAAATCATGAGGCCCCCAACAAGACAAATTCAGCAATCATGAGGCCCCCAACAAGACAAATTCAGCAATCATGAGGCCCCCAACAAATCATGAGGCCCCCAACAAGACAAATTCAGCAATCATGAGGCCCCCAACAAATCATAAGGCTCCCAACAAGACACATTCAGCAGTCATGAGGCACATAAATAGACAGCATTTCACATAAATAGGCAGAATGCCCCCTTAATATGGTGACCCCCCAAGTTAGGTAGTGAGTAACAGGGACCCCCAGGTTAGCTAGTGAGTGACAGGTGCCTCCAGTTAGGTAGTGAGTGACAGGGACCCCGATAGTGAGTGACAGGGAGCACCTTTAGGTAGTGAGTGAGTGCCAGGGAGCCCCTTTAGGCAGTGAGTGAGTGACAGGAAGCCCCTTTAGGCAGTGAGTGAGTGCCAGGGAGCCCCTTTAGGCAGTGAGTGAGTGACAGGAAGCCCCTTTAGGCAGTGAGTGAGTGACAGGGAGCCCCTTTAGGCAGTGAGTGAGTGACAGGGAGGCCCTTTAGGGAGTGAGTGAGTGACAGGGAGGCCCTTTAGGGAGTGAGTGCGTGCCAGGGAGCCCCTTTAGGGAGTGAGTGACAGGGAGCCCCTTTAGGGAGTGAGTGACAGGGAGCCCCTTTAGGGAGTGAGTGAGTGACAGGGAGCCCCTTTAGGGAGTGAGTGACAGGGAGCCCCTTTAGGGAGTGAGTGACAGGGAGCCCCTTTAGGGAGTGAGTGAGTGACAGGGAGCCCCTTTAGGGAGTGAGTGACAGGGAGCCCCTTGAGGGAGTAAGTGAGTGACAGGGAGCCCCTTTAGGGAGTGAGTGACAGGGAGCCCCTTGAGGGAGTAAGTGAGTGACAGGGAGCCCCTTTAGGGAGTGAGTGCGTGCCATGGAGCCCCTTTAGGGAGTGGGTGCGTGCCAGGGAGCCCCTTTAGGGAGTGGGTGCGTGCCAGGGAGCCCCTTTAGGGAGTGGGTGCGTGCCAGGGAGCCCCTTTAGGGAGTGGGTGCGTGCCAGGGAGCCCCTTTAGGGAGTGGGTGCATGCCAGGGAGCCCCTTTAGGGAGTGAGTGCGTGCCAGGGAGCCCCTTTAGGGAGTGGGTGCGTGCCAGGGAGCCCCTTTAGGGAGTGAGTGAGTGACAGGGAGCCCCTTTAGGGAGGGAGTGAGTGAGTGACAGGGAGCCCCTTTAGGGAGGGAGTGCGTGCCAGGGAGCCCCTTTAGGGAGTGGGTGCGTGCCAGGGAGCCCCTTTAGGGAGTGAGTGAGTGACAGGGAGCCCCTTTAGGGAGTGAGTGAGTGACAGGGAGCCCCTTTAGGGAGTGAGTGAGTGACAGGGAGCCCCTTTAGGGAGTGAGTGAGTGCCAGGGGAGCCCCTTTAGGGAGTGAGTGAGTGAGTGACAGGGAGGCCCCCCCTCTAGCCGCCGCCGCTCCCCCCCTACCTCTCAGCAGACCTCAGGATCAGCGGCGACCCGACCAGATGTACGAGCGGGCGCTGGACGCACCCGCTCGATATGCGGAAGTGATGTCACTTCCGCATATCAGTGCGGGCGCTGGGTCCTAGCGCCCGCACGATTGGTCGCCGGCTCGCCGCCTGATCCTGAGGTCTGAGACTGTCAGTGACGCGGCGGCTGGAGGGAGCCGCTGAGTCTTGACAGAGGGGGCGGCTGGGCGGAGATCCGTGGCACCCCAGGAAAGATTGGGGGCACGTGCCCCCCTAAAACAGGGCTAGCGACGCCCCTGGTCACATGACCTCCAGTAGGCAAGGATTTAACAGAAGAATTGGTGTTCTCCAGCTTAGGAAGCAGCTGTTGATCTCAGTCATCCCCATGCTTCAGAAATGTTAACTCTTTGTGGCCAGCTCAGCAGATTCTCATCAATATGAGTCTGTAGCTTCAACCTTTGCAACAACTAATTCATCTCTCAGCAAAGGAAGCGGGTGGCATAGGTCAAGTGATCTGTGCTTACCCTCTTCCCTGCTTCTCTCTAGCTACTTCATGTGTGGGTGGAGACAGTGGGCACATTATCAAGGGTTCTGGGTGCTAGATGATGTGGTACTGGCATGCAGAGTACAAAGTTTATCCACACACCAATTTAGTTAATTATGGCACGATTTTTATTGCATCTAATTCCACAGATTCTGACGATTGTTTCAGAGCCACGCAGGGTCTCCCTTTGTCAAGGCGTATGGCATATGTATGCCACTCTATATGTTCAAAAAGAGTAGACGTGCAATGCACAAAAAACATTGCATATTGCTAATTAACGCAAAAACACGTAGTGTAAACATGCTCGTAAGGCCCAATTCCATCACATCTCTAAATAGAATGTCTAATAGCTTACGTAGCTTAAAACACAATTGCTATTGTTTTGGCTTTGTGTTCAGGTGGAAAAGAGACATTTTAAGAAGGTTTTAAGAAGGTTATGAACCAAAAGCCCGTGAAGAAGCAAGTTGCTGTTGAGGGGACTCATAAACTGACAGGTAGAAAGTATTTTATTTAACACAACCAGTGCAGGCCACCACTTCTCGTCACCTATGACCATTGCACCTTATGGTTTAGCACTCACCTGGCTCTGTGGTCTTGCCGGCTGTTGTTGGTAGGGTCTGGAGGAATCATTTGTAATCCACTTGAACTATGTTTCCTGCTAATCATTGGTTGTATCCTACACTTCCAGGCTATCATCACGTGGCTGCTACTACATCATTCTTGTGGCTTTCTGGTGTTTGGTTATCATTGAATGCTGGTCTGTAGCTTTGGACTGAGTCATTTGGATAGTTAAGTTTTATTATTACAGGTAATCATAATCTAAATTGAAAGCAAAGGATTTTTTTCTAATACACAGTGATACTGAGGAATATGAAGAGTTTGAAATATTGCTTTATGCTGTTGTCATCTACTGGTTGACTGTTAACAACCTAAAGCACATGGAAGGGGTGCCAGAATGGTGAGGATGGGCCAAAAAGAAGGAAAATAAATGAAAAGATTGAAGAAATTAAAGAGAAAAAAAGAGAGAAAACAACCCCCCCCCCCAAAAAAAAACCTATAGTTCTCTTGCTCCTATGTGTCTTATATTTGAAATAATACATTCAGACTGGCCCTCCATGTCCTCCATGCTGCAGCCATCTGCTGCCTCCATACCTGACAATCACATGGCTATGTGCTCTGTACACTTGCTTGTTGAGGTGGTATTTCACTGGTACCGATGGTCTGGAGTGCGGAACCAATGCTCTGTCATTGGGGCCAATCACTGAACTCTCATGGTAGCAGTAACCTATCATGATATACCTACACCTGCCTATACCTACCTACCTATATCTATACCAATGATATACGAACTCCGCAAGCAAGCAAGTGAAAAAAGTTCAAAAAGCTGAGCAAGCCCTTGGGGGCAGAGATTATTGAGACAGCAAAGAAACAGAAAAAACAGCAGCCTGACTGATACCAGCAAAGATACAGACATACAAAAGAACATCAGGAATGTCTCTTCCTTCGGGCTGAATTCTCTCCCCAGAAGCAGGCAGCATCAAAGTGGCTTGCAGCTGCAGCACAGGTGAAACTCGCACACAGCAGTCACGCATTTCCTTTCAGGCTTTATTCTGACCTCACAGTTACTGGTAACATGCTGAAGGGGATGCTTTTATCCTAAAACTACTTTGCAGGGAGACCTAAACAAGTCTATTGTTAAGCTGCAAATAGATGGAGGGAGGGAGGGAAAACAGACCACATTGAAGTAAAAATGCTTTCTGACTGTGGCAGCCATAACTTGTGAGGATTTGTGTAGCTGGGAGGGCTCCAGGGAGCAGTGGAGACAGCTTGGGGGGAGAGCTCCACTAGACTGCCTTACACCATGGACATAGCAGGTTTAGCATATTTAGCATATGTTTTTTCCCTGGTTTTTGTCCTCTACACCTAGGTGTGTTTTATAATCTGGAGTCTCTTATAGCCCACAAATATGATACTTATTTGAAGACGGACTATAAAAGAGGAGTTCTTGGATTCCTGCCATTCTACAGAAGAGGGTATAAAGTTGCTGTGCCACTTCTTTGGACTATAAGAGTAACTATAAAATTAGTGAATTCTTCCTGACTATTCCTCCAGAGATCTGTTATTCCAAAGAAACTGGCCATAAACCCAAGCTTAATATGTAGGATACTCTCATTCTTCTCCCAGATATTCTTCAATTAAGGGAATGCTCACTTCATATGAGCATATGTTCCCAGTTTCTTTGTTACAACTCCACATCTCCAGCAGTGCTGATTTTCAAAAAAAAAAAAAAAATTAAAACCACTTCACAAGCAGCTGAGGTGTTTTACCCCTTGAGCACCAGAGCAATTTTCACCTTTCAGCTCTCCTTCCATTCATTTGCCAATAACTTTATTTCTACTTATCACAATGAAATGAACTATATCTTGTTTTTTTTGTCACCAATTAGGCTTTCTTTGGGTGGTACATTATGCCAAGAATTATTTTATTCTAAATGTTTTTGAATGGGAAAATAAGAAAAAAATCTTTTTTGGGGGATTTCGGCCATTACAGTTTTTAAATAATGCTATGCTACTGTAATTAAATTCCACTTAATTTGTACTGGTTATTACACCATTTAAATTATATCCCTATCACAATGTCTGGTGCCAATATTTTATTTGGAAATAAAGGTGCATTTTTTCAGTTTTGCGTCCATCCCTAATAACAAGCCCATCATTTATAAAGTAACAGTAATATACCCTCTTGACATACAGTACATATTAAAAAAAAGTTCAATCCCTAAGAAAACTATTTATGTATTTTTTAATTGTAATTTTTATTTAATTTTATTTGTTTTACAAAAATAAATATGTTGGTAACTACTGAGGAGTGTGGGAGGTAAGGGATTAATTTAAAGTGTAAAAATATGTCTTTGCATTTAAAACAATGCTTTTAGATGTAGTTTCAATATTTGGCCACAAGAGGGCTTCAGTAATTTTTTTTAATGCATCCTGTAAGCAAAATATGTACACTTACAGGAAGTGTACTGAGGATGAAAAACTTTTATTTTTAGAATGATCGCACAGCTTCTCATAGAAGCCGCTGATCATTGCTACAGGGATTTAGTTCAATGAATGGGAATTGCTTTCACATTCATTGATCTCTTAGTGAGCGGGTGGCAGCGTGAATGAGCGCACAAGTGAGCGGGAGCGCGGACAGCGGTGGTGGCAGTGGGGGTACGTATATTTACTCCCCTGGGCTTTTAAATGAAGTTTAAAGGGGAGTAGATATACTGTACAGAAGCTGGGAAGTGGTTAATCAGGGCTCTATACCATCTGTTAATCACTTTGTATTGTAAAGCTATAGTCTTGGAT
Source organism: Hyperolius riggenbachi (assembly GCF_040937935.1). NCBI lineage: Eukaryota > Metazoa > Chordata > Amphibia > Anura > Hyperoliidae > Hyperolius > Hyperolius riggenbachi. The sequence continues at coordinate 327,218,462 of NC_090648.1, forward strand.
CTAGGATACACCATACTGATTTTAATATCTTCCTTCATAATTCTTCAGTTATACTAGTTTGAAGTTCTGAATTCCATTTATTAAGTAGTTTGGGGTTATTTTTTAGGTAAATTATTTAACACAGACTATTGTATATTTTTGAGAGATGTTTCTGAGGTTTGCATTTTAACAGGAAGCATTTTTCATATTCTATTACTGTATTTCAAGAGGAGGTATAGATTAACCATATTGGTTCATGAGGCTTATTCTGTTTTGCCCATAGTTGTTGTGCATATGGTGTTATTTATACTATAGTTTTGTGAGATTTGGCTAATTTTAATAACTGGATCTATTTTGTTTGCTTCAGTTTTCAGCAATGGAAAAAAATATTACTATGCTAAAGGGTGTTAAAAGGTGAGGTTTTGTTCTATGAAGCAGCTTTAATAAAGAGATTTTAACAAAATAATGGGGGTCTAATCAGACGGTCTTGGCAGTGCTGTTCTAAAAGTTTAATTATTTTTGGAAGCCAGGAGAGAGCTTTATTAGCATCAAAGCATCATTATTTTTATGATGTCAGTTCAGATATACTTTAACCTTCTTGGCGGAATGGATGAGCTCAGCTCGTCCATGACCGCCGCTGTGCACCGCTCTGGCCCTACTGGGCTGATTTGCACATTTTTTTTTAAACATGCAGCTAGCACTTTGCTAGCTGCGTGTTGTACGCGATCGCTATCGCTCGCCGCCGATGCGCCGCTATCCGCTGCGTAACAGGCCCCCCCCCAAGATCAGTGCCAAGCAGTGCTGAGGGGTGGATCGGGACTCCTTGTGACGTCACGACGTCGATGACGTCATTCCGTTCATCGCCATGGTGACGGGGGAAGCCCTAAAGGAAATCTTGTTCAGAACGGGATTTCCGGATGGGCTTGATCGCCGGCGGCAATTGAGGGATGGGAGGGATGCCACAGGGAGGGGGGAATCATGTAGCTAGTGCTAGGCTAGCTACATGATTTAAAAAAAAATGCAAAAAAATACTGCTGCGCCGCCACCCTGGCGCAATCAATAGAGCGCCAGGGTGGTTAAGGCATACAAGTTGTCGCTATGTGTATGATACACACAATCTTGATAGTGATTTTTCAAATTCTCTAAACTTTATCATCTTTATAGACATTAATGGGAACTGAGCACATACAAACAGTCTCTTTGCATACTCTTTCTTGAGAGGAATTTACCTTTTCGAACAGCCACTTGACCCTCTACATAGAACTGCAGGACTATATAAAACTGATGGAATTGCAGCAGCAGCTCAGTAATAACTTACCATTGTCTCCTGCTGCCCTTGACTGTGATCACTTTCCATTACCTTACACAGAATGCAACGCTATCTTCTGGAAATACGTAAAGTCACTACACAAAGGAAGCATTAAAAAGAAAATCAAATAATCAGAAATCATTTCACACAATTAAAGGATGAATGTACTTACAGTTTTACATGAAAATCACATTTACAGCTGTCCAGGGCAGTCAAACACATCTGCAATTTAAATTTATGAAAAGTTTAGAAATCTTAAATTAATGTTTCTAGCCCTTTTCTTGGCTTATAGTGTTAACACGAGTCAGAGCAGGCTTGCTGAGAGTACATCTACAAGCTGTAGACATACTCCATTTAGCAGTCAGTAAAAAGTAAGCTATCACAGCGGGAGGACTATGAAGGGACCTCTACCTAGCAACAAGTTTGATTGGCCAGTAGTCATAGCAGTCAGAAACATAATTGTTGCGGGCAGAGACCATAAATACAGCAATGAAAGGGGCTAGAAGATATGTGTAGGGACGGCAGAACAGTTTGCCAAGTGAACAGTTCCTGGAGAATAGTCACCATTTGCCTGTCTGTGTTTAACGCAAAAAGACCTTGTAGTTTTTGAAAAAAAGAAATGTTGAGACTGTAGAAAATATTTTGGCAACAAAGGGCATTTCTGCAGCCACAATTTCTTCAAAAAGGTGTAGAACACCTTTCTGGACAGTGGCATGGGAAAGAAGGATCAACTGCGAAATGTACCGCAAAAAATACGTATTTTACGCAAAACACTTTTTACACAGTTTTTAAGAGATATCAATGGCTGCTCACTTTAGCAGTTAATAGCAAAGCCCCCGTACATGCTAGAATAACCCAATTTGCATGGTATGTTAGGGAGAACCGTGGGAACAAGACCTTGTCGTTTTTGAAAAAATTGATTTTGAATACTTCAAAGGAAAATTGGTGTGTGCGAAATGTTTTGGACAGAAATCAGAGCTTGTTTTACATGGCAGCTTTCACACTGGAAATAAGCCCTATTCTTTTTTAAATAAATTGTGGCTGCAGAAATGCCCTTTATTGCCAAAATATTTCCCACAGTCCAAACATTTCTTTGAAGTATTCAAAACAGATTTTCTTAAAAACTATGAGGTGAGATAATTTAAGAGAAAACCTTTGTGAAACAACACCATGTGTGATGTGTGCCACGATTATCCGTATGACTATGCAAAGGAATGCATTCTTTTGTAACTAAGACCCCGGCTTTTAACTTAGCTGTAGGGAAGCAGTGGTGCCTGGATTATTGATTTATGTGAATGCATGTGTTTGCACATTTGCATGTGAGTGTGCAAAGGGTTAACTGTTTTTTGCCATTTTGCTGGCCACAACCCCTTTACCACCTCCCTAATAACTTTTTTTCCTTTATTATCCAGGTCTGTCTGGCTATGGCTAGATTTAGGGCCCAGGCAGGCTTGGACATGGCTGGGCATATGATTTAAACACCCCTACAACAAAATGCATTGCTAAAAAAACTTAACCACTATTTCCAATCTCAGTTTTCTGTGTAATATGCCTGACATTGGACTAAGGGTCAATTTATATTATACACTATTATATCTTCTAAATGATAGAGCAGGCTAAGATGGTAGATTTATCCCATTAAACAGTAATTAGCTGTAGTGGTCTTTTAACATATTAGAAGAATCAGCGCTGCGCTCTTCTGTGCATGCGCGGTCTAGCAGCACGTGCCTCCGACATCGCGCTCCCACAGCCGGGAGCATTCTGCACCTGCACAGTGCAGAATGCTCCCGGGGGTGCGTACAAGACAGTGCCATGCATGCACAGGCCAATGACTAGCCAGATTACCAGGAGGGATATCAATTGAATGGATCGCCTGGAAAGGATGCCGAGGAAGCCCACACATCTCATGGGGCTGGAGGAGGCCCCAGGTAAGTATAAATATACCCAATTATTTGCCTTCTCAGGCAGAGGCGGGACAAGGTCCTTCAGCACCCAAGGCTGAGACAGCAAAGTGCGCCCCTCCATCCCTCCCCCCAGCCATCACACACTGATTACTATTAGACTAATAGGTGCCCCAGGGCCCCTAACTTTCCCAACACCTTAATCTCTAGTTATCTGGCTTGCAGTCACTGTCATGTATCCCCTTTTCTTATTTCTTTCTGCTTCAAACACAATTGGGAATGACAGCTGAATGAATTGTGCGCCCCGTCCTACACTGCGCCCTGAGGCTGGAGCCTCTCCAGCCTCTGCCTCGGCCCGGCCCTGGTCTCAGGTATGCTTTACCACTTGAGTGATGGCAAAGGCATTGACAAGGATGGTCCATGAGCTTGTGTCATGTACTTTGCTGGCACAGTCTTCTGTAGACTTACAGTTCACAAAAGGTGAAATTTCAAGACTGCATTTTCTGAGAACGAAATTCAGCTAGAGTATTAGTCTTGTATTTGTATGAATAGCCATTTAGCTGCAAGCAAACTATGAAAAATTAAATCTGAAAAGGCAGTGCCAAATGTATTACTTATAGTTTACATTAAATTACATTTATGCATTCAAAATTTAACAACTTCAATTTTAGGTTTAATGGTCTTTATCAAGAAAAAAATAAAATAAAATAAAATGATATAAATAAAAGTAAATAAGTATTTTCATCAATGACAGCTACATAGGAAGCTTAGATAATTTAAATCTTACTCATAAATTAAGATTGTACTACTAATACAATAATGGCCCATATGCAATTATTTTTTTCTCTTGAGTTTTCTCCTAGGTGATATTCACAACAATAAAATGCCTTTTAAACCACCAGCAAGTTTGAAAATACTTAAAATAATTTTAGTAGTACTTTTTCACCTACTTTTTAGTACTTTTTAAATTGCAAAGTGCTGAAAACTTATTTTAAAGAGAAGATGAAAAATTATCTATTAGTAGAAAACTCAGGAGCAAAAGTGAATTGTATATTGGCCCATATGTTTTAAGAGGGTTTATGGGCTACTTGAGTGAATTTTAGCCCTATCGGGAGGTACCTGGCAAGCACTGATGGGGCAGCTGCCAAAATTGCATTTAATATAAAGAAGCAGCCCACTATAATAGCCAACTGAAGAAAATCGACCTACTCATCTGACATTTTACTTGATGTCAGATGGTTTTCAATCTCAAAAACAATTGTCCATATATACAGTATTTAGCATTCATTTCTAATGCATTTTCTGTAATGTTTGTGCATCAACTCATCCTTTCATGAACCCTTTCCTGACTGTATTGCATTTGTGCTAATAAACCGTGTATCCAAAGTAATATTTGGTTCATTTTGTTATGGAAAATATTAAACCATGAATTTATAACACCTTACTTGTAAATAGTAGCAATTACCCATTCATATAAATCCTATTCTAGATAATTGACAACTATGGGACAGGAGTCTTCCTTAGGTCAGTATTTATGAGTCGTGGACCCAGTGATTTTACGATGCTCATGACTGTGTAAATCATGATTATGTACCTGTACTTTGGAAGACTGCCAACACATACATATTACTGGCAAAAGTATATTTTCATGTAAGAAAAAGCATGTGGGCTTTATTATATCTTCTTTCCTCCTACCATTTGATTTAGAATCATATAAAAGATACTCCTTTTTCTGTAAAAGGTAACAATATTTGTAAGTATTAATGCACTTTCATTTGTGGTTGTTTTGCTACATAATTCTGTGTTTAATAATTCATTTAAATTATAGTGCTCTCCTGGGAGCCATTTAACTTTGTTCTCATGGCCAAAATGTTAGCAATCATTTTTTATTTGCTGTTGGAGAATAGTTTAAATATGCCAGATGGTGATGTGTGGCAGAAGTACTTGTTAGAATTCTCTATTGGGGCACATTCTTCAGTAACCAATCATTAATTTATGTCTTAAAGGACAATGAAGAAACCAATGTTATAATTATGCATACCATATTTCTCAACACTTTTTGAAAATTAAAACATTGATTGTCTTAATACACTCTTCACATTTAAAGATAAAACTTTGAACTTGTTATGCATCGCATGTAGCCCTTCAGTGATTAATAATTTATCCCTCCCTTGGTGCCGTTTGCCGTTCCGGCATACACTGGAGGCAGAAAATATGCTTCCCTTCATTGGTGTTCACTGCTTAGAGCAGTCTTTGTAGTTCTGAAAATGGAACACCAAGCAAAATGTTTCAGCTTGAGATAGAGGTACTACAAGATGAGAACTCACCGACAGATAACATCTGCTATGCTAATTTATTATAAAACTATCAATTCTCTGCTTTACAATTTGATAATCATCTGTCAGTTTTTAATTGTGCAGTGTATATAACAGATTTTTTTCTTTTTTATTTGAAGTGCAACATTGCAGTAAATGGTGCTACATCTACTGCAAAGGATGTGCGATTTGGGGTCCATTTTACAAAGGTTGTCCTGGACTGCAGATCCCTAAGTAAGGTAATGGGTTACATGGTGGTGTAGTCAACAGCACGCTTGCCTTGCAGCGCTGGGTCTCCGATTTGAATCTCAGCCAGCATACTCTCTGCAAGTAGTTTGTTTGTTTTCCCCATGTCTCCATGCATTTCCTCCCACATCCCAAAAACATACAGATAAGTTATCTGACATCCTCCAGAATTGGCTGTAGACTATGGTGGACATGTAAGCTAAGCTACTCTGAGGGACAGTTAGATTAGGACATTCAGTTCAAATTCAGTTATAACAATTGTTTCCATAAAGTGACTATCATCTGTCTACTGCATAAGAATTTCTATTCCCATGATTCATTTAGTAAAACAGTGACTGACAATTACTTCACCAGCAGTAGGAAAACAAATGAGCACATTGTTATTGTTCCAATGTTTTTTTCTCCTGATTCAATTATTAGATTTAAAGTTGGAAAAGTGATTAATGTAAAAAATGAGGGCAGACAAGGGTTACGGTTATCACCTGTTCTTCCCAAATAATAGCACAGACAACACAGCTCTTAATATTGCTGTATTTTCTAAAATTATGTTTAAATGATATCATTTTTACATTTTTTAGTAGCCTGCCCCTCTTATCACTGTGAATGCTTACCCCAGTTCCACCCAGGTGGATGTTGAACAGCTGAGATGGTTGACATGAGATGCCCTCTTGTCTATGTCAAGGACAGGTGCTTATTCCCACCTCATGCTCAAGCAGCTTGTATTAACTACTCACACACCTGTGAAGACATCACATGTGTGACATGTAATGGGAACTAGCCAGCTGCCATCTTTGCTGGTGGTGCCGCTGCTGTAATGGCTAAGCTGTTTGAGATGATAGCAACATACTGACAATATTTAATTGTGTCTTTTTCATGCACAATATGGATCCAAATTTTCCTCAAAGCTTACTGAAAAGTATCATATCCTATTGTTTTTGGAGAGGGGCAGTATTAAGAAAAGTTTATTTTCAACACTACTACAATACTTAGACCATCCTTAGCAGTAGATGAAGGCTACCCTTGAATGTGTTTATTCATTTATTTTTGCCCTAGAGTTGTACTTTAATCATAATTGAGTGAATATAAAATGTTGCATAGCTGGGTTAATAATGATATAGCATCTAAAAAGCTTTTTGCAAGCATACAGTTACAAAAGTACTACAGTCAAAGCTGTTTTAGACATATTTTCTAGCTTTGACAGTGCCTGAGGTATAGGATAACTTGTGATGTCACTGACTGACAGGTTTTATCACTGGAGTAGTAGAGGAAATGAATCACTGTCTAATTAGACTTGTATAAAATTGGGACACCCTTGTACGAATGAGGAAAAAAAATGCCACATCCAATTTCCAGTAATTGATATGATGACATCCACATTGCGTGAGAAATAGTTGGCGATAGATCAGAAGAACTGAGATGTGACATGCAGTACACTGTAGAAACATCTACAAACCTGATGAAAGATATGACTGATTTCACAATTTAAAGCTAAAATATCTTTGTTGGTGTAGCATGGTACTATTTATTCTCTGTGAATTGAAAGGTAAACACTCAATTTAAAGCTTGGATATGTGCAAAATAAAGGGAAATGATCATGACAAAGCGTATCATACTGTAAATTTTTTTTCTAAATTAGCTCTGGCTCCAGCCATTTTATTGCTGTAACTGGCTGCTTAATAACATCTTTTGGACTCTTCTACTAACTGGATTTTACAGACTTTACTACCCATTACTACATTTCCTGACGCCAGAGATAACGGCGGAGATGAGTTAATGATAGACTTCGCAGCGGGGAATTGAGTGTGAGTTTAGCTAAAGCCAAACTAGGGATGGTCAGAAATGCCGATTTCTGATTCTGACGATTTTTCATTTTTCTCTCCAGTGCCAATTACCGATTCCACAGATTTTTGATTTCCAAAATCTGATTGCCGATTTCCAAGGAAAGTTCTTTTTTTGAAAATCCAGAATGTTTGCAAATGTACGCTATTTTGTGTATAGCAGTGATACTGTTAGGAATCGGAACTCAGTAAATTCCCAACATACTCACACTTATATTGTACATTTCTGTTATGTCGCATGCCGACATGCCAGTGACAGCTTTAGGCATTACAGCAAGCTTATCTGGCTTTCACTTGGCTAATTATTTACCAGGTGAGTCTGCTTTGTATGACAGCTGGCTTGCAGCCACATTCACCTACAACACTCTGGATGTATTAATGGTCAGGTGAGTCTGGTATGCATCTGCTCTCTGATTGGCTGCCTGTGATATAGAAGTCCTTTCCTGCTTAGGCTCCATGCCTCTTATGTTGTTCTGTTTCCTATTCATCGAAGGGTGGGCTTTGGGATTGCTCTGTGCATTAACTGACCTGGGCTTGTCTGACCTTCCTAGTTTGCTGCCTGGATTGACCTCTGCTTTGGTTTGACTACACTTTGGTTTCATCCCCTGGTTCATCTGCCTGTTTGCTGGATCTTCTGTGTAGGGCCTCTGGCTGGTTCCTAACTTAGAATTTGTGTAACCCTTAGATTAATAAGTCATTTCACCTCCAGTGCATGAACTTTGGCTCAATTCTTGCACTCTGTATCAGCTGAGTTTTTGGGTGTTTTATTGATTATTTTGGCCTTAGAGTCAATATTTTGCATGAATAAGTGAGGCAACCAAAGTTGAGTAGATGTAATCAGTCTCCTGTTCAAGGGAGGTTTGGCTATAGGTGAAAATTGTGGTGGAAATTGGGGTATTGGGTCTGAAAGATAACTGGTGATCACCTGTATACCTCACAGATACATTTTTGAATCCACTAATTGGCCAAATACGTACAAATTCTTTGATTGGCCAAATACTTCATAGTCATAAATATTAGATCTATAAGAAAGTGCAGAATTTTTCTGTGAAAATCAGATTGCCATGGTAATTATAGACCAATCACAAGTCTCGGGGACAATACCAAGTATTTCCAAACTCTTGTCATTGGCCTAAAAAGTCCTTGGTATTCCGATTACAAGTCAACTTGGAAGTATTTGGCCAATCAGAGAATGCAGAATATTACTGCAGTGAACGGTATACCATGGAAATTTAAGGTCATTCACACAAGACTCGGGAATACTTGGTAGTATCTGAGTATTGTGATAGGTCTATAATTACCATGACAATCTGATTTTCGCAAAAACAAAAACAAAAAAACCCCCTGCATTCTCTGATTGGTCCAATGCTTTTGAGTTGTCTAAGGATAAACACATGCACAAAAGTGCTCACTAACATGCTGATACATCACATTTTCTTGTTTCCAAGTAAAGCATAACATAAATTAACATAAATTAGTAAGGCACACCAATACTAATTTATGCGTTGTTTGTTTTTGGTGTCCAATAAACTATTCTTTAACCTCCATATCGAGGTAAGACTGTTCCTTATTAATTCCCAAATTGGTAGTTTACACTCACACTGGGGTGCTTCCTCCCACTCTGTACAGAGATATACTGCATGAGCAATACAAGCAATTCTGTCTTTTTTTTTTACACCTACAATTTCAGTATGTGTATTTTTTTTAAACTGATGAGATATTCATTGTGAGTGCCTCTTTAACTCAGAATTCAGAAATCTTAAAACGAAATGCTTTATTTGCAGTTCATTCTGTGCGGGAGTTTGTGCTTGATATCAAATCGCAATCAATTTCTAAAAGTCACCAGGCAAGTTTTTTTTTCAAATGCAGATAATGTCGCAGTTTTCTTTTTAAAACCATTGCTACTTCTCACATAGCTCATGGGGAGACTTGTGAAAACAGATTTGTAAGTGGCAATGTTTTCCAGCAGGCAAAATAAAAGTCTACTTTTAAACAACAGCACAAGAAAGAACATTGTATGGTTTGTTCAGCTTTTTGAGTCAGTACACTTCAGCAATGCTGATAATAAAAATAAACACATAGACATCCAATGTATAGGGAAGATGAAACAATATAAAAAAATAACAACTGCTTTTTAGATATAGAGGAGAGGTTTCTTATTTAATGGCAATGCTGGTGGCATTGTTCTTATAGCTACTGCTATGTGCCTTGTAGTATCACAAATGTCTTGAAGTTGTTTAATATAGGTTATAAAAAAAACAAAAAGGAATAAGAGAATGTAATCCTATATGCATAGCAGACCTTTTTCTTAGACCTTTTTCTTAGCTCTCCAATTGATAAGGAACTATAAGTCCCACAATGTATTTGCCTTTATGAATCATGACTGTGGCTGTCAGACTCCCACAATGAATTGTGGGACTTGTAGTTCCTTAACAGCTGGAGAGCCAAGTTTGCAGATCACTGGCTTAGACCAAACAAGAGGCAAGTGACGCTGCCTACCGTACCTTCAAAGTGCAAATTAGCAAATTGTGGTGCACTGTCCTATAACTAAAGTAACAACCCCAGCCCCTGCTTGTTGTTAGAAGATGCTGGGGAGGTACGTTTAAATTTTCCCCAGTCATTTTCACATCTAAAGTAAAATTTAGTTTCCACTAGAGGTGATTTGGAGCGATTTCCCACTAGAGTTGGGCCGAACCTCCGATTTTAGGTTCGCGAACCGAGTTCGCGAACTTTCACGGAACGTTCGGTTCGCGTTAAAGTTCGCGAACCGCAATAGACTTCAATGGGGACGCGAACTTTGAAAAAAATTATGCTGGCCACAAAAGTGATAGAAAAGATGTTTCAAGGGGTCTAACACCTGGAGGGGGGCATGGCGGAGTGGGATACACGCCAAAAGTCCCCGGGAAAAATCTGGATTTGACGCAAAGCAGCGTTTTATGGGCAGAAATCACATTGAATGCTAAATGACAGGCCTAAAGTGCTTTAAAACATCTTGCATGTGTATACATCAATCAGGTAGTGTAATTAAGGTACTGCTTCACACTGACACACCAAACTCACCGTGTAACGCACCGCAAACAGCTGTTTGTGTAGTGACGGCCGTGCTGGACTGGTGCGCACCATGGCGAGAGTGCAGGTATACAGTGGCAGGTTCACTGAACACAACAGGTATGCAGTGGCGGGTTCACTGAACAGTACAGGTATACAGTGGCGGGTTCACAGAACAGGTATGCAGTGGCAGGTTCACTGAACAGAACAGGTATGCAGTGGCGGGTTCACTGAACAGTACAGGTATACAGTGGCGGGTTCACTGAACACAACAGGTATGCAGTGGCAGGTTCACTGAACAGAACAGGTATACAGTAGCGGGTCCACTGAACAGAACAGGTATACAGTGGCGGGTTCACTGAACACAACAGGTATGCAGTGGCGGGTTCACTGAACAGAGCAGGTATACAGTGGCGGGTTCACTGAACACAACAGGTATGCAGTGGCGGGTTCACTGAACAGGTATACAGTGGCGGGTTCACTGAACAGAACAGGTATACAGTGGCAGGTTCCCTGAACAGAACAGGTATGCAGTGGCGGGTTCACTGAACAGTACAGGTATACAGTGGCGGGTTCACTGAACACAACAGGTATGCAGTGGCGGGTTCACTGAACAGAACAGGTATACAGTGGCGGGTTCACTGAACACAACAGGTATGCAGTGGCGGGTTCACTGAACAGGTATACAGTGGCGGGTTCACTGAACAGAACAGGTATGCAGTGGCGGGCTCACTGAACAGAACAGGTATACAGTAGCGGGTCCACTGAACAGAACAGGTATGCAGTGGCGGGTTCACTGAACAGAACAGGTATGCAGTGGTGGGTTCACTGAACAGTACAGGTATACAGTGGCGGGTTCACAGAACAGGTATGCAGTGGCAGGTTCACTGAACAGAACAGGTATGCAGTGGCGGGTTCACTGAACAGGTATACAGTGGCGGGTTCACTGAACAGAACAGGTATACAGTGGCGGGTCCACTGAACAGAACAGGTATGCAGTGGCGGGTTGACAGAACAGGTATGCAGTGGCGGGTCCACTGAACAGAACAGGTATGCAGTGGCGGGTTGACAGAACAGGTATGCAGTGGCGGGTTCACTGAAGAGAACAGGTATACAGTGGCAGGTTCACTGAACAGAACAGGTATGCAGTGGCGGGTTCACTGAACAGAACAGGTATACAGTAGCGGGTCCACTGAACAGAACAGGTATGCAGTGGCGGGTTCACTGAACAGTACAGGTATACAGTGGCGGGTTCACAGAACAGGTATGCAGTGGCAGGTTCACTGAACAGAACAGGTATGCAGTGGCGGGTTCACTGAACAGGTATACAGTGGCGGGTTCACTGAACAGAACAGGTATACAGTGGCGGATCCACTGAACAGGTATACAGTGGCGGGTCCACTGAACAGAACAGGTATGCAGTGGCAGGTTCACTGAACACAACAGGTATGCAGTGGTGGGTTCACTGAACAGGTATGCAGTGGTGGGTTCACAGAACAGGCATGCAGTGGTGGGTTCACAGAACAGGTATGCAGTGGCAGGTTCACTGAACAGGTATGCAGTGGTGGGTTCACTGTACAGGTATGCAGTGGTGGGTTCACTGAACAGGTATGCAGTGGTGGGTTCACAGTACAGGTATGCAGTGGTGGGTTCACAGAACAGGTATGCAGTGGTGGGTTCACTGAACAGGTATGCAGTGGTGGGTTCACAGTACAGGTATGCAGTGGTGGGTTCACAGAACAGGTATGCAGCCAGGAACAAGCTAAGCCTAACTAATCTTTCCCTATGAGAGACAGTCTGCAGCAGCTCGCCCTACTCTCACTAATGCAGGCACACGAGTGACCGTAATGGCCGCCGCTGCCTGCCTTATATAAGGGGGGTGGGGCTCCAGGGGCTAGTGTAGCCTAATTTTCTACACTGGGCCTGCTGACTGTGATGTAGAGGGTCAAAGTTGACCCTCCATGTGCATTATGGGGCGAACCGAACTTCCGCAAAGGTTCGCCTGCGGGACGCGAACGCGAACCACGGAAGTTCGCATGGAACCGTTCGCAGGCGAACCGTTCGGCCCAACTCTATTTCCCACACGCAAATTAGGATGGGGAATTACAGCCTATTAAAATCACTAGGTTGCTTACAAATTCGCATGCACGGAACAAAAAAAAAAGATGATCAGCAGCATTTTCCACAGCACGCATGCAAATCCCCATAGCCTTGCATGGCACAGCTAGAGGGATTCAGATGCATACTTGCATCTACATAAGTGGTTCAGGGTTATTCCTTGGAGACAGACCATCAGGTAGATCACTTGGAAAGTGGCCTCAGAGGGGATGTCAGAGCAACAGTGCAGTGTCTTGCTACTGCTAGCAGGATGCATCTGTAATGGGGTTGGTACCATATAAAAGCTGACCATTGAATGTTTAGGCCTTTGCATTAAAACAGCAGGAAACTTTTTAGACCATTAGGATTACCAACTGCTTCTGAGAGGATCCAGATCCTAGTTTTCTTAAGGCACCAGCTGCTTGACCTCTAATCTAGTAGTCCACGCATTTGTTTATCATGAAAATATGCAAAGATCAAAAATGTATGTAAAGTAAAAAGAAGCTCTCGCAGCAAAATCATTTTAACTGTGAATGCCATCTCAACCTTATTGTTGTACAGAAACAAAATCAAACATTCATTCTTAAAATAGGATGTGAGTTAGACACAGTAGGGCATGGGTCAGATGTTGTTTCCTTTGCTACTGCTGCCATGATTCATCTTTCTCATGGCTTATATCAGTCAACCAGTCCACACAACACACATGTGCAGAAATAGTCTTCCAAGAAGTGAGCGTATTTGATCTGGTGAACCTGTATCTTCAAGCAAGCCAAACTAAAATGAATATTGAAACGGGACTGACTTTACTTAGCCATAAGCACTTCCCTTAATTAATGTGCATTATTAAGCATAGCAATGCTTACTATTTGTTTACATAGATATCACATAGTATGTTGACTTGGAGTTTAAATTACATTCTGTACTTAGTAAAGAGAAGATGAACACTTGGGGAATCCTCTGTCAATGTAATTACAAAGCAGTGTCTAACTTTTAATGGTACATATGCTTGGCTCTTGTACAGCTGCACTCGTATTTAATGTTTGCCTTGGTTCCGACATCTATGTCTCTGTTGGAAAATAATATCTCCTGCAAAGGTCATGCCTTTCAAGAAGCATAAAGTAAAGTGAGAGGCAAAAAACAGTGGGAAGCAAAGCATTGTACAATTCAGTGAGCAACAAGGTCAATTACTTCATTCCTAGTTGTTTTTCAGCACAGTTGGAGAGAACAAAATCATAATGCTTGACTGACATTATGTTGTAGTTTAATACAAAATAATAATGAATTTAAATAATCGTTTTATAAAAATATGTCAGCTTGACTGGGCATGGGATGTAAAAAGTGAACTAGTTCTTTGTCTCAAATGGAGGGACAAAAATTATTAATTCAACCAAAGTAATGGCCAGATATCTTAGCTGTTACGTTCTCTGTGTTATTTAAAGAATGAATCCATACTTATCTAAAATGCAATATACATTTGCATGGCCATGCCATTAATCTTCTCTTGTAAGAATTGTTTAACCTTTTGAGTATTGCTCCATTTCTAAATTTGCAAGAACTTTTCTGCTTAACTCAGCAACGGCCCTAATGAAAAAAAGGAATGAGTTTTATTTAACCACTTAAGAACTTCTGCCTTGCTTATCTACGTCCCTGTATATAAACAACTGTAAACACATGTAAACACTTGGTTCTGTTTCCTATTTTTAGAACATATAGTTAGTATAGCACCATCTTGTGGCCAAAAAGTAAAGCTACATCCAAATGCACCATAATACACTTACCATAGAAAACTTAAACACAGTTTCATTACTTTTTAACGACTTCCACCCCACCCCAAAATAAAATATTGCAATACATTGTACTAGGGACACAATTTAAACATTTTAATAATCGAGAGAAATGGGCAAATAAAACGTGTCTCTTTTATCCACAATAGCACTGTTTATTTTTAAACTACAATGGCTGAAAGCTGAGAAATTGTGATTTTTGTTTTCATTTTTTTTCTTCTTCTTTCTTATAAAATGCATATAGAATAATATAATTCTTAGCATAAAGTACTGCCCAAAGAAAGCCTAGTTTGTCCTGCAAAAAATAATATATAGATCATTTCAGTGTGATAAGTAGCGATAAAGTTATTACTGAATTAATGGGAAGAGCTTTTGAAGGGGACAAAAACCTGTGGTGCAGAAGTGGTTAAACAATAAACATCTTTCTCAGGGCTTTACACGGCATATAGTATTGTCACTAACTGTACCTCAGAGGAGCTTACAATATAGTCTAAATCTTATTTTGGGGG
The DNA here is from genome assembly GCF_040937935.1 of Hyperolius riggenbachi. NCBI lineage: Eukaryota > Metazoa > Chordata > Amphibia > Anura > Hyperoliidae > Hyperolius > Hyperolius riggenbachi. Next base: position 327,233,488 of record NC_090648.1, read on the forward strand.
AAGCCAGTTAAATTATCTGTATGTTTGTATGATGTGGGAGGAAACCAAAGCAACTGAAGGAATCCCATGCAAACACGGGGAGAACATAAAAAATCCTTAAAGATAGCATCCTGGCCCTGATTTAAACCACATACCCAGTGCTGTAAAATGAGCGTGCTATTCACTATGCCACACAGACAGACACCATAAGATGCAACAACTAAGAGATTCTTCTACTAGTAATGCTATTGCATGCATTATTAGGGACTGTTGTGAGGTACGGATGATCAATGGTGAGCATATCTTCAGAGTTCATGCAAATTTTGTTGCAGTTTGTATTGGTGATGAGATTGAATTTCAAATAGTAGTAATTTTTCAGCAAAATTCCCATTTATGATACCAAATCATAATGCAATTTTTTTTTCAAGAAAAAAATGTATTGAATGAATATAATAAACAGCCCATGAACATTATCAACGTATCATATTGCAAAATTTAAACTATTGTGAAATTGATTTTACATCCAGTACATTTTTTGTGTGTTCCTTTTATTCAAAGGTTAAGAACCCCAGTTGCTCCTTTAAATTTCAAGTTGAATTGTCTGCCTGCATACTTGTATGCTGGTATAAGTGGACCAATACTGAGGAGGAAACTTTGATGACTCTGGTAGCTTAGCATACTTCGAGAATACTGCAGCATTTTTGGAGAACTAAGATCCTCCACTTTGTCAGTTTATATTGCTATGTGTTATGCGTTGCATGCAAGGATTAATAATATTGATTTGCATTTGATTTGGGCACATCCCTTTGCACCTCCCTTTCCCCTATTTCTGGGCTGAATACAGCTGTTTTGTATGTGTTAATAATCATATTTATCACGCATAATCTTCCACTGACTCATCATTTTATCGTTTTTGGCCATTCATAAAAAATCTGAAATATTTTTTAGGAGTTCCTCTTTAAACCTGTGAAGCCAGGATTTATTACTTAAAGAAGAATGCCATAAAACATTGAATAAAAGTACAGTAACTTTCAAGTTATATCAATTATTGAAATTCACTTTCTATTGAAATTCACTATCTAACACATTTTCCCCCTTCACTTAGAATTCACTTTGAAATATACATATAATCTCTGCCTATATTATAGTGTCTAGACCTATGTGTAAGTGCTGTGGCAGAAGATGTTTCTATGCCTCTTGCTGCGCTAACAAAGATAAACAAGCTTTTCTAGACATAGTCTATTGTTCCTGGGGGTGAGTGTGTTATGTTTGGATCTGTCAAACTATCCATTTCCCTAAATATCTAAGGTGACCATTAATAATATGATTCTTTGCACTATCAATTCTCTGATTTAATCAATGTGGTTAGCAGCTTTACTTCTGTTAGTAGTCCTAAATGATCGATATTATGGTCAAACTGGAGAATCAATCATCCAAGGATTCATGTCGTCAATGGCCACCTTTTATTATTTATTATTATTATTTATTGTATTTATAAAGCGCCAACATATTACGCACCTTCAGACTAATTTTCAGGCATTAATCAGAATGCTGACTGAAAACTGCATCTGAACACTGAGAAGTTTTGCTGGTGATTACTTTTAAAGAAAATGTTACACCTATCTAATTTTCAGTCATGACACTTGACTTTTAATTCTCCTTTAATTGTATCTACTTTATGAACAGTTCCTTTTTATCTTCTACACTTTTTGTTTCTGCGAAGGCTCTATTTTACAAGGTCACGGTATTCCAATTAAAAAATAAACTAGTTTGAACTGGACACTTTTCTGTGTTTTACAAAATGCTTCAAAACTTTTACTAATAAACTTCTGCAGTTCTTACAAGTTGATGAAAATTCCCAGACAGCTTTATGTACAGGTAGTCTCCTTTAGCAAACCAACAAACAGCTCAGCTAATTGAAGCTCATTATGCATATGTTAATTGCTCAAGTTCCCCAGATGAACATGTATTGTTTTTAAATTGCCTCAGTAAAAATTGACAAAACAGCTGAATGGTTTTGACTAAAGTTAAATATGAAAAGACCTCTGAAAAATGAACTTTATGAAATTGAAGCAGAACTCTGAGGCCAAGTTTGAAATAAGGTTTGAGTGAAAGGTAAAATAGATTATTAGAAAAAATTGTCTGTCTGATTATTACAGAATAAGACAGAGTAGTGCAAAAATGAATAGTAGTTGCAGCCAGAGGCAGAGGCCAGTCCCGTGGCCCAATAGGATCAAATGTGAAAGTGGGTGAGCCTCGGCACGATGAGGAATGCAAAATATCTGGTAGGTAGTCAATAATGCCTATGTTGGCATAGATTAAAACAATGGTGTGTAAGATGATTAGGCCATGCCCGTTTCTAGGGGCGTGCCAGGCGTGCAACTGCACTGAGCGCTGTGAGGGACGTGGGCGCAGTCAGGGCTGGATATAAAAAAAAGAGTTCTGATGTTGTGGGTGTGGCCTAGGTTTATTGTGGGCGTGGCCTAGGGTGAAAGACAATCAGCGGAATAAGGGCAGCTGGCTAGCACTTACCAACGATAGTGCTATTTCTGATGCCAGCCCTACAGCAGCTGCGCCCCCCAGGTCCTTCTAGCGCTAGCCTCTGTCCCCAGGCAGACTTCTCCGACATGACAGGACTGCAGTGCACAGTGTAACTCCTGTCACTAGAGAGCAATCTGCCTAGTCTGCCACTATCAGCAGCGGCAGCCATGTTTTTGTAGCCCCATTTTGTATGCATTGTCTATTATGGCAAGGAGACCACAGCCTCCTTGCACTGAGGACACTTTGTGGGAGGCTGTCTTGCTCTGACAGCCTCCATCACACAGTCATGTGACTCGCCTCCCCTCCTCCCCCGGGCTTTCTGAATCTTCAGCAGCCAGCATGTGTCCCCTTCAGCTGGAAGAGAGACCTGTGTGCAGCCAGCCTTCCAGCATACACACAGCAACAGCCAAAAAGCCTGCATTATCCTGTCTGAGTAAGTGTGCTGAGGGGGGAGAAGTCTGCAGGAATGTGTGTCTTACTGTATTGTTTATATATATATATTGCTGAGTGTAGTGCCGTATTGTGTGTGTGTGTGTGTGTGTCTCGTATTATTCTAAAACGTTATAGTGTCATCTTCACCTTTCCTAGGTTTAGCATTCTAAAGGTGAACATTTACAGTACTATCCTGCAGCCGATTAATTGTTTCTGATTGCTTCGGTAATGGATTGTTCGTGTCCGTTAACTGCTGAATTCCCACTAACCAAATCGATTAGATCAGTGGTATTGATCTTTTTTTGGGATCAATCCCATTGATCTGATCTAATTAGTTAGCAGGAATTTGTGAGTTAATAGGCATGACCGATTGCTTCCAATCGATTACCAAGGTGATCAGGAACGATTGATTTGCTCTGGAATTGTACCAGTAATGGATACGTTTAGACTTGGCACTCTCTGTGCCCTGACTTCCCAGCTATCCACCTATACCTAGCTAACCTATACTGGTGGCACCTATACCTAGCTAACCTATACTGGCAGCACCGATACCTAGCTAACCTATACTGGGGGCAACTGTACCTGGCTAGCCTATACTGGCGGCTCCTATACCTGGCTAACCTATACTGGCGGCACCTATACCTAGCTAACCTATACCGGCGGCACCTATACCTAGCTAACCTATACTGGCGGCTCCTATACCTAGCTAACCTATACTGGCAGCACCTATACCTAGCTAACCTATACCGGCGGCACCTATACCTAGCTAACCTATACCGGCGGCACCTATACCTAGCTAACCTATACTGGCGGCACCTATACCTAGCTAACCTATACTGGCGGCACCTATACCTAGCTAACCTATGTTGGCGGCACCTATACCTAGTTAACCTATACTGGTGGCACCTATACCTAGCTAACCTATACTGGTGGCACCTATCCTTAGCTAACTTACACTAGTGGCTGGATAGTATACTGGTTAAGAGCACTGCCTTTAACATGGGAGACCAGGGTTTGATTCCTGGCTAGGGTCAGTACCTATTCAGTAAGGAAAGACTCCCTAAGGGCCTTTTTCCACTACCCTGCGATTTGCGATTTGATTCTGATCGCAAATTGCAAGGTACATTAAACTAATGGAAATTGCAGCAGCAATTTCCATTACTGCGATCCGATTGCGATGCGATTTTGGTCAAAACGCAATCGTTCTACTGCCGCGTTTTGGATGCGATTGAGCTTTACTATAATGAGTATAGTAGCTCAATCGCAATTGTAATCGCATGGTGGAAATCGAATCGCGATAGTGGAAAAGAGCCCTAACACTGCAAGGTGGCCTCTTCAGCGTGTCCCAGTGGCTGCAGCTCTTGAGCGCTTTAAGTCTGACAGGAGAAATGTTTGCTATTATTATTATGTTATTATCTATACTGGTGACACCTATGCCTGGCTACCAATACTGGGGCACTAATACCTGACTACCTATACTTGGTCTGTAGTATGGATTTGCAAGTCGGGGGGGGGGGGGCAATTTTTACACCCTCGCCCTGGGTGAGCTTTAGCCTAGAAACTGCCCTGGATTAGGCAAACATACAGTACCTTAAAGTGGATCCAAATTTTGCACAGGACAGAAGGAAAGCAGAGAGAAATGTACCCTGTATGTATTTAGAGAGTTTCACCTGTTTAATTCCCCCTCATTTGTGTCTAATCACAAGTTGTAATTTGATTTCTCACCTATGTCACATGACTGCCATGGTAGAGATGGCAGATAAGCTCGTTCGAAAGCACAGGATGTTAACAATATGTTTGCTTCCATGTATCAGGAAGTAGAAAGAGTGCAGATTTATTTTAGGATTTGTATCAGCTGTAACAAAGAAATGTTTTCCCGTAAAGGTTATTTTACCGTTGCGTATCTTTTAGAGCAGAGAGGAGGTACCAACCAGTAACATGTGCATCCTGATTCAGGAACAAGATGGCTTTCATGGCGGAATTGTTTCAGGTAATCCAGACCTCCTTAAAGAGAGTCTGAAGCGAGAATAAATCTCGCTTCAGACCTCATAGTTAGCAGGGGCATGTGTGCCCCTGCTAAAACACCGCTATCCCGCGGCTTAACGGGGGTCCTTTCACCCCCAAATCCCCTTCGTACATCGCGGAATCTCTTCCGCATTGGGGCAGGGCTAACCGCCGCAGCCCTGCCTCCCGCGCGTCTATCAGATGCGTACCTCCGCCTCTCCCCGCCCCTCTCAGTCTTCCTTCACTGAGAGGGGTGGGGAGAGGCGGCGATGCGCGTCTGATAGACGCGCTAAGAGGCAGGGCTGCAGCCGTTAGCCCTGCCTCCAGGAAGAGCAAAATGTATGACCAATTTGGTAGTTGATTTTGCAGGGGGGGGGGGGTTTGGGGGTGAAGGGACCCCCGTTTAGCCGCGGGATAGCGGCGTTTTAGCAGGGGCACACATGCCCCTGCTAACTATGAGCTCTGAAGCGAGAATTATTCTCGCTTCAGTGTCTCTTTAAGCAGGCAGTGTCTTGCCAGCAGTCAGCCCGTCTGCACATCACTCCACGCGGCTTCCTGGTTAGGAGACGGGATGCGCATGTTACTGGTTGGTACCACAGGATTAAGGTACTGTATGTTTGCCTAATCATCTTACACATCATTGTTTTCATCTACACCAACATAGGCATCATTAACTACCTACCAGATATTTTTCATTCTTCATTGCGCCGAGGCTCACCCACTTTTACAACTGTCTGTGATTATATTGGATGCCATTTTGTAGTAATTTATGATGGCCCATCAACTTTCATAATTAACGTTTTAAATATTTTTTACTTGTTTTTAATGAGGGATACCTCCTGAATAAAATAATTTTGTTGCATATTTAAACATATGTACATAATATTTTTTATTTTTTTTCCATACAGATTGTTGTTTGTTTAAACAACTATGCCGGTTTATCCTTTTTGGGTCTTTTACTTGTCTTGGCTCCTCAGTTTTATTTTTAAAATGATTTAAAGGGACTCCGAGCAGTGCAGAAACTATGGTAAGATGCATATCATTTTGAAGCTCTCTTTCTCATCTTTCCAATGATATTTAAACTGCCGCCCTACGCCTTTTAGTTTTCGCTGCAATTTCGATTGCGAAAATAGCGAAAACTAAAAGGCGTAGGGTGGCGGTTTTTATATCATTGGAAAGAGGAGATAGAGAGCTTCAAAATGATATGCATCTTTCCATAGTTTCTGCACTTTTTGGAGTCCAGCATTTTATTACACAGGACGACTTTTCCCCAAAGTCGGCAGCTCCATTCAACACAATGCAATGAAATACAAAGAACCCAGGGGGATATAATTACAAACATCATGCTGGTAGGTGTGAGGATATAATTAATTAGTTGTGGGTATGCTTAAAGGCATACCCACAGGCACTGCTCGGAGTCCCTTTATCTTGTAACAAAGGACTGATCTCAGCACTCTTGCTTAATTAATGCACACCAGATAGCTACATTTAGCTCTAATCATACTACTCAAACAGGAGTAGGAGGATACAACTAGGGATGAGCACGTGAGATTGCCGGATTTGAATTTGAAGTAAATTGGGCTCATTCCTACTGAGCAGAAATTTTTAAAAGTTAGCAATTTCACTTTTAGGCAAGAAGGAGGATTTACAAAGATTTTCTGTGTAAAAATTTGGGAATGATATTTTATAGACAATAGCATGATCTTCCAATCACACCTAAGGGAAGATTGTGATTTAAGGATTGTTTCACTTAATTTTATGATTGTTTTGTCTAATTTATTATCCCAGTTTTGCCTAACTGTTTTGTGAGATTCTGGCTGACTAATTGAACGTTTAAGAAAAATCTTTCAAACCTGACCTTGATTATTTCACTATTCCTTATTGAAACCATCATCATTTAGGGCCCGTTTCCACTGTCGCGGAAATGGCCACGAATCCGCAGAGTTTCCCCGCAGGCAAATCGCGCGGGTAAACTCTGCCTTAGGGGATAACGGCGCCACCGGCCGAATCGCTTGCAGTAGCGATTCGGCCGGAACCCCCTACAGAATTTGCAGCGGAGGATGCGATTTCCATAGCCGTGCATGGCACGGCTCATGGGATTCGCCTGCGATCCCGCCCACCCGCTCAGTGCCGGCGTGCGTCTACGAGACGCACGCTGCTCTAGTGAAAACGAGCCCTTACCCTTAGCTTCTCTAACGAGAGCAGGCTTTCTCAACCAAGTTTCCCTGGGTTCCTAGAAGACATTGCAGGGCTTCCAAAGCATTTCTCCCTTCAGCAAGACTGGCCTCAGTTGGTGAGTTAAAAAAGTACCACCTTAGCTCCTTGTGAAGAGAAGGGCTAAACTGGGGATCAGTATAATGAGTGCAGTGAAAAAAAAGTATGTTATAGAGGCAGTATAACAAAGAGCTATAAGGGTGCATTATAATTGTGGTAACTATACATACATACTAACAGATGCTACTATAATAGGGGGCACTATAGTGGAGGAGCATGGAATGGGGGCTTAACAAGGAAACTTTTACAGTTAAAAAGTTTTAGCCACACTTCTTTTAAAGACTTTGCCACCTGCAAAATAAATCCTCTTGCTACAACTCGGAGGGGGAATAGTATTTAATGTCGCCGGGAAGTTTAGCGGCAGGAGAGTTGTTATTCAGCTCACCCTGTGCCCAACTGCCCAGTGCCAAGATAATACATACCCATTCGCTCCAGATCAGAGTAAGAATGATAAAATTCTATGGGCCTGATCCAATCCACTTTTTCTCCCAGGAGTTTTTTCTTGCTTGCTGTGGCTTAAAAGCTCATTTTTTTGATAAAATGTGAAAAATAACACCTAGTAGAAAAAGTGAATTGGATCAGGCCCTATATGTGGTACAGCTTGCAATAGCACCTATTAAGATATAGCGAGCAAAAACAGGTATCAAAAAAACTTCAAAGTAAGTATTGACGTTGCAGATAGAAATGATTTTCCTGGCTTTGCCCAATGTTCTCAAGAAGATGCATTATGTGTGCTGATTTTCAGACCAATACAGACCCGGGAAAATAATCACATAAAATGACCTTCTGTCTTAGAGGGGAACTTCAGCCTAAAAAAACATACTGTCATTAAGTTACATTAGTTATGTTCATTAAAAAAGATAGGTAATATAATCTCTTCCCCATCCTGTTTTAAAAGAACAGGCAAATGTTTGTGAGTTCATGGGGGCAGACATCTTTTTCATGGAGCAGCCATCTTTTTGGTTGAAAGTAGGTGACAGGGAGCATGAGACACAGTTTCAACTCTCCTGTGTCCTGATCGCCCCTCCCAGCTGTGTGCGCTAGGCTTCAAATCTCAAATTCAAAACAACATCATCAGAAATCCCATCATGCTTTGCACAGCATCAGGGGCAAAATGCCGGGGCAGCTAAAAATGAGGCTTGGGTGAGAAAAACAAAGTTCTGATGCTGTGAAACTGTTAAAGAAATACCAAGCCTTTTCAGTGCTGCTGAGTAGATTTTTAGTCTGGAGGTTCACTTTAAGAAAGCAAGACTATATCATAACTAGAATTGTTTGTGATGAAGTGACTCAAACAGATACCATTTACGAAGATACTATTTCAATGGCACTCTCATGTTTCTTATCCTTTTCCCTTAAAAAGAAAAAAAAAAAAAACATGCATAGTTTAATTATGTTCCATCATTAAAAAAAAACAAGACTAGAGTATGGTAGGAACATTTGGCTGACGTTCCATTCAGAGAACAGGAACTGATGCAAATGGTACAATGTTCCGTGTGAAATGTTGCAATAAATTGTTAGAGCTATATTCATAAATAAAATAAATACAGTATATAACTATGCATTCAGATGAAATACAGCTCATTTTTATTTAACCAAATATGCATGTAATTATTCTTCTTGGGTTAAAGAATTCATTAATTAAATTAAGAAGCAATTATAATGGTAAAACTTTTAAATAAACTTAAGGAAAGAAACACATAAGTATCTGAATTCACAGATGGATTCTGATCTCGTACTACTAGCCCCGAGGAAAACTTGGCTGCAGACCATTAGAAGTGTAATAATATAAGAATGTTTGATTAATTGTTCTCACAGTCGGGAAGCTTTTTGTAAAAAGGAAAAAAAAATATATAATAGTTTTACCAATGTTAAAAATGTAATTTGATAATAAAAGAATAGCATAGTAAAAAAAAAAATATTTTATTTTTTGTGAAAAACCCAGCAGAACTCTACTGTTACTTCGTTGTCTTTTAATATCAGAACCTGTAAGCAAGGTCATTTTTTTTACATTTCTTTAAACTTGCTACTGTCTGGGTTTCTGTATGTCTAAAGTACCTTTCTGTTGCCAGTTGCAAAACATATCGCAGATTCTGTGATGATAGGTACACCCATCTCACAGAAGACATGACGTTGGCATCAAGTCAGTTGGATAGCGTACTGCTTAAGGCTTTTGCCTTTGGTGTAGGGATTGAGCCTTTGACTGGGTTTCGAGTCCTAGCTCAATCCAGTGTGGAAAACATGAAGGAATCCTTGGTCAAGACTCTCTAAAGATCCTGGTTGCTTGTGGAATGTGCCCTAAGTGGCTGACGCCCTGAAACACTTTGTGTCTGCCAGAATAAAAGTGCAATATAAATGCTATGTGTCTTGTCTGTCTTGAGTACAGGAATATTTTGTGCTATAAAGCCAGGTCTATCCTTCATTAAAAGAACCCCTCGCTAAGTATATTCTATTCCAGGATGATTGTGTCTCATATACATACAGTAGGGATTTAATGAAAATCAGGCTAATGTCAGATATCTTCCATGGCCTCCTTAGTAATTAGTTGTAAACCTCACAAGCTTTATTGAAGTACTTATAATTGTAGACATTGGTCAATTTATAGTATCCTTCTACATGCAACTCAGTACCTATAGTATGTAGTCCAAAATGGGTTCAAGCTCTGTTAATGGTAGGAGTTAGGTGCTTGACAGTGGCGTGACTAAGGAGCTGTGGGCCCAGATGCAAATTTTATAATGGGGCCCCCCAAGCACTCTATACATAACAATTGCTATGGCGCACCACAAAACCTGCCAATGGCAACTACAGTGTCAGAAGGGCAAGAAGGAGATGGGGAGCAGTGATTATTATGAGCACAGGACCAATAAAGAGCTAATACTGTAGTTGAGGAAGGGCCTTTCAGGGCCCCTCTGGCCCAAGGGCCCCGATGCAACCCCTATAGCTACGCCCCTGGTGCTTGAAAATGTAACCTGTGTAAGCAGTAAAACATACACAGTAGGGGAACATTACAGAAGGCTTCCTTAGTTATTATGATCACTTGCTATGCTTGCACTACCAATTCCAATGTGCTGGATTAGTATGTATATCAGCATTTGAAACCTGCAAGGGAATTCCTGCAGCTCTAAGTTTATTTACTAATATAATAGGACAATAGCAAGTCATTGAAACTGTTATTTTTTTTTAACTTGATGATCAAATAACTTTTTTCATGTAAGCAAAATATACAACTATGTATGTGAAGTACTCCTGGGTTGCGGCTTAGCTTCTGATTGGAGGAAGCTAGTGAGGTGGAGAGTGGTGAGGGGAGCTACGCTATGGAGGAGGCGGGGAGATGATGATGTAAAAAATTATTGACAGTCTGCCAGGTAAACATCAGGCTAGCGACAAGCAGATTGTTGCTAGCCTGGCGATATTTTCAGGGGGGCACAGCAGACCCCGGGGGGACTAGCGGCAGCAATAGAGAGACACAGAGGCATGTGATTGTGCACAGAACATGCCTCTGTGTCCTCTTCAGATGTAACCTCCTGAGCGGCATGCCCGACACTGTGTCAGATGTCAGACATCACATGACTTCAGTGCCCATCCTCCGCATACCGGAAGATATGCGGAGCTGTGAAGACAGGCTGGGGCGCTCGCTGGAACGAGGCTCGGTATGTGTCTAGCAAGGCAGCAGCTGCATCAGGGGCATTGGGCGGGATCGGGGGGGGCACTATGCCTTAAATCACTAATGGTGCAGATAGTGTACAGGAGCCGCTGCACCTAGCTAACTTATACTGTGGGGCTCCTGTACCTATCTAGCTTATACTGGGGGCCACCTATCTAGCCTATAGTGGGGGGCACCTATCTAGCCTATACTAAGAGGCACCTATCTAGCCTATACTGGGGGAACCTATCTAGCCTATACTTGGGGGCACCTATCTAGCCTATATTGGGGGGCACATATCTAGCCAATACTGGGGGGCACCTATCTAGCCTATAGTGGGGGCACCTATCTAGCCTATACTGGGGGCACCTATGTAGACGATACTGGGGGACACCTATCTAGCCTATACTGGGGGGGGGGGGCACCTATCTAGTCTATACTGGGGGGCACCTATCTAGCCTATACTAGGGGGCACCTAACCAGCCAATCCTAGGGGGCACCTAACCAGCCAATCCAGGGGGACACCTGCACCTACCTAGCCTATCCTGGGGGACACCTGCACCTAACTAGCCTATCCCAGGGGACACCTGTACCTAACTAGCCTATCCTGGGGGACACCTGTACCTAACTAGCCTATCCCGGGGGACACCTGCACTTACCTAGCGTATACTGGGGGCACCTAGACCTGGCTACCTACCTACAATAATCTGCAGGGAATTCCGAAGACAGGTGGGCATAACACGGTGGGTGGCACAGGACAGGTAATGTATAAATGCACACAAAGAGGTACATTTTTACATTGGGGGCAGCGGCAAGGTACCGGGCGTGGCCGATTCCTGAGCGATTTCATGTTGAATTTTTTTAGGGAATCAGCCTGCGCAATATGGGCAGCCGACTGAACTCTCTCTAATCAGATTTGATTAGATAAAGATCTGTCTCTTGGTCGAATCTGCCCATCATCTCTATTGTATTAGTGCAGGTTGAGCAGCTGCAGCTTGGAAGTATAAATGATCAGAGATTTGAGGGAGTAATTTTGAAATTTAGTTTAGATTTTGTGTTTCAAGCTTTTATTGGACTCAAAATGTTTACTAGACCCTTGCTTGACACAATTTGTTAAGTCACAGGAAAAGAGGTTATAAAAATTAATTGGATCACTTTTTGCACAGAAATCCAGCAGAAACTGAACGCCAGGGAGGTTAAAAAACCTGCCTCAGTTTCTCTTTAAAACTTTAGTCTATAATAAGAGGATAGAAGGTAGATAGATATGTATTTTATTTATTTATTGTATTTATAAAGCGCCAACATATTACACAGCGCTGGACATTTGTTTAGGTTACAGACAATATTTACGGGTAACATACAGCAATATGACAATACAGGAATACAAAAACCAGATCATGCAGCACAGTATGAGTACAAGATAATGCTTAGTCAGTCATTAAATGGGAGCATGGAGATTGTGTACTATGTATGTGCAGCGCTACGGAAGATGTTGGCGCTATACAAATAAAAAAATAATAATAGGTGTAATACCAGCCAATCTGTGATTGTCAGAGATTTAGAATGCAATGCAATAATAGACTCATCATCTGATTAATTACATGATTTACCGGTACTTTATAGCATTTTTCAGTCTTGAAAGTTTTTTGGGGATTTTTCTCTTTGGATTACAGTTGTTAGCTTTGCAAGCTGGTTGACCTGACTGATATTGTTTCTGACTCCCTTGAAATAGAATATTTTTCTCCCATTGGGTTTTATTAATTATTCAGATTTCTTTTGTATCAAGGATAATAAACTATTCCTTGTATTTTGTTACATTAGAAAAAATATATATGAAAATTTCATCAGGGGAGTCGCAACTAAAGTGCTGAGTCTTTTAGTAAACTCAGCAGGGTATGTTTGTTATAGAATTTAATTTCTGTCTTTATAGCTGGAATTTAACTACAACGGTTGTTGAACACGGTGACTGTAAAACAGAAATCCATTGAAAAAATGATTGAAGCTTTTATTCTAGTCACAGATTAAAATTCAGAGACTATGAAGGCTGCAGCATATTTTGTTTCTACAAAAAGTGCTGCTGTAGTCAGTTTGTCTGAGCTGACTCTATATATGTAGTGCTTACTTGGCATAACCATGTATGCATTTTCAGGAAACTATTATGCTACATAGGCATGTGCTATTGTTATAAAGTTCCTGATATTTTTTAGTTTTTTTCCCCCAGAGAATATTTATCTCCTATTAAAAATAAATCTTTAAAGTAGTCAATAACTATTTTCTTTTTACTATTTGAGAGAGTGACCCCTAATTGTATGTGATGTAGGTGTTTATTGATCAAAGGTCGGAGACACTTGTTAAACTATAAAGATGAGCGAGCACAGGAAGTATTGGGAGGATGGAGAGCAGCATGGAGTGACACAGCAAGAGCCGGACATCCAGGTAAATTAAGGCTCACTGCAACATCCCCCTTCATAGACAGGAGCAGGTGCATTTTCACATCTCATGAAACTGTGCTTGGTCAGCCTTACAAAAATGAAATTTAAATAGAACCCGAGGTGGGTTTGTAAAATCATATTAGGACACAGAGGCATGTTGTGTGTACTGTGACCAGCCTTTGTGTCCTTCTATTATGCCTCCAGCCCCCTCACGCTCTGCTGTCCCCCCATTATTAAAACCACCATGCTAGAGACACACAGATTGTTGCTAGCCTGCTATTTACCTTTTCCTGTCGGTCAACGCCGCTCCCCCGCCTCCAGTATAGCGCGGCTCCCCTCCGGCGTCCCTTCCTGCCTCTGTAAGTTTCCTCCAATTATTGCCTCATAGGGACATGAATCCTTTTTTTTTTCAATTTTTTATTTTAAATTTTCATGATTCAAACTTTTTTTGTACAATTTTTTTTATCAATGATCATGATTACTGGCAGTAATAGTGATCATTGATGGACTGGGAGGACACTGATAGGTCCTTGGACCAATCCCTGCAGCTACAGGGGTCAAGCAATCACACAATCCCTTTGACCAATCAGTGGTGCAGAACTGGGATCACATGCATGTGCATGCATGAGCATTACAGGAAGTAATTAACTACCTGTGTAAATTTTACAATGATCACTGTTGCTCATTGTGACATCAATAATTATGGCTTAACAGGCACCCAATAATGTAGAAGGTCCCTTGCACCGCACATGCGTGGTGGGGTTTTTTTTCTCTGGGATGTAGCTCCTACCTCCAGATAGGCAGGATCGACCACCTTTTTGGATGTAGGAGCTATGTCCATTCAGCATAAGTGGATAAAAAGGGTGTTAATTGGGAAGTAGAGAATTTGGGTACATGCGCCTACTGTACAATTTCTGAGCTGCTATTAAGGATAAAGTTAATTAGTAGTGTTGATCGAATAGCTCTGTGTTCCATTCACCAGCAATTCAATTGAACAGACCATTTTTGGGTTGGTCAAATGATAAAATTCTAATTGCATTGACAACTGAAGGTTGCAAGGCTGAATATTGACAACTGAAGGCTGCAAACTGAAGCTCTTCCTCCCCAGTTCATCATACTGTATATAGTTGTTCTGACTTTTTTCATAAATGATTGCTTTGATCAAATTTTAACATGTTTGGAAGATTTTTCATGTTTATGTAGTTAAATGGTCTATTATATTAGTTAAGCTTAACCTATCCTTTTCAATAAACATTTACTAAGTCATTTGAAAACTTAATTTATTGTAGTGTGACTTCTTTACAGGTTACTAAAGCGGACATAAAATGACTTTGAATGCCATTGTAGAAAGAGTGAGTATTAGTATGCATTAGTGAGAACACTGAAGTCTTATAGTTTAGATACAACGTTTTGGAATTTAACATGAGAAAGCTGTTTGGTCAGTGTATGCTGCATATTTTGTCCAGAAGCACCTAATTTAAAGCTGTGTTTCTCAGACCTGTCCTCAAGGCCCACCAACAGTGCATGTTTTACAGGAAACCACCCATATTCACAGGTGAGGTAATACATTACTTAACAATGCTGAATAACTACCTCTCTGGAGTTTCACAAAACATGTACTGTTGGTGAGCCACAGAGCATGATCATCCACCAGGCAACCTAGGCATGTGCTTGGTGGCTATTGGGTGTCAAATGGTCCACCTGCCACCTTCTTTAACTTCTCTCCACTTTAGCTTAACACAAGGACCACAAGGGAGCCCCAAATTTAGCGTGGCAGCTCCAGGACCACTCCACGCCGATTGGTGTGAATGGCTGCGGGCGGAGATTGCATGAGATTGTGCGCGCGCAACCTCTGCATGTACGACGGAGTTTCTCTCCACCATCAGTCTCCCAGCAGTGAAACTGCCGTCTATTAATATTGTACAGCGCTGCAATCTACAGCAGCGCTGTACTGGGAACAGCCGTGTGACACGGCTGTCTTCCTGGGGGACACGGGAGCGATCCACTGTGGTAGGCTGAAGTCTATCACAGCCGATCGCCATGATAGGCTAATGGGGGGAGGGAGGGAGCTTTATTAAATTAATTAAAAAAATTGCTTATTTTTTACAATATTACACTATATATTATTTGGTCAGTGTTTGAACATTGTAAAATCTTTATTCACTCTGAAAATTATCACAGGTAGCAAAATCTTTAGTCCTGTCAGGTGATCTCTGAGGAAATTTTGTTTCTGAGAATTCCGAAGCCAGTGAAAAGAATGCCTGGTCTCCCAGAATGCTCTGGGAGGAGAATTCAGCATAGCTAAACAGCCTAGGCTAAACATCATTGGGAAGGCAGAGCTACATACCAATATCCTGCAATATATAGATAAAAAAAAGTATTTCTGATGCTTAAACTAGGAACATTATAGTGAAAGTGGGTATCCTGAATAATTGACTGCATTCTACGATATGTCACTACAGTGCCTCTTTAAAGGGAACCAGAAGCCCCAGAAAGAAGATTTTATACATACCTGGGGCTTCCTCCAGCCCCATACGCACGGATCGCTCCCACGCCGCCCTCCTCCGCTTCCTGTATCCGGCGGTACCGGATCCCATAGTTTCGGCCAGTCGGCCAGTCGGCGGCAGCACGCGGACAATTGTCCGCATCACAGGGGCTCCCAGCATACCCGTATGCGTGCAGCTGCATACTGCGCAGCCGCACGCGTAAGGGTATAGAGGGAGCTCCTGCTCATGCGGACATTTGGCCACGTCCGCCGGAAGTGACGGGACCCGGTACCGGCGATCCAGGAAGTGGAGGATGGCAGCGTGGGAGCGATGCAGGTTTATGGGGCTGGAAGAAGCCCCAGGTATGTATAAAATCTTTTTTCTTTTTAGGATTCCGGCGTCTCTGGTTCCCTTTAAGTTAGCTACCCACTTTGAACAAATCTGCAGATATCTGTACTGCAACATGTCAAAACTATTGATCAGATAGAACAGAACATTTAAATTGATGTGGGAGGGGGATGAGTTGATTGGCCAGTGCATTGATATGGTTTGATGCCTTTCACGCACTGCACACAGATTTCTCAATACATTTCAGCTTTTGTATTTGGCTTTCTTAGTATGAAACATACAAAGCACATAAAACAAGAGCACATGGTAGAACCAACAGTCAAAATGAACTGTGTGAGCTTAAATACTATCTACTAAAAATGCAAACTAACTAAACTTTTTTCTATTGATGCTGCATGTGGTCTAATATGACCTTTTCAATTATTATTCTCTCTCACGTTACAGCTTTGAATAATTGACTTTGTTTCTGCAGGGAAGCATAAACAGAGTTTAATAAGATCAAAAATCCACACTGAAATGCATCGCTGTCATTTTTGAAACAGTATTTTATTCCAGCTCTATAAAAAAAAGGATGTTTCCAGATATATAGCTAAAAAGCTTAAGGAAAGTGGCCATTGCCTCAAATTTCACAATCCACTTTGATGAATGTTTACTGCTAAATAACTTGATCCCATTCTCCATTTTAAACCTTTAAGAAATCTAAAAGTGCAAGATGGCAAAAATGCCTTGCTGCTCTCTGTAATGTGGAAGGCTGAGCTACTGGATCATTTGTTTCCCGGATTGATAGGATGAAGGTCTAGGAACTGCCTCAGGCTTTCTGGTTATAAATAGGTGCAGTGGAAAAAAAATATATAATTACCGAGATGTCAGAGAATATGATTGCTAAGCATTGAGTTAAAAGGAAGGATATAAAATAGGAAGAGACACTGTACCAAGTAGAGAAACAGTAAAAATATCAAGGAAATCATGTAATGTTTTAACAACATCAAGTTATCAAGTTTACTTTGAGATTGCATTATTACAGCTTATATGCCAGACAGAGATTGAAAAGTAACCATAAGCACTGTAGTTTTTAAGCATGATGCAAAATGAAAGTGACAATTCTTGCAAGATGACTGCCATTGTCACAGACTGTGTAACAGACCAAACACATCAAATGATGTAAAGGTAATATATTTGTTTTCCTCTGTACAAAAATGATCAATTGTATATTTTTTGCAGTATAAAAAAATAAAATGAGGATAGATTGTTTCGGCAAAGCCTTGGGCTAGCATAAACTGTATCTAAGGAAAACATGCTTACTGTTTCAGCCTACTATTGTCTATACATTCCTAGTAGTTTGGGTCACCCTGAGCTGCTTGGTTACTCTGTTGTACTCGTCCAAGCCCTATTTCATACAGCCTTATCAATCCCTGCCATGTACTGATGAGGACCAAAAGTCCGAAACAGGCTGTCTACATGTAGGTTTGATATGGCTGTGTAAAACTTAAAGCTATAGGTTTGCTGTACATCAGTGGTTCTGGATGCTTGCTTGGCTTAACAAGGGCGAAAAGGGATAATTTGCATATTTAGTAGTAGTGCATTGTGGGTAACTACAAATGTTCATTTATAACTGAATTATTGCAAATTTCCTTCTGTTTTAAGAAGGCAATTACACCAAGCCTTGCTTTTTTAGTAGGAGGGCTTTTTGGTTCCTTTTATCCCCCTATACATTCCTAGTAGTTTGGGTCACCCTGAGCTGCTTGGTTACTCTATTGTCTACAATGTTTGGGGTTGACTGCAAATAATAGGCTGGTCAGTGGTGCTAGTGGTTTAATCTCTTTGATTTAATGCACCAGAAATCTACTGCTCCAGCATATGTGATCAATTCACTTTTGATCTAATTTAGTCAGTTTATCAATTGAAAGTGTGATCGGAGAAGTTGGAAAATATATGAGGTGAGTTCAGGAGTGGTGTGTTATCAATGACCTATAGTATGGAACTGTACCTACATCGTAGTAAGAGACGTCAGTAGTGGTGCCTGTTTGCGCCAGATTATTATGCCTTAAAGGAAGCATCCGATCTCCTAAAAAAAAGGAGATCTACTTACCCAGGGCTTCTCCCAGTCCCTGGCAGCCGCCATATCCTTTGCCGCAGCTCTGGTGTGCAGAGATCCCCTCCGTTTCAGATGCCGACCTCGCCAGGAAGATATGTCACTAAGAATTCTCTCACAAAGGAGAGCTAACCATACCTGCCAATTTCTGCCATCCTGTCAATAAAACTACCTTTCACGACCTAATAAACAAATATGGTGATTTGGAAAATGTTAACAAACAGAGATAATCTCAAAATATTAACAGATAAAGAAATACATACTAAATTAGAGCATTATTAAAGGTAGCTTCAAGACTACACCATAAGTCCTCCCCAGCCCCCCGGTCTATCTCACCAGGTGTGGGTGTGGCTTCCATCTTCCTTAGCATGGAGGAGGAGCCCTTTATCCATGATGTCAAGTGGGGGGTGAGGTGAAGGATCACCTAAGGAAAAAAAAACAGAGACAATGGGAGCCCAATAGCGCAATATGTCACTATTTTCTGAAATGAATGAGTTGACAACAGGAAATATATTCACAAAGGTTGCAATAAGGGGCAACCAACCACTTGAGGCAGGTGGAGAGAATCAATTGTCTCCACTCAGGGAATCCAGTGTTGGTCGGATGGAAATAGGTTGCACTCTTTAAAACCACTTCACAACGGAGGGGTTTTACCCCTGAAACACCAGCGCGATTTTTACCTTGCAGCGCTGCTTCCATTCATTTTTTTCTGTAATATGATCGGTTATTGGGGACTGGGGTCCCCATAACCAATCATTGGACTGCAGAGCGGGGGTGTGTGTGCGCGCGCGCGGGTCGCGGGGGTGCGCGATCGCGCGCTGCACGTTTGTTTACTTTACGTTGTTATGAATGAAGACTGCTTCTGTTTGAAGCAGTCTTCATTCTATTCGCAATCGGTGAGTCTAATTGGATTTAGGAACGCTTGTTCCTAACGTCCAATTAGTCACCTGCTGTGCTGGCTGGCTGGAGTGTGCGCGTGAGTTCCCTGCCCACTCCCAGCCAGTAAACAAACAAGTGCGCCTTTCTCCATCCCTGGGGGTGAAGCGGTGCGCAGAGGGACGGAGAAATTTAGCACTGGGGGGGTGAAGTGGTTAAAGATTGTAGATTAGATCTGCAGGAGGCTGCGCCACCACAGACTAAAACAGACAAACCCCTTTTTATCGAGGGGGGGCGGGGTTAAACTTAGCACAGTAAGGTTGAAGAGGCACCCTGGATGAAACTTCATTAAAAGCACAATAAAATAAGAAAATAGGAGGTGGCTTACCTCTCCAACGACACTAATGGGAATTTAACAACAAGGTTTTTATTTGCACAGGCAATGCGTTTCTTGGGTCTCACCCACTTCCTCGGGCCAATAACAGTGTCACTTCAAACACGCCAGATAGCCAGGGATGCCTCCTGTTAGTGTTGTTTGAGAGGTAAGCCACCTCCTATTTTCTTATTTTATTGTGCTTTTAATGAAGTTTTATTTATCCTGGGCGCCTCTTCACCCTTGATCGTTCATGATGTGAGCCGGAAATCTCTATAAGAGGAAGCAAATATTTTTGATCCTCTCAAGCATTGGCTGGTGTTTATCAGGCAAAGGCTCCATGTTGGTTAACTAAAATGTTCTGGCAATACCGGCCCGCCAAGAGGACAAGCAATTAAGCAAGGTTTCAGGCAGAATGGGAAAGTACACTGATTTTGAAAATATATGAAAAATAATGTTAAAAACAACTATGTGTAAAACAGTTAGTAAAAAACAAAACCCTGAGAACAATATGTATTTTCACCTGGGTGAAGTGGATGATCACTGTAGCTCTCATGTGTCATTATTTTTGACATTTAACAAGGCCAAACACATATACATTTGTTAATTTAATCAGCTAACAAGAACATTGGGACAATTAAAGTTCTTTCTGAAATCGCTGTCATGTTAATTGAATATTGCGTGGGTTAAACAATTGCCAGCCCTTGACCCTGCATATTGCTGTAATTGCAGAAAATCGGGTCTGAATTAATATACATCCTTGCTAATAATAAAAAATAACAATAATAAAAAGTTAGTAAAAATGTATATATCTGATTGAAGCAAATTGTAACAAGATAAAACAAATGCATGTACCAATGTTAAAGGACCACTCCAGCAAAAAAAAAAGTAAGGCATTAAATCCTGACAGAACCCGACAGGTTCTGGACTAGTCCATTGCCTCATGGGGGAGTTTCAGTGTTTCCTTTGTTTTCAGAAGCATTTCCTGAACAGCAGTTTAACTGCCAAAAAAGTAAGATACCAGCCAGCCTTCCTACTCACTAGCACACTATTTTGGCAGTTAGACTTAGCAACTGCCATTCAGGTAATTCTTTAGAATTAAAAGTAAACCCTGAGAATCCCCATGAGGAGATAGACTAGTCCAAAACCTATTACACAAATCTGATTTCTTAATTAAACACACTTCGCTGACCTTATACAAGACCACCTAAAATATAACTTTTAATTTATTATCTTAAAATATTGTTTGAACTAATATTCATGATTGGATTCACATTTGCCTAGTTGGGATGTTTGGAAGCAAGAGATACAGTTTAAGAAGGACTAATCTATATTTGAAAGTCAATTCTTATTCATCCCAATATTAGGCACTGAAGTTATATATGCTGAGTTACTTCTAAATAAAGAAAAACCTTCCACCTAAAACCGACATGTTTCGGCTCCTTAAAAAGAGAGCCGTCGTCAGGGCTACAGTACTAAAGTGCTTAGGGTGCAAAGTGCATAGTAGAAAGTACACACAGCTATTTACAAGTACATAATCATGAAAAATAAAGAAATGGGAGCTATGCTCCCTAGCAAGGTCAGCTGACCTTGCTAGGGAGCACAGCTCCCATTTCTTTATTTTTCATGATTATGATTTTTATTCATGATTATGTACTTGTAAATAGCTGTGTGTACTTTCTACTATGCACTTTGCACCCTAAGCACTTTAGTACTGTAGCCCTGACGACGACTCTCTTTTTAAGGAGCCGAAACATGTCGGTTTTAGGTGGAGGGTTTTTCTTTATTTAGAAGTAACTCAGCATATATAACTTCAGTGCCTAATATTGGGATGAATAAGAATTGACTTTCAAATATAGATTAGTCCTTCTTAAACTGTATCTCTTGCTTCCAAACATCCCAACTAGGCAAATGTGAATCCAATCATGAATATTAGTTCAAACAATATTTTAAGATAATAAATTAAAAGTTATATTTTAGGTGGTCTTGTATAAGGTCGGCGAAGTGTGTTTAAATAGTCCAAAACCTGTCAGATCTGTCAGATTTAAACTGCTTACTATTTTTGCTGGAGTGGTCCTAAAGGAAAAATGGCATCATTTTTCCTGGTTCGGGTATAATTTCTCTTGATTCAGTTTCTGACTTTCGATGCGTGAAGCATACTGTATATAAACATCCAAAATGTAGAAAAAAGGATGGAAACATTTTTCACATACTCAAACTAGGAAAAAAAATGTATCATCTTAGAATGGAGCCTCTTGCAACATTATCTGCAGATGTTCTGCTTGTTTATTGGGTAAGAGAGCAAGCCGTCATCTATACGAGCAGAATATTCTGATCCATATGGTGTTGATAAATATTCAAATTGTACATTAATGTAAATTAATAGTTTGTCACTAAGGAATCTGCCACACAGAGCTGTCATTTGGTTTCTATCACTAATGGGTCTGTTATAGGTGCTCTGTCTCTAATAGGTCTGTCACAGAAAGCCCTGATCTATCTATTACTAACAAAAATTTGCTTGGACACTGCTAGTGGGAAATTGCCCTGTTGAAATGAATACTGCTTCATTAGTCATCATACGTAAAATGCTTATGACATTATGTAATTTCCCAATATGTAATTTTTTATTATATCTATTGACAACTGAAACTGGCACTGTTTACAATAATATCTTTCAGTACAAGAACATGTCAGTTAAGAAAATATGTATAATAGGTAAAAAAAAGAAAAATATAAAGACACAAGAAAGTACATATTATGAACAATTAACATTGTGACAATTTAGTCATTCAAAATAAGAAAGATGCACATATACCATCAAACTAGGGAGGTTGCAAGCATCATCTTGGATGTTAGTACCTTGCTAATAAATCTACGAACAGAAAATTAATAACAAGTGTACAGCTTAATACTGCCTCCCACCTGGGACTCGGAGCAGATCATTTTGGGTTTTTGTTAGGTAGTAGAGCTAGGAGGTCATAACAATACATCTACAGGCTCTTTCTAGTCCTATCTGATCTTTTTAGAATATTGCAGAGTTTGGACCAGGTTATAGAAGTTTATTGGCTATGGTAAAGGGATGAATTCACATTTAATAGGTTAAAGGGACATAGCCCTGAGGTTCAAGTTTTTTTTTGTTTGTTTTTTTAGTTTTAGCAAGTAGCAATGCCTATTGCTGCTCAGCTGCAATCCCAATATAGTGCATTATAGCTCCATACTTTGCAGGAAATGAAAACAGAACTTGTGCATTAAGTTGCACCTGCTGTGCAGAGGCTTTACTACCACTGACATTGGAAGTAAAGAGAGAAATTATGTGTCATTTTACATGTGTGCACACAGTTTAATGTTGGGAACATGGGAAACCGATCAATATTTTTACAGCAACCTATACAGAGGCCAAAAAGCTTCATCTGTTTACAGTAAGTATGTTTTCTTTATGTAGAACTATGTGGTAGTGTCATTAATTAAAGCTGATTTCAGCTTTCATAACTTCAATCTAGCTTTTATTATTTATCATATTTATAAAGTGCCAACATATTACGTAGCGCTGCACAACAGATAAATGGGTTAACATACAAGGAGCTCACAACAAAACAAGGTCATGCCAATGTCCCCGATAACAGTAGTTCTGTGTCTTTAGTCAGAGGCTTTCAATCTAAAGCTAGCTGATTTCAGACTATAAAGCATATATTTAGTTTGAACAGTCCAGCAAGTTTACTGACTGCTATTGTTATATTTGGTCACATAAAATGTTATGTCTTATGTGTGTTTCAAAAAAAAGTCAGCCTCCCTATATATGTGTGTGCATCACATTGTTCCCTTCATTAGCATACATTTACTTCACAACTGTAGTCAGAATGTTCTTCTTAGTGGACCTGAACTATTGCACTGGACAGAAGGAAAACAGAGAGAAATGCACCCTGCATGTATTTAGAATTAGCCTGTCTAATTCCCCCTCATCTGTGTCTAATCACAAGTTGCAATTTGATCTCTCCCCTGTGTCACCTGACTGCCATGGCAGATAAGCTCATTTGAAAGCACAGGATATTAATTGTGTATTGTGTAATACAGAGGAATTGATAGCGGGTTATTTTACCTGTGCTGTGCAAACTATGAATCCTAAGCAATCAGGAAATAAAGCAAAAAACAAAACAAAAATGTGCCACTAGATGGGTAGCTAAATAACTCAAAGCTGAGATTCATTTCTATTGGGTGCAAACCTAATTCTCGTCTCATACCAAACACAGTGACAGAAATGAACAACAGTTTTTTCCCATGGAAAACCCAAACACATTTTGTTTAGTCCACCACAGACTTGTTGTTCCCAGAGCAGGATCCTTGGACTGACCAGTTTACCCTTTTGATCTCACCTGAGCACCTGGTTCAGAGAAAACACCAAATCATGGAAGGGATTTGCTAAAATGACAGTGCAGAGAAGAGAAATCTGGGACATATTTACATGCAACCTATTACTTTCCTAGACACTCAGGGCCATATCCGATTGCTGAACTCAGCAGCACTAATCTTATTAAATCTAAGACCCCCAGGTGGAAAATAATTCGATTGGGCGATAAAATGACCCTTTCATGTCTCCGATGCTTCGCGGCAGACAGGAGCATTAGCTTAGACCTGCAAAGAGCAGATCTAAACCCGCTAACGCACGTCACCGCCACAGCACTTGGGGGTCTCCTTTAATAAGCAGACCCCCAGAGCTCCCCGTCAGGTCGCTGCACATCTTGGTAGCCCCCCACGTAGCTCTGCTGGGGAACCCTGTAAATATAAATACTGCCGCTAATCACCTGATGCGTCGTGGCGCAAGTTCTGTCGCGTAATTACAGTGTATCTGTCATTGTAATTACTGTGCACATAGGAGCCCGGGCAAAGCATCTTTGAATCTGAAGCCGGGGCTCCTCATTGATCCACTGTCTGAGCCAATAAAATGGCTCAGACAGTGCGCAAAGGAAATGGGCAATATGATTTGCTGGTAATCCTCGCTCTAGGGCAAGGTGATAAGTAGCTCACATCTGAAAGCTACTTATCACCTAGAATAGGTTATATGGCCCCCACTCTCTACAACTGCTACTATTGCGACATGAAAGATCTGACTTTTCCAATACATACCGTATTTTTCAGCATATAAGACGCACCTAAGTTTAGATGGCAAAAATCAGGAAAAACAAATAAATAAACCTAAGTGCGTCTATAATGCAGGGGCGTCTCATGGACCTTTAACCTCCTAAAACTGTCTCTAACCTACTCTATCTACACTACACTATTCCCTGCTGCCCTACGAACAAAGCTAAACAGCAATTCACTACACTATACATCACTGCACTATCACACCACTTCAATACACTTCACTATACTGCACTGCACTGCACTAACACAACACACCACTTCAATACACTACACTACACTACACTACACTAACACTAAACACTACAATAGTATGAATACTACACCTGATCCTGCTGCTGTGCTCCTCTCATTCTCGCTCCAGCTGCGATCCTCTTCTCTCCCTCTGGAAGTCAAGTTCAGTGAAGCTGCTGCCGCCGCTGGGTCCTCTGTTCCTCCTGTAATAAAAATAAACATAGGTACATTAGTGGCATGTAACCGGTACATTATGCGCAGCCGCAATCCCCTTCAATGCACCTCACGGAAAGCCACCGCCGCCTCTACCTCTACACGCCGGGTCCTTTTCGCTGGCTGCCTCCTTCCTCGTCTTTACTGCACGTGACGCAGCGCACGTGCAGTGAAGATGAGAAAGAAGACAGCCAGCGGAAAGGACCTGGCATGTAGCAGTTTCTGTGAGGTGTATTGAAGGGGATTGCAGCTGCACATAAAGTACCAGTAATGTGCCACTAATGTACCTATGTTTATTTTCATTACAGGAAGAACAGAGGACCCATCGGCGGCAGCAGCTTCACCGAACTTGACTTCCAGAGGGAGAAGAGGATCGCAACTGGAGTGAGGGGGAGAGGAGCGCTGCGGCAGGATGGGTAAAGGCCTCCCTGCGCACTCTGCACCCATTTTTCTGTATCTTTGGCATATAAGACGCACCCACTTTTCCCACCTGTTTTGGGGAAGAAAAAGTGCGTCTTATATGCCGAAAAATATGATAATAACAATATTCCTTTTAGAGAAAGAGAAGATTGTTATTTTTAACAAAGTTTCCCTAAAGCTTATGAACCTTGTGTGGTAGAAAACTTACCCACGGGATCATTGTGGGAGAGCAATGTAATTTTAATATGTAAGCTCATGGCCATTTCTAAGTATAGATATTATTTCAGAATTTTGACATAGCATCTCCCAATTTCTAAGATGTTACATGAGATTCTGATACTGTATGCCAGAATGTCGGCATATTATCTCACAATTATGTCATGTTACATCGGAATTTTAACATACTTGCTTAAAATTCAGAATCACAGAATTATATCCTCAGTTTTCTCAAAGGACATAATATACTTTCTAAGCTCTTAGGAAGTGAAAAGTACTAATAAGTAGCAAAGCGTATTGTGAAATTTAACCACTTCAGCCTGCAGGTAGCTTTCACCTTAAAGGCAACCTGAAGCGAGTAAAATTATTTAAAATAAACACATGGCGTAGCTGCAAATGAATATTACATACTAACCTCACCGTCAGTTCCTCTCAGAAGCTCACTATTTTCTTCTTACAGTGATCCCTTCCAGTTCTGACTAGATTTTGACAGAACTGAAATATACCAGTTGCTGTAAGTTATATATCAGGAGCTGTCAGTTACAACTGAATGTGCAAGGTAATGTCCATGTTTTCCGATGGCTCAAGTGGGTGATATTGCAGTTTAACAGTGTGCTGACCAGGAAGCTGTTAGGGGGTAATGGCCATTTTAAAATGGAGGATGGAGAAATCCATTCATGACAGTGGACAAACAGGACGCAGGAGAGGAGAAAGAGATTGAGGAGTAGACTACACAGGAGGCAATTATGACCTGTGTATCATTATTTTGACTTTTTATTCTCAGTTCTGGTTCCCTTTAAGGACACTAGTAATTTTCAAATTTCAGCACTCCTCTCATTCATTTGCCAATAACATTATCACTACTTATCAAACCTAAATTATCTATGTCTTGTTTTTCCCACCACAAATTAGGCTTTTTGTGTATTAGTTTCAGTGATTACTTTCTTTTCTATGTGTTTTAAAGGGAAAAACAAGGTGAAAAAAAAAGAAAAAAATACACTTTTTCTCCAATTCCATCCCCTATAGCATTAAAATAAACTACAATACTACTGTAACTAAAACCTACACATTTTATTTGGCCTGGTTATTATTAGGTTTAAATTATGGCCCTAGTACAATGTATGGCGACAATATATTGTTTAGAAATAAAAGTGGATTTTTTTTCTGTTTTGATTTTTTTTTTTACCTGATCAATAATTACAAGCACTTATTTGCAAAAATAACAGTAATATACCCTCATGACATACATAGTAAAAAAAAAAGCTGAGCCCCTAAAGTAACTATGTAGTTTTTTAAATGCTGTCTTTTATCTTGGTAACTACAGGGGTTACAAGGGGTTGAGGTTAATAATGATAGAAAATGTATATTTTAATGTATTTTTATTTTATTTTTTAGCCACAAGATGACACTATACACTATCCTGGGTTACCAGGAAGTGTTTGATTACTTTTTACAAGAACTTTTACTTTCGTTTTTTATAAATGGATTGGAGTCATTTTCATTCATATACAGGCACATGTCCCCATTTGCCAATTACTGATGTTTAAGTCCCTCCATGAATGAGCGGCAGGCATGCATGTACCTGCTGCTGATTCACAGGACACATATGTCCTGACTAATTTAGTGAGACTTAAGGTACGTACACACCTGTACGTCACCCATCGGGGTTCAGTGCCTTATTCCCTTGAGTAACATCGCTGTACCAGCCAATACAGACATGTTACCCTTAGCACTTGGCACTTTTTTCCCCTCTGACAAAACCTCCAATTAAGGGGGTGCAACATGTTGGGATGGTGCAGGGTTATTTGATGTAAAATAGGAGCATCAATTAGTCGAGAATACAGTGATCTCTGACCCCATGGGGCTTTATTTATTTCTTACTACAAGCATATGGGGATCTAGAACGTACTTAGATCCTGGTCTCGTTTAGGTTATTACATTTCAAACTTACATTTTGCAGTCTACTTTTAAACCAAAATAATAAAAGTTATGTTTTACAGAGCTTACCTGATAGAGTTAATCTAGTGTTGAATTGACTAATCAGAAATTGTGTATTCAGTACAGATGTGTGTCAGCTGTGAAGCTGACGACACGTACTGTTGCTATGTGAGAGGGGGTAAGGGATGTCAGAGATGTGCGATGTTCTAAGACAAGCGGGGGGAGCAGTGTCTTCAAGGAAGTTGGCTGTCAGTTGAGTTGATACGTTGGGCAGATTGATCATGGTTTGTGGGTCAGGGGCCACCATACACACGCTTAATCCTCAGCTGAGGCGGTCGTTATCGGCCACTCAGCCGACTTTAGGGGACTTTGAGAAAATCTATTTTGGCTACTTTGTTATACTTTTTTGGTCTGTAAAGGTATTTTATTGGTAAGGGGTAAAAACATCCTCAAGAGAAATGTACATTGAATTAGGGCCATTATGTCAGAATTCTCAGATACTATGCGAGATGAATAATGAAATGCTGAAACTAAATTCTAGAAGTTTTTGGACAGAGTTCATTTTTAATTTATAAATGCCCCACTATGACCTTTTTGTAAGTAAAGGCCCACTATTACAAAAACTGTAAAATGTAAAATCATACATATCAATTGAACATTTGTCCCAGAGTATCATGCACAAAAAGTAACTTGTTTACTATATCACTTCTAACGCGCTGTAAAAAAAAGTATCAAAAATTTGACAGGTTTTCTACTAGTCCATTTCCTAATAAGGGATTCTCAGGGTTTGCATTATTTTCAAAAGCACTTACTGAATGGCATTTAATCAGGCCATTAGTCCAACTGCGAAAAGAGGATACATGTAATTAGGGAGGCCAACCCGCTTCTTTGTATAGATCCTTTCCAGGAAGTGGTTTGGTAAACAATTAACCTTGATTCACACATAAATCTATACAGTTCTGTTCCAATCCTGTCTGTTTTGCGTTAGTTTTGCAACAGTTTTCTATCAGTTTTAGAAAGAGATAAAAAATGTGATAAAAATGTGTCACCAACCACCAGGGGTCCTCTATTCTATACAGCAGCGTGTTGGTTGGGGGCTCCCTTTAACCCTCAGAAGGTAATAAAAGATTGATAAATTGACCCAACATGCGCTAAAAGTTCAATAATACCTTTATTAAAGGATTAAAAGGTCAGATAAACCGATCAAATGAGGTCACACTTTTGGTCCAATCAATCACTCTCACAGTCCTTCACACACACCTACAATAGAAGGGCCCTTCTATACTTTGCTTATAAAGATGTGCACAGAAAAAAGTAAAAAAATGGATAAAAAATTCCAACAATTCCAATTTGAGGTATAAATTTCATTTAAATCTGCCAGGAAGCGTTTCCGTTATGTCCCCTCATTAGATGATAGGTTTACAGTCATCTGTTCTGTAATTTTAAAACTTGGAATGTGTCTCAAAGGAAAACAGGGGTATATATGCACTTACAGGTCCATCTTGAAACAGCTCACAGCTCCGCTGATATGATAGTTCTTACCACCGTAGAATATCTGGTAGCAAACAGTCTCAGCGTTGCTGTACACGATAGTGGTTCAATGCGGCATACGTCACTTCCGTATGTCAGATGCATGGGTCCGCTCGCCGCACTTCCGCCCAGCTGGCTGTTCACACTCGGCTATGGGTGACGTCACCACTGGAGATCCCCGGACCTTCGTTTGCAGGCTGCCATTGCACGCTACGGCGACCTGCCTTGAGTCCGCGATCTCTGCCTTTCTTTTACAATTAACCCTTGCGTCTCAACGCGTTTCAACCAAATAGCGTGGGCCTTCTTCAGGAGAATTTGCTTGAGGTTATCTGGAGCCCGTATTGTGCATACTCCTTATATATTTATTCCTCATTTATTTCGCCCACCATCTTACTGGGGTCATAGGTCACAGTTCAAAACCTGTCAACGTCAGGCAGGAAGATATTGCTGAGCCTCATATGCTGATACACGGAGCTGTCCAGCCCTCTGGTGGTATTCTACCGTCTGAAGAGTTTGGCAGCTCCTTGTTTCTATAAGTTTTACCTGACAGGAAAAGAACTGTACACCTTGTATGTGTGAACCCTGCCATAAAAAAATTAATGCAAAACTAACACAAAACAACAGGACAGGACTGGAACTAAACTGTACACATGCACAGTATGTGTGAACCCAACCATAGAAAATTGATACAGAACTGATGCAAACTGAGGACATCTGTCAGGATAGGACTGGAACAGAACTGTACACCTTTTATGAGTGACCACAGCCTAAAAAAATACTGAGAATCCCCCATGAGGAAATAGAATGTGTCCAAAATAACAGTGACATAGAAAGAGCAGTCATTTATTGTACAAATAATCGGAGGAGGGGTCTGCACACACACACACACACACACACACACACACACGCACGCGCACGCACGCACGCACGCACGCACACACACACTTAAGACCTCTGACCATTTGTGATGGTAAGATGTGTTAACATTTGTGTGTTGGAACAATAGAAGCTTGCATTGCTCCTGAAGTAAGACTGCTGTGGGCCCCTCCTTCATTTGTTTGACTACATCTGTGATTGGGTTCCACCAGCACCTGCAACCACTCCCAATAGCTGCATGATTCTATCAATTGGATAATTTATGATACATTCTTCTCTTGGGGAAATGTATGTCTTCCATGTACGGTATTAATTTACATGTACTGTACTTTAAATTATACAGTTTTAGTGATAGTGGTCCTTTAAAGGAAATTGGATCCTTTCTGTAGAGTTGGAGTTTACAGCAAATTAAATAACATTACATCAAACAAATCACAGTCAGTTCTAGAAGTGTTTCAATATACCACAAAGAGAAATAAACATGCGACTGCTTTTCTAATTTACATATCTTACACTCTTCTCAGATTAAGGAACTCTTGTATCTTCTTTATTGAGGTTCAGTCTATGAAAAAAGTTGTTTTTTTTCCAACAGGAAAGGACACATCGTGTTTGATTGTCTTATGAGTCATTTTATCACCATAGAACATTAGCGTGCATTTGATCCATAAAATGTACTGTAGGGTAAATTGTGTTGTTAATAGGGCGTGCCATAATAAATGAATGATATGGTCATATAACTTATGTTCACGTTATAACATAGAAAAGGTCTATAATAGTAATCTTGATAATCTTTTTGTTTAGGCCTGAAGCAAGATCTGTATTTAAAAAAATACAATAAAGAAGAAAAAGAGACATATCTTGCGCACAAAAAATATAATGATGCAACATCCCACATTCTCTCAATGTTTCCACGTAAGTGATCTTCTAAATGGACTTTTCAACCTTTTAACATTTAATGAGGCTGCTTGGAATGCCCTGGATAGCAGTAAGGACCAGGTAACTGTGAATGATGAAGTGGCAATCATTACTGAACTTGTTTTTGGGATAATGCAGTAGCACTGCAAAACTTTCTTGCTACATTTCTTCTATAAACATGAAATATTATAAGTGTGATACATCATCTCTAAAAACTGACTATATCAAGTAAAGTTATTCATTGGTGCTTTTTTTTATTTATGAGGAAACAATATAAATAGTAAAATAGAAAAAAAAATATAAAGGATAGAATCACTTTAGGGATATAAGAACTTGTAGACTTAGTAGAAAGATTAGTAGAAGAAAGGATCTAAATTTAATAAGTATAAATGTCCCCACGTTCATTCGGAAAATGCACATGTATAATGGTATATTAAAGGACCACTATCACAAAGAATTCTAACATGTAAAATAAATGTGTACACATATTTATAAGAAGTACATTTCTCCTGCAGTAAAATGCACAAAAAGTTATTTTACTTCAATATTGATGTTGTTTAAACTAAGCAGTAAGACTCACAGACACAGACTCACTGACAGATCAGACAGGTTTTTACTTTAGTCCACCTCCATATGGGTGATTCTCAAAATTTTTGTAATGATCCGCTCAGCTGTCTGCACAGGCAGACAGCTGTTTGACCATTCCTTGAGTCTGAGGGCTGCAGGTCTCTGGAAAAGAGACCTGTCTTTGCTTTGCAAGTTTCAGACCTGCTCTGCTGCTGAGGAATTTGCATATACTTGTCATGCAAATTGCCTAGTTGCCTCCTTTGAAGTCTTGCAGTATAAATACCATGTTCTCCCAGAGTCCTTGGGTGGTCATGATGGTTTGTTCCTGCTAACACTGCTCTTCTAGATCCTCTGAGGCAGCCCCTCTCTGCCAATCCCTCCATTGGCTACCAGTTTCCCAAAGGATCCTGTTTAAACTTCTCACACTTGCATACAAAGCTCTACACAAGCTATCGCCTCCATACATTTCCTCTTTAATCTCCAGATACCTCCCCGCCCGGACCCTCCATTCCTCACAGGAGACCCTTTTGTCCTCCAGCCTAGTCACCTCCTCTCACTCTCGCATCCAAGACTTCTCACGGGCTGTCCCTCTTCTTTGGAACTCCCTCCCTCAGCCGGTTAGTAATGCCACGAGTCTGGAAACCTTCAAACGTACTCTGAAAACACACTTGTTCAGACAAGCCTATAATTTGCTATAGGCAGCACTGAAGGCACACTGGCTCACCCACTAATCCTTGTGTTTCCTTCCCTTTTGTTTCCTCCCCACTACCCTCTAGATTGTAAGCCCGCAAGGGCAGGGACCTCCTCCTAGTGTTATCTCATACTGATTTTATTTTAACATATGTACATGTACCAACTACATATCAACTATGTATGTATCTATGTTTATTCTATTCAATGTCATGACTGTACAGTGTCTTGTATTTCTTATGTATATTTGTTCCCCATTATTTGTTTGTATTATGTACAGCGCTACGGAAGATGCTGGCGCTATATAAATAAAAAATAATAATAATAATAATAATAACACCAGGAGTGTCAGCCTTGCTATTGTTTGCTAAAGATTATCTTAGAGTATTCCTTGAGACTGCACTAAGCATCCCTTCTAGTGCAGTCAGGTTGTATTATCTGTATTGCCGTGTTTTGTCTTTCTGTCTTGATTGTCTTGTCGCCAGCGGTGGTCGACAGGAGATCGTTCTGTCTGTCTGGGAGTGTAGGCCAGAGCTGTGGTTGCTACTGGCTGCGCCATCTGTTTGGATTGCATTCGCAATAGTGGTAGTGGCTGTGCTTCCTTCTGTATTCTACCTTGGGGGTGCTAACCAGAGCAGTGGTTGCTACTGGTAGCCCCATCTGTCTGCCTTGTCTGGTACGAACTTGCTGTAGGCTCGGTGAGGTAACCGTTTAGCAAGCGTTCGCGTTCTCTATTTCGTGTTTGTGTTTAATTGGTTAGTTAGGGTGGCACGCTTATCACTGGGCGCCTAACGTGCGGTGATCGTGCTTAAACGCGTTCGCTGTTGCGAATGAGTGCGGTGTTCGCGTTTAGCTAGCGTTTGTTATTTTCCTTGACGTTCTGATCATTGTTATTGTTATGTCTTTCCTGCTACACTTGTGCTCTGTCTGATCTGGTCTTGTGTCTCTATTGGCAATCGCCACTCTTGCGATTGCGTTCCCACTTTGTTTCCGTTGTTGTTTGTGCACCGTCGCTGGGTGGTGACTGGATTGGTGGACACACATACATTCTATCTCTGTGCTTATTCAGTCTTGTTTCCCTGTTGGCAATCGTCATCTCTTGCGATTGTGTTCTCACTTGGTTTCTGCTGTTGTGTGTTCGCCGTCGCTGGGTGGCGACTAGATTGGTGGACATACATACATTAATTCTTTGTGTTTACTCAGTCTTGTTTCGCTGTTAGCAATCGCCATCTCTTGCGATTGCTTTCCCACTTGGTCTTTACTGTTGTGTGTTCATCGTCGCTGGGTGGCGACTAGATTGGTGGACACACATACATCCTGTCTCTGTGCGCTCTCTCTTTAAGGGCTATCTTGCCCTGCATTGCTTCCTCTCGTACAATTCCTATCTGGCATCTGTGGCAGTACAGAGGGGTTGTTCCTCTGTTCTCCACAGCTCCATCTGCCGGCAGGAATTCCCCTCTACAGGTGCATAGCACCATTGCTGGGTTCTCTCAGATTATACGCTTGTGGAGGATTTCCGCAGTGTCAGCGCACATCCTGTGCGCTGAACACGGAAATAATTCCACAATCATTACAATTTTCTTTTTTTCTTACAAAAGCAATCCCTGGAACCTCTTACTTACATACTGTAATGTTTGCGGGTTTCTATTTCCGCGGTCAGCGCACAAGATGCGCGCTGACACAGCGGAAATCCCCCACAAGCGTACAATTAGATAGTACCCAGCTTGGATGCAAAGCACCAGTAGAGGGCAATTCCCACCGGCAGATGGAGCTGTGGAGTGCAGACGAGCACAGCCTCTGCACAGCCACAGATGACAGATGGGAATTGTACGAATGAAGGCAATGTAGGGCACGATAGCCCTCAAGGAGAGAGAGCACAGAGACAGACTAAATGTGTGTTCCCCAATCTAGTCGCCACCCAGCGACGGTGAACACACATCCGCAGAAACACAGCGGGAACGCAATAGCAGGAGAGAGGCGATTGCCAGAAGTGACACAAGGCCGAACAGAAAAGAGCATGAGAGTAGCAAAGGTACAGCAAACAACAATCAGAAGATAAATAAAATAATAAACGCTAGCTAAACGCGAACACCGCACTCATTCGCAACAGCGAACGCATTTTAAGCACGATCACCATGCGTTAGGCACCCAGTGATAAGCGTGCCACCCTAACTAACCAATGACACACCACATGAAATAGAGAACGTGAATGCTTGCTAAACGGTTACCTCACCGAGCCTACAGCAAGCGGTCATATCAGACAAGACAGAGAGAGGAGCGGCAAGCAGCAACAGCAGCTCTGGCCTACACTCCCAGACAGAGTTCAGAAGGAAACCACCACTGCTACCACTAGAGCGAATGCGATCCAGACAGACAAACAGATGGGGCTACCAGTAGCAACCGCTGCTCTGGCTAGCACCCCTAAGGCAAAATACAGAAGGAGGCACTGCCACTACCACTAGGGCAAGTGCGATCCAGACACATGGAGCAGCCAGTAGCAACCGCAGCTCTGGCCTACACTCCCAGACAGACAGAACAATTTCCTATCGACCGCCGCTGGTGACAGGACAATCGCAGCAGAGAGGCAAAACAGATAATGCAACCTGACTGCACTAGAAGAGCTGCCTAGTGCAGTCCCAAGGAATTACTCTAGGACAAACTGTAACAAACAAACAGGGCTGATACTCTAGGAGAGTTCATCAGTAACAAACCATGAAAATGACCCACAAAGGATTCTGGGAGAACATGGTATTTATACTACCAGCCTTCAAAGGAGGCAGCTAGGCAATTTGCATGACAAGTGTATGCAAATTCCTCAGCAGAACAACTCTAAAACTTGCAAAGCAGAGACAGGTCTCTTTTCCAGAGACCTGCAGCTCGCAGACCTAAAGAATGGCCAAACAGCTGTCTGCCCGTGCAGCCAGCTGAGCAGATCATTACACATACACACCTCTTGACCTGAAAAAGCAGGCTCAGAACTGTGAAATACCTTGTCTTGTATTATGTTCTATTAAGAATAAGTAATAATAATTATTATCACTTCAGAGGTAAGCCATTTTGTTACCATTTTAATCAATGTTTAATTATTCTATTTTCTGTGGGACGCCTCCTTTCTCATAATATTATCTGCCCCCTCCTGGGGTTTTGTGTTTTAAGTGTGTATTTTGTATTACACCCTTATAATGTTTTCACAGAGAGTGACCTAAGGACTTTTGCATCTTGGGTATGGATCTGTATTGTTCATCCTGTATTACCGTGGCTGCTGAACTTATCAACCACCTCACACCTCACACCTTTTCCAATAAGTACAGACTAACCAGCAAGCTCATGGTGA